>NC_041385.1:78157510-78165693 GCF_002162155.2 Triticum dicoccoides
GGTGGGGGTGGGCTGGGGGGGTGGCGGTGGGGGTGGGGGTGGGGAGGTGCTAGAGATCTGGTGTGGTTGCCTTGGCAACCAGAGAAGGAAGACGATGGAGGTAGGGGATCGAGAGGTAGGAGATGACGGCGGCATGGCGGAATGGGGTTGGAAGGCAGGCCGGGACGACGGGTGCGTTAGGTTGTGCGGGCAGCGCGCTCGATCGCGCGGACGTGTGGGCGATTGTGCCACACACCGGACATGCGGGCTGTAGCTGGGTGCGCCCGGACGCCATCGTGCGGGTGGGTCATCTCCATGCCACACATGGCATGCGGCACAACCCCATTAGATGCCACACGTGTGGCAGTTATCGGCGTCCTAAATTTAACAAAAGGAACGGCGGGTCTAATATGTCAGTCTTTAAAAGCAAGTATAATAAGGTGATGTAGGTGGGCTGTAAGACTTAAAATATTATATCCTTACTGAGTTGGATGAGAGAGAAGAGAAATGGGCTGTAGATTTACAGCCGGCTGTAGCACAAGCTTCAAGAAACTATGCCAGAATATATGATGGGCCATGTGGTAAAAAAATAGTGCTTCCTTTTAGCCCACTACTATACATGTTAATTATTGCATTGGCTATTGATGACATGGCACCATGTTATAGCCACCCGACCGTTATATCCGCTATATTATTAACCATGCTCTAATATGTTAACGGGTGATTTAGCTCGGACAAATCACACCACGGTTAGGCCCCCTGTCAGTGTCTCACTACTAGGAAAAGGCATGCTAGTGGCGCACCAGTTTTGCCTACTAATGGCGCACTACTGGTGCGCCACTAGCATCACGCCATTAGAATTAAATTCTAATGGCGCACCACTGGTGCGCCATTAGTATCTGGTGTTCTAATGGCGCACCAGGTAGTGCGCCATTAGTATAGCCCACAGTGCGCCATTAGAATGCCTCCCAGGGGACCATATGTACCCATGTGCTTTGGCATACTAATGGCGCACCAGTGGGTGATGCGCCATTAGTGTGATTATCATAGTGCGCCATTAGTGTCTTGTGTGGTGCGCCACTAGTATGAATATTAGGGATTTTTTTTCTTTTCTGATATGTTCACATGTTACAAAATATATTATTGGACAGAATTTAGACAACAGCACACAGCTACAGCAGATTCATCGAATACAATAGAAGATTAGTCTCCGAATACAATTCATCATATTAGTCTCCGAATTCAAAAGACCGAACAAAGATAGAACATTACAAGTCTCAAGATCGCGAGTAGCGAGTTTGTCTTCACATTACAAGTCGATATCGATCATCTAAACTACCATCACATAGAAGAGAGATGCGGTCATCACGATGAGCATCATCGCGATGAAACTGGTCTTCATCCGGTTCCTCCAACGCTCCCTCCTCTCTCCCGCTAGATAGCGGGCATATCTAGATTCTGCCTCCGCCCTAGTGGTGTACCCTTTGTAACTGTTACCGCTGAAACAGTGAACCTATCTCCGACACTCCTCCCAGTCGTCGTAGACTCCGGGAAACTTACCCTTGTACACGACATACGACGGCATCTCTATGCACAAGCCAAACAACAGACAATACATAAGCAATATATAAGTATGCAACAAAAGGATCGGAAGAGAAAAGCAAGACATTAATAGCACGATTCATGGTCCTACTAATAAATAGCATCGATTACATCTAAGTTGAACGACTGTCCAAACCAAAGAGACATACAAGTTCATTAAAGTTTAATTACAACATGAGCCAATCAATGTTTCAGAACTACACGTAGCATCACTACTGTCGACTCGACTCATGGGACCGGAGCGTGGATGAAGCCGCCGTCTGTCGTGATGGTCATTAAATCGCGAGCGTTATCAGCCTGCATTTGTAGCATTGTGTCTATCTCACTGTTGGACGGTTGATGTCTGAGGTAGAACTTCCCCGAGGTACGAAGGACATCTTGATGGATAATTTCCGCAAACTCTGACTGGATGCGAAAGAATTCTTGTCTGATGTCCGCGTCCTGGATTGCCGACAAGCTCGCGGCCCAATCTTTGAGATTATCTGGTAGCAGAAGGTGATGATGGTCCCGTACAATCGCCCGCATGTGATGGAGGGCGTAGTAGGCATCCTTCTGACCGCCAGGCGGCTGCTTGACGCAGGAGAACTTTATATTGTGGGCAAACACGTGCGCGCCGTACCGCCTACGAACTGGCTTGGCGAAGGTGCCTCCAGATTTGGCGTAGCCGGGGAGAACATCATCAAGAACTTTCTTGATATTTGTGTAGTCTATCTTGGAGTCATGGTCCGGGTCGAAATACGTGGCCATGGAATATTTCGGGCTTAAGAGGATGAGTGTGCAATGTGTGTCACTGCACAGAACACAGAATGTTAGAAAAAAAAGAACGATCGAAATCTAAGAAATCATATGTTCGGGGCGGTGAGGGGATGACTTACTCGGGAAAGTAAGGCACGAGGAAGTTATCCTTATCTGGGTTTGCCAGAATGACGCCTTCGAGGTAAGAACTCGCGACTTGCCGGTCCCCAGCACTGGCCAAGATCTTGGCACGCATGTAGAAGGGGTGGACTATCACGATGTCCAGGGTCTTGTCTCTAATGATCCGCATCTCCATACTCAGCGAAAACAGCCGAACGAAGGTGTAGTGCAGCGGATGAAGGTTAAACATAGCAAAGATGTCATCAAACCGCAGGACGATCGTACCCCCGATGGCGCCATCCACAAAGCCCTTGCCCTCTGGCATCTTGGCCACGAAAACCGGGTATGCCACACCATTCTCTCTGAGACGCCGCTTCTCCAAAGAAAGAACACTGTCATGCAGACTCCGCATAGCACCGGTTGCAACATTGAGCATATTTGTCGGTAGCATCGCCCTACCCGCCACATGCACCCTCCTCGAGATATCCTTAGGTGAAGGTGGCCCGTCCTGAGCACGGATCGTACTCGGTGCCGGCTGGCTCGCATCCTTGTTACTCTTTCTTTTCCGTCCCTTCTTCTTCTGTTGTAATGGGACCGAGTTCTGCTAACAGACCGCCTTCTTGAGTGTGTTGGGGCTGATAATATTTGGCACCTCGGCTATCTGAGGCTCGATGAAGTCGGCAGCTGGAGGCGTCTCCTGAGAACTGAACGCCAGACGACGCCTGTTGCAACTGGGTTTCTCCGCCGTACCAACTAGACCGCGGTCGTCATGGTTGGGTTCTTGAGAAAGAGGCCCGCAGAATTCGTCATCGTACCCATGTTCGGCAAAGTACTTATCGACGTTGCTAAATGTACGGCCGTCATCGTTGTCGTCGTCGTCCAGATCCTGTGCCATATGCATGTTCAGATCCTGTGCCATAGGGATGTCCAGCATGTCCGGTAGCATTGCGGCGGTCTTGCCATGGCTTGGCGCCGGCACGACTGGCGGTGTTGTCTTTGGGGTGGTTTCCCCCGCCCCCAAATGAATCTGGCTCTTCGGCCAAAGCAGGGGCCAGCTTAGGCAGGCGCTGAGGGTCATCAGATCATCTTCGCCGGCCCCGGCGGGTCGAATCGGAGGTAACAACTCGTCGCAGCCTGGCAGCACCTGAACCAGTTGAACCCTATACACGGTGGGTGGCATCGGTTTATCGTGGAACACAGGGTTGCCCGGTTGAACGATTTTTCCCTTGGCGACATCGACCAACTCGTCGTTCACGAAGTGCAGGAGAGTGCACGGAACGTCGACGACGCCCTGCGAAAACATGTAGGGCGTCAGGGATGCCCAGTCAAAGGCAAGGAGATGAAGTCCTCAGCCGAGAGGCTTAATTAGTTACCGTGATGATGGCGTCGAGCTCGGCTAATGTCGTGGCACCGCCAACGGCGAGCGTGCAACTGACGGAGGGGCCGCTTGCTGGCGAGGTGCCGGCCGGCGTACACCCGGGTGCATTAAGCTCCAATGCCGACCGTGCCGGCGTCGGAGACACCAATACCGCCGCCGCCGGAGACACCAATGGCGCCGCCGGAGACACCAATGGTGCCGCCTGCGCGTTGTGCGAGTCGCTGGCCGTGAAGCTGGGAATCGGGGGCGGCCCCTGTTGGCCACCCGCAATCCACGTCGTCAGCCCATGAATCAAGGTAGGCATAATGCCGGTGAGCGTCGATCCCAGTTCTTGTTGCACTTGCTCTTGGACAATCTCCAGAATCCACGCCACTTGTGCCTTGAGTTCTTGAACCTCGCGCGACTGGCTTTCCGAGCTGGTCTTTTTCTCCTTTCGCCCACCAGCGGTATAGTATGACGACCATTTTGTGGACAAGCCTTTGCCGGCCACACGACCAGCTGCCGACGGCTTACTGAGCTTATCCTTGTTTTTCATTACATTCAACGCCCTATTTAGAGTGCTGTCCCAAGCAGGGGTGCTCTGAGACGACCCCGCGCTACTGCTTTCAGTCTCCTTCGCCAGAACAAGCTCAAGCGCCCTGGTCTTCGGATCCGTGGTAAGCTCCTTTGTTATCTTGTCCTCCTTGTACCGGGCCCTGACATAGTTCCTGGTCTGCTTGTCACTGCTGTATTTCTCGAAGCAGGGCGGTAGGCCTTGCTCGGCACGCTTCGCGTCCTCCTTGTCCCATATAGGCTTCGCCACTATGTAACCACCGGGACCGAGTTTGTGTTCCCCTAAGTTCAACTCCCGCATTTCTTTCCCCCACTGACTTGATTCGGAGGTTGCACTGCTCTCGCACTTGATCTTGAACTCCTTGTAGTCCTCTTCGCTGATCGAAGGATTTTTCGCCTTGATCTTCTCATAACTATCACCTTTCTCAATCATTCTCTTCAGCGCGCTTCTCCAAGTAGACAGGGTCGTGCTCATCCTCGTGAGGGCGGCACTGTTCACTTTATTCCCTGAGAGGCGTGTGTTTTCAAATTCAGCGGGGAACTTGTATCGTTCGTGCAGCTTCGTGAAGAGGAGGTTGCGCAAATTCCCTCGGTCCTTATGCCTAAGGTTCTCGGTGTTGATCGAGAAGGTGCTCCGGAGAATGCACCCGAGCTGAACCGAGTACCCCTTGACTATATGTTTGGGCTCCGTTGGATGCCCGTCGGAGTCCACTTGAGTAAATTCCTCCTTGACGGTGCGGAGCGCGTTCGGGCGCCGGTCCTTCCGTTGCTTCTTCGGTTGGCTGCCATCTGTGCGTGTGCCGCCATCATCAATGGTGGCATCCTCGGCGGCACCATCAGTGGTGACATCCTCGGCGGCACCATCAGTGGTGTCATCCCCGACGCCTCTAGGTGTTGTTTAGTCAGGACCGGTGTCTTCCGCGGCGTCCTCATAGCGCTGAGGTTGTTCCTCCATCTCCTGGGACAGCTCCCAGAATTGCTTGTCGCCCGAACCGCCGGCCTCATCGTTGTGGGCCATGTTTTGCTCTAAATAGGAAAGAAGTTTGGTCAAAAAGTTGGTTATTGTCAAGGAACAAGATCATGGTCTCATCATTTAGGGTTTGTCGACACCGAGGCATCCTAAAAGCTAAGCTTTTATCATTTAGGGTTTGTCGACGCCGAGGCACCCTAAAAGCCTAAGCGTACATCATTTAGGTTCTCATCGACACCGAGGCACCCTATAGAAGCCAAGGTTTCATCATTTAGGGTTTGTCGACGCCGAGGCACCCTAAATGCTAAGTTAAGATTTCATCATTTAGGGTTTATCGATGCCGAGGCACCCTAGGTTGGGCCTAATCACTTGGCACTAATCACTTGGCTCTATTGCCACCTATGCAGCAAGAATGGCGGGGCAGTTGATCCTACTTAACTAAGTACTAAGATACCCCGGCCCATGCATTAGTCGCAAGTACCCCATATGTCCTATCTTTGCTAAGTCATGCTTAAATTCATGGAAAATTTCAGCATGACCTTTGCTGAAAATAGGACATATGGAGTACCCGAATTTGCCGGAACGAAAGTTAATCGACATTCCGGCAAACTCAAGGGCCTCTCGGGGTACCTGCAATATCATTATCCCCGCGTAATGAAGTCGCCAATGGGTCATTTCAGAAGATCACAAGTAGCATCATCACAAGTACAACATCATCTATAGCTTTATATTAACAAAGCATCAGCACATATACAAAAGACCACTTATGCCAACAGTATGGTTTATACCAGATTCAGAGTTAGAAACAGGAAAAACCGGTGCTTCAAAGCCTACTGGACACAATTTACATCTATCAATACGGGATGTCCTGACTAATTTCAAGTGTTCATAGGTGAACTTGTATCATGGATGAGCCTAGGGCTTCATTAGTCAACTGAACAGAGATAACAGGGCATAACACCATACATAAAGTGATGAGCATACATACTACTGTCCAAGCAAATTAACCGAATAGTATTGTGTCAAGTTCAGTTTGAAAATTCAGTTACTGCTCGAGTGATTTGACACCAAAAATTACTCCCAAAAATTACAATGACTGTATATTGACTGCATATATTCACTGTACAGGACTGAATTCAGTCAAGAAAACCTGTCAATTTCTGTTCACTGCATACATTCACTGTACAGGCTGTCAAGTTCTATTTCAGCTCAAGTTTCATTACAACACAAACACTGTAATTCATCTGCTCACAGAAAAATTAATAATCAAAATCAAATTACAATAGGGGTCCCAGGTTTGATCCCATGATACGTGCTATCCTGGGATTATTCCTCTTCTGAACAAACCATCATGCATCATTTTCTAACCAAGGCATAGCTCAGGAAAACCACTTGCTTTGACCAGAACTAGCTGATTACCCCAAATCTCATGGTAAAATTAGCAAGGCAGAGCATTTCTCTTACATGACCATAGCAAGAATGACACACTCAACTTCATTGCTTCAACCACATGGACAATAGAGCAAATGTTGGAAGTTGACAATATACTTTAGATTCACACATGCTCCCCTAATTATTTTGTCTGTATCTTTAGATTATCTACTTTAGGCACAATCATACACAATTCTGACTAATTCATCACTGTAGGCCAGCATGAAACACACTCCTCCAAAACAACCCTAAAATTCCACTATTATTGCCTGTAAAAAGGCCTAATATCCACTAGTATTGCCTCTAAAAAAGCCTTAAAAGTCCGCTATTGTTGACAATCAAAATATGATCTAAACTGTAAGGAGTTAACTAAAAAATGAGTGGTTGTTGGCATGAGGGAGTAAACTGATTGTTGGCACAAAAATATTGGTTCTGCAAACATGAAAACAGTCACAAAAATAATGCACTTGGTTTGTGTTGAGTTTTTGCTTTCAGGGATTGGTTTGTGTTGAGTTGTTAACCTAAAGGTTCGGCAGTTTGAATCTCCTTTAGCTAGTTTGAATCCATGGACTACCCTGTTAGATTGGGACTGAAGATAGGTACCTGCGTATCTTTCTATTCCGTCACTAACAGTGGCTTTTCCAAGAATAATATCCCTGCATGAACATAGGTGAGAGGTTAACTAACTGCCTCAAAGGCATAATCAATGGTTATACTTGGTTGCATTTTTGAGTAAGAACAGTAATAGCAAAGGGAATGACGATAGTTAACTGAATCCTTGTATTTACTGAAGAGAGATTGGGAATGTGCTAGTATTTGGAACTGTATGCACTAAATCTATAAGGAAGAAAAAAAGGCAAGGCAGGAGGCCAGAAGGAACAAAGCAAGAGCTCCTCGCATTGTTCAGATTCAATGCTGTTTCTGTCATGGATGTCCATGGACATACTTCAGAGTTCAGACAAACAAGTTTATGTATGTCCCAGAATGCTCATCAGCTGCGCCATTCAGGATGTTTGAGTTGAGGCATCAGATGCGAGCTACGGCAACTGCACTTGAGACAAACTGAAGCAAGTTCATGTCAGTCTTGAATTGGAGCTTCCTTCTTCTGGTACTGCCAAGGATGTATGCACTGGAGCAACAGAGCATTCTTCAGATACTCTGTAACACAAGCAAGTGTGCAATCTTTTGTTTGTTCATCAATCACATCACTGTGCTAGGGATTATAACATCACGATGGAACAAATTGCCAACGGTCAGATGACCTACACTGCCACGGTCGAGGGGAGGGAGGGAGGGAATGGGGAATGGTGGAGAGAGGCAGGAAGGAGGAAGGAGGAGAGGTACCTGGTCGCCGGAGGGGTCGGGGTCGGGGTCGGCGAAGGGGTCGGGGTCGGGGTCCGAGCTCGTCCGGGTCCT
>NC_041385.1:78166426-78167204 GCF_002162155.2 Triticum dicoccoides
GGGCGACGCACGCTCGGCCGATCCCGTTCGGGGGGCGCGGGGGCGGCGGGGGTGGAGTCCCCCGGGGGTCGGGGCGGCGGCGTCGGGGCAGCGCAAGACCACAGCGGCGGCGGCATCGCCGATGGCGTGCAGGCGCGGCGGACGGAGGGGGCGGCGGCGTACAGTTGGGGTCGTGTGGGGGATCTGGCGAGGGAGGGAGGGAGGCCACAGTGCGAGGGGAATAGGTGGAGTGGGGGAGGGTTCTAATGGCGCACCTCCCCCTAGTGCGCCATAAGTACGACGATTCTAATGGCGCACCGCCCCCTGTGAGCCATTAGAATTTTGTTTTAATTACTAGCCCGACTGGTCAGGTTATATACCACCTAACCCTATCTCCATCAGAACACGCCCACTAGCCCGACTGGTCAGCACGCAGCACACACACTAGGAGGTCCTGGGTTCGATTCCCAGGCACCCCAATTTTATTTTTTATGCATTTAAAATGCCGTTTGATATTTATTTGTGTTTAAATATGTTCAAACTTGTTTAAATCATAACAGTAATATTTTTTATAAAAACAGTAATAATTTTTTAAAAAATATCATCAAATTTGTTATTTCAAAATATTTATGAATATGAAAAAATATCATCAAATTTATTATTTGAAAATATCATCAAATTTGTTATTTGAAAATATAATCAAATTTGTTTTTTTTGCAATTTTAGTTGCATTCATATGTGACGGTGGAGCGGGCCGGGGAGGGTGCGGGGGAGAGGGTGCTGGGGGTCGTCGACGGCG
>NC_041385.1:78167649-78205750 GCF_002162155.2 Triticum dicoccoides
GGGTGCGGTGGGTCGTCGGCGGCGGTGGAGTGGGGGAGGGTGCAGGGGGTCAGCGGCGGCGGCCGGTGGAGCGGGGGAGATGGTGCGGGGGGTGCTCGGTGGCGAGAGGGACCGGATCTGGCGAGGTGGGATAGCGATCGAGATGGAGGGGGATGGAGATCGAGTGTCCATGAAATTTAAAAACATTCATGAGTTCAAAAAGTGCCGATGAAATACAATCGAGAAATGAAGGCTACAATTTAAATACAATCGATCTTAGCTAGGTATCTGTTCACAATCTTCTTTCCCTTATTTTTTGTAAATGGAGTTCTTCTCTTGAACGGACGTCCTTTAGGTAGGGTGGTCCTGCTTCTTCTTGTGGTGTATGCTGATACTTCATCGTCGTCGTCATGTTCCATCTTCGGGTCGCCGTACTTGTCGAAGTCTTGCTCATTGACGACTCTATCCATTCCGATGATCTTCCTTTTGCCTCTCCTCACGACAACACGACTGGGCTTTGGCGGGTCGGTAATGAAGAAGCATTGGTCCACTTGGGAAGCCTGTACCCATGGCTCATTTTTTGCGGTGACGTTTGCGCCCGCGGTCTTGGATTTGGCTTCGGGTATAACCATGGTGGTGAAA
Source organism: Triticum dicoccoides (assembly GCF_002162155.2). Taxonomy (NCBI): domain Eukaryota; kingdom Viridiplantae; phylum Streptophyta; class Magnoliopsida; order Poales; family Poaceae; genus Triticum; species Triticum dicoccoides. Next base: position 78,168,271 of record NC_041385.1, read on the forward strand.
TACCAGTCTTCTTTTATGACGCTCTTGGCCCATCTGACACGGAACATCGAGACCTTCTCTCCAGCGTAGCTCAGCTCCCAGATCTCCTCGATCCTTCCGTAGTATCTGTCCTTGTTGTTACCGGTGTAGGATTCCATCGTTACCCCGGAGTTCTGATAACCATCGCTCTTCATGTCCTTGTCCTCGGTGTAGAATGTGTAGCCGTTGATATCGTACACCTCATAGGTCATCAGGTTGTGCTCGGTGCCCTGTGACAAGGCGAATATGAGTTGTTCTTCCGCGGAAGAATCCTCATGTAAAGGGTACGATAGAAGCTTCTGCTTGAACCAACGCGTGAAACATGAGTTGTGCTCTTTGATTATATCTCCGTCCGTCCTCTGTTGGCCTCGGTCATTGTACGTCTTCTCAATAAAGGTTTTGTGCTCTGCCAGCCAAGGATCGACCACATCTATGTGTTGTAGCGCGACTAGGTTTGCTCTTTCAAAGTCGGCGAGTTGACCCTCAAAGTCGACATGCATTTCGCGGCGACCCTCATGGTGACCCCATCCAGCGAGACTGCCGAGGTGCCTGTTGACGGGCAGACCAATGGGGTCCTTGATGCCTAGATAATTCGTGCAGTAGGAGATGCACTCTTCGGTCAGAAAGTCCCTGGCTATGCTTCCCTCTGGACGTGACATGTTGCAAACATATCCTTTGATGACACCATTCATCCTTTCGAACGGCATCATGTTGTGCAGGAACGTTGGCCCGAGTTGGATGATATCCTCCACGATATGGACCAGCAGATGCACCATAACGTCGAAGAATGCGGGCGGGAAGTACATCTCAAGCTCGCATAGTATCACCACGATCTCTTCCTGTAGCCTTCTGAGTTGCCTCACGCCAACCGACTTCCGAGAGATGACGTCGAAAAAGTTGCATACGCCAAATAGCGTTTCACGGACGTGCGCGTCCATGATCCCACAGATTGCAACTAGAGTATCTGCGTCATCAACACGTGACAGTCGTGAGACTTCATCCCGCTGAACTTCTGCTTCGCTGGGTCTAGATATCTGCTTATCTTCCCCGCGTAACCGTAATGAAGTTTTACTCCTACGAGGCAGGTGAAAACCTGCTCGATCTCCTCCTGACTTAGAGTGAAGCATGCGGGAGGGTAGTCATTTCCGGTCTTCTTGGCCTTTTTGCCTTTGCGACGACTTTCCGTGTCCTGCTTCGCCTCATCATCATCATCATCATTAGCGTGAAGCTCCTCCCTGATGCCCATCTTTGGTCCTCTCTGGCATGTTGAGCAGGGTACCAAGCAGACTCTCGCACACGTTCTTCGTGATATGCATGACATCAAGGCTGTGAGGCACACGGTGGATCTTCCAGTACGGCAAGTCCCAGAAAACAGACCTCATTTTCCATACCTTCAGCAGCGGCTCTAGTGCCTTTCGCTTCTTTCCCAGCTCTGGCGCCTTTTGCTTCTTTCCCGGCAGTGGGCAATCTTTCCAATTTTTCAACTGCTGGTCTATTTCCTCGCCGCTCCTCGTACACGGGCGTCTTCGGGGTTCGGTTTCACCATCGAACAGATCCTTGCATTTCCTCCACGGGTCATCGTCGTGAAGCCACCTTTGATGTCCCATGAACACGGTTTTCAAAGACCCGGGATCTCTATCTAGCTGGCGATATGTTGTGTCATCCATGCACCTGACGCATCCAGAAAATTCGTGGACCACCTGCCCCGCGAGATATCTGTAAACGAGATAGTCGTGCACCGTCGTGAGCAGTGCGGCTCTCATAGGGAAATATTCTTTCTCTGCGGCGTCCCACATATTGGCTGGCGTTTTCGACAGCGTGTCTAGCTCCTCTTTCAGCAGCCCCAGATACAGATTGATGTCGTTCCCTAGTTGTTTCGGCCCTTCAATTAGCATACTCATGTGAATGTACTTCCTCTTCATGCACAACCAGGGGGGAAGGTTGTACATCCACACAAACACATGCCAGGTGCTATGTGTGCTTCTCTGGCTGCCAAACGGATTGACTCCATCGGTGCTCGCGCCCAGCACGATGTTCCTTGGATCCTTCCCAAATTCTGGGTGTTCAAAGTTCAACGCTTGCCACTGGCTCGCATCCTTTGGGTGACTCAACATCTTGTCTTTTTTATTTATCTCTGAATCATTTGCGTCATCTTCTTGCTTCTTCTCCTCCCTATCCGCGTGCCAACGCAGGAGCTTTGCTACCTTAGGGTCCGCGAAATACCGCTGCAGACGAGGAGTGATCGGAAAGTACCACACCACTTTTCGAGGAGCTTTCTTCCTCTTCTTGTATCAAGTGACACCGCACACTGGACATATGGTAGACTCCGCGTGCTCGTCCCGATAAATGATGCAATTGTTCATGCACACATGGTATTTCACGTGCGGTAAATCCAGAGGACACACGGTTTTCTTCGCCTCCTCGAAACTGGTCGGGCACTTGTTCCCCTTGGGAAGACGTTCGTGCCAGAATGACATGTCCTCGTCGAAGCATGCGTCGGTCATCTTGTGTTTTACCTTCATCTCCAGAGCCATGAGCGTTACTTTCAGGCGGGTATCCTCGGGCCTACATCCTTCATACAATGGAGTAACCGCGTCTATCTCCAGTTGATCCAGCTTGGCTTTCTCTCGGGCTGCAGCTCTTGCACTATCCTTCTCCTTGAGAAGCAGCTCTTGAATATGAGGGTCCTGCACCCAGCCCATCGATGGTCCATCATCGTCTGCTCCGCCAGCATCTTCATCTTCATGATCATGCCCTTCGTCTGCTCCGGCATCTTCCTCATCGTCATGTCCTACATCTTCTACATGATGACTGTGTACAGCATCACCGTCGTGATCATGTCCTGGAGATTCTTCGTCTTCTCGCCCACCCGAGCCGCGGTGGTTGTCTTGCTGCCCTTCCTCATTTCTTGCCCGGCCCCCATGGACGACTTCATAGTCATCTTCATCACCTTGCCACCGATAGCCATCCATGAAACCACGCAAGAGCAGGTGGTCCCGCACCTGCCCGGAATCCGGGTCCGCAATAAGGCTCTTCAGCTTGCATCTTCGACACGGACATCTTATCTCCGTCTCGTTCTTTTCAAGCATCTCGGCCTTCGCTGAGCTCAAAAACCTATTCACGATGCCTTCGGTCATCGTGCGGACCTTGGTCGCCTGCGGGGTAGAGCAAAACGATATTTTAGAACCAAGAAAAAATTTGGCATGACTTTCCCTAAAAATAGGACCAAGAAGAATGCATAGTGCCAAAATTCTCGCCGAAACGGAAATGAATCAACATTCCGGCAAAATATTGGCAACTATCGCATTTCAAATACTGCTACCTGCAAACACAAACATATATGCAACACCACAAACATATGCAACACCACGAACATACATAGATCTAGCTAGGCCACAAAAAGTGCATGTGCACGTTGTTGGAGAGGGAGAACAACATAAAGATAGCTTCCCCCCTTGCTTACCTATCAAAAAAGGTAATTTAACCACTTAATTTGGATGAATCTATGGTGCAAATGAGGTGAGGAGGAGGAGGCAGCCGAGACAAGCTTGGAGGAGGAGGTGGAGAATGAAGTGGGGAAAGTGAGTGGGTAGGTGGGCTGTCCAAAATATCTTGTTGGTCCCAGGTTACTAATGGCGCACCACCTGCAAATGCGCCATTAGTAAGCCTGGTTACTAATGGCGCACCTGCTGCTGGTGCGCCATTAGAAGTTTTGCAATATATATATATTCTAATGGCGCACCGTGGCATAGTGCGCCATTACTAGTTTAAACTAGTAATGGCGCACTATGCTACGGTGTGCCATTAGTAGTTTTGCAAAAAAAAAGAATAAAAAAAAACAACAGTAGTGGCGCATCGTGCCGTGATGCGCCATTAGTATGTTTGGAAAAAGAATTTGTTACTAGTGGCGCACCATGTGCCTGGTGCGCCACTAGTGTCCTCCACACTAATGGCACACCAGCACATGGTGCGCCACTGCTATATAGGAGTGGCGCACCACATGACAGGTGCGCCATTAGTGTCCATTCCATCTATAGCCCTTTTCCTAGTAGTGTCTCACCTGCCCTTCTGGGTACTCGACGACAGCAACGAAGGCTGCTGGGAGCTGCGCTACAGCTTTGATATGGACTACGTCGGCTCCGGAGACGACGACGGAACCAGCGACCAACCATATCTGGAGCACTACAACGGCGAGCTGCCGAGGGGCGCATGGCTCGACAACGCTAGGGTGCTGTGCTACGTGATCGGCGACCGCCTGTACATGTACAACACCACGCGCCAACAACAGTATGCGTCCTTCCCGGAAAATAACAAGTTGTGAGACCACCTGCTCCGGTTGCCGTTTACCGTCGACGGCTGCCGGTGGAACGTCTACGGGGGCTACCGCCCAAGCCTACTCTCGCCTCACCATCTCGGCGCACCGCAGCAAAGACGACGAGATGCCACTCGAGCACGGCTTGCTGCGAGCCCTGCGATGTGGTAAATCGTCAAAGAAACGCCACCGCTCGCCGTGCCCGCCGGCCGATGGCACGGACGACTGCCATGCTACCACGTGCCGATTCTGCCGACCGACCTTGTCTTTACTCAACGATATACTCACTTGACTTGATCTGAAACAGGGTCGCACACTACTGGAAAACAGGTTATTAATGGCGCACCTATTTTGGCTACTAATGGCGCACATTAGGTGCGCCATTACTAGCACGCCAATAGTAAGTTTTAGTAATGGCGCACATTTGGTGCGCCATTACTATCCCAGACAGTAATGGCGCACCTAACCCTTACGTGCGCCATTAGTAATAAAGCCAAGTGCGCCACTAGTAACCTTAGAGGTGCGCCACTAGCTAAAAAGCTAGGTGCGCCATCAATAAAGGCTGAAATGCGCCACTAATAGTATATTTGAAAAACAAAAAAAATACAAATTAAAAAAAACAACCTATAAGGAAAAATAATTTAAAAACAAAAAATGAAATAGAACCATAATTTTTATTATAGCAAGAATATTACCATGTCTTTACAAGTATCCAATAAAAAGAAAATTGCACAGAAATAAAACAAAATCCTATAACTAATCTTCTACTCCCTCCGTCCAAGAATACCTCTCGCAAGGGGAGGAAATTTTGAACTGAAGTGCATTTTACATTACAACCCGTCATATTTCAAATCAAAATCAATCGAGTCCACGTCCGATCGGTAGCAGCGCCTCGTCCTGGCATCGAGGAGAGCCAGAACTCATCTCTTCGGTAGCTAGTCACCACCCTCCCGGCAGCCTCCGACATCACGTACCCACGCTCTCGGCGTCGATCAACTACTTTGAGGTAGCAGATTCCTCCTCTGTGTCTGCTCCTGCAATTAACACTTTGAATGCAATTAACAATTTGAATGTTAATAAGAGGCAAAGACAAGATGGATCAGTATATAACAATGGAGTACATGCACAATTAGATGTTCAAGCTGTTAAATGTCACTCCCATCATCACAATTTCATCTCAGGAAATGGAGTAGAATAGATTTAAGCATAGTGGGAGAACTTGGTGATGTGAGCGAAGCAAACTGCCTACATTCTAGAGATAGAGGAATATAGATATTGTTCCATACGAGTCTGCAAACTTACAATATAGGACCATATAGGCAGCCCTGTCATTGCCAAAAAACAAATATCACAGGCAGGCAGGGATTCTAGAAATAGAGACCAACCAGAATTAACAAGATGACACAGGCCAACAATACAACACACTCGTGTAGTTTTAAAGAGCAGTGAACCCTTGATAATATGGAACGACAACATATAAAGCCCATTCATTGTCAGTAAAGTAAATCTGTGTGTGCCGGACTAGCAGGACTGGATTTAACCGAACAATTAATCACAGCGCACTACTGGACCTTAAGAGAGTTAGCTAGCTAGGGGGGAGGGGGAAGTAAAACTAAAGCGTTGCTGGGTTAATCCAACAAATTTGCGATACGGACAGAGTTAATCCATTGGAGTCAGACTTGTTCGTCACCAAAAAATACATGCAAGTTACTAACTTGCTAGCGGACCAAGAAGCTACATGAGGTGATGCATTTGTGACAGCCTCTGTTTCATCCAAACTGGTGTAAATGGATTTGAGCAACCCTAAACCGTGTGCGTACTGTATGGGCGGCCAAATCTGAAGGCACAGGCGGATGGGAGCAGCTTCTCTTTCTCCCCCTTGACCAAATCAGGTCAGAGACACAAATGCTCAGGAATCAGATCTGGAGATGGAAAAAGAGCTAAGGTAGCAGCAACAGGAGAGGATACCTTCCATGGTGTGCGTGGTCCTGGTGGGGAAGGGGAAGGAGCAGCTTCCATGGCGTTGTCCTCCTTCCTATAGAGATGAGACCTCTCATGGTGAGAAGTCCATGGAAGAAGGAGGAGCATAGGGGTCCGGTGCTGTACCTCGTTCCTGCGGCATGCATGATAGGGTTTCGGGCGCGAGGCATGGCTGCTGGCAGGTCGGACTTCCATGGCCGGTCTCGAGGACCTCGGTGGTCGCGACCCAGGTGGACAGCGGCGCGCCGAAGCGCAAGGACCCACCCACCCACCCGATGTGGATCTGGGACCTTCCCTTCCCGATCCACGGATGGGAGAGAAGGTTCTCGATCTGCGGATGGGAGAGAAGGTGGGGGGCACGGGAGAGGGTGGAGCGGGGACGGCGGCGGCTCCACCACTCCCAGATCCAGCGCCGACGCTGCCTTCCGATCCGTCGCCGCCGAGCTCAGGCTCCTTGGCTGCGACTGCCGCGAGGAGGCGCGAAGGGGACCGAAGAGAGAGGAGGGAAAGGGCCGCCGCTCAGGAAGAGGAGGGAGCACTGGGAGGCAGCATGGATCGGGGCCGGGGCGAGGCCGAGACACGTGTGTGCGTGGGGTGAGGGAGAAGAGGATAGGGTTTCCGTGCGAGAGAGAGAGGAGAGAGATGGTGGGCGGTCGGGCTGCGGCACTTGCCTACAAAACCACAATGGCGCACCGCATGGAAAAGTGTGCCATTAGTATCAAAAATAGCAATGGCGCACTGTGTCTGGATGCGCCATTAGTATGTTTGGACAGGCGCACTAGTTCAAATTTTTTTTGATACTAATGGCGCACCCTGGGCCAGGTGCGCCATTAGTAGTTTCAACTCTAATGGCGTATCAGAAGGTGGTGCGTCATTAGTATATACTAATGGCGCACCGCTTGTCTGGTGCGCCATTAGTGTCAATCCCACCTATAGCCCTTTTTCTAGTAGTGGCAGGGTCAATCCCTTGAGCTAGCGTAGGTCCTTCAGCCCTTGTAATCGTTGACGACCGTGTACCGATGCTAATAATAAGACATGAGTGGGAGAGGTGAACTTATCACCAACTCAAAAAGTTGGAAGTACAAAAGCAAAGGAAAGAAAATCATAAGCCTAAAAGTTAATAATTGTAAATGGGTGTGACTATATCACATCTAGATGTGACATAATATCTCACATCTAGATGTGACATATCTCACATCAAAGATGACGACATCTCTTTGTGGCCCTGCTGTTGACAAATTCCTCCTATAATTTTTTGTTCACAAATTCCTCCTACAGTTTTTTGTTCTGATTGTCCAGGCCACTGCTATTTTTTTTTCTGATTGCCAAGCCCAGTTTTTCTGGGAGAAAGAAAGATATGGCGCACATAACGGGAATCGAACTCCCAACTTCCAATTCCAAAGTACGTATTTGAAGCCACTTGAACTCTAACCAAGGGATGTTGGTAGGAAACGATCAACGTGCATATTTTAGAGCTCAATACAACATCAGATTTGAAACCTTTTTGAACACGCAAAGAATTTTTGGAACTCAAAATATTTTTTGAAAAGTGCAAACAATATTTGGAATTTCGAACATTTTATTAAAACACAAGCAATTTCCGAAAACATGAACAACAATTTGAAATTCCGAAATGTAATTTAAATGCAATCAATTTTTGCAAATTCCAAAAATTCTGAAAACAAGAATACTTTCCCAAAAACATGAAGAAAATTTGAAAATGGGAACATTATGGGTGTGAATACGGCACATAATAGTATCAAGAGCCCATTTCAAGTCTATGGTTGTCTTGCATTTGGGATAAAAAAAGGGCATGCCCAGTCGCGAGTCGATGCTTAATTTACATCTGGGACAAAAAAATGGCTTGCAAGTCGATGGTGGACTTGCAACTAATGGAAAAAAAGAGACTCAGTTGCGAGTCAAGGCAGACTTGCAAGTGGAGACCAAAAACGTTAGGCCCAGTTGCGAGTCAAGGTTGAACTTGTAACCAATTCAAAAAATTATACTCAAGCCCAGTTGTAAGACAGAAGAAATGTCGAGCCCAGTTGCAAGTCGAGGGTGGACCTGCAACTAGGAAAAAAAGGGTCGGGCCCTAGTTGCAAGTTGTGGATGGACTTGCAACTTGGACTAAAATAGTTAGGGCCCCAGTTGCGAGTTGAGGGTGGACTTGCAACTCGGACAAAAAAAGGGGGTGAGCCCCAGTTGCGAGTCGAGGGTGGACTTGCAACTCGGATAAAAAAAGGGTGAGCCCGAGTTGCGAGTCAAGGGTGGACTTGCAACTGGGGCAAAAGAAAGGTCGGGCCCCACTTGTGAGTCGAGAGTGGACTTCCAACTGGGACAGGACCCCGGTTGCGAGTCGACGATGGACTTGCAACTGAGACAAAAAAGGATTGGTCCCTAATTACGAGTCGACGATGGACTTGCGACTATAAAAAAATGTGGGGGGGCAGTTACGAGTCGAGAGTGGGATTGCAACTGGAAAAAAAGGCTGGGCACAAATTGCGAGTTGAGGGTGGACTTGCAACTGGGCAAAAAATTCGGACCCTAGTTGCGAGTTGATGGTGGACTTGCAACTAGGACATAAAAGGGTCAGATCCTAGTTACAAGTCGAGAGTGGAATTGCAACTGGGGCAAAGAAAGTTCAGGCCCCACTTGCGAGTCAACGGTAGACTTGCAACTGGAAGGAATAATGATCGGGCCCTAGTTGCGAGTCGAGGGTGGACTTGCAACCGGGGGCCCCTAGTTACATGTGAGGATGACTTTGCAACGAGGACAAAAAAACGGGGGTCGGACCTCCAGTTGCATGTTTGTGGTCAACTTGCAACTAAGAAAAAAATGGGTTGGACCCTACTTGCATGTCGGTGGTTGACATGCAACTCGGACAAGAAAAAAAAGAGGCGAGCCTAGTTGCATGACAAAGATGCACTTGCAACATAATCTAAAAATGTGTTGGGCCGAGTTGCATGTCAGTGGTTGACTTGCAACTGCGACAATAAAAATAAAAGAGACACACTCTAGTTGGCATGTCGGTGGTTGACTTGCAACTAGGACAAAATATGAAAGAGGTGAACCCAGTTACATATCAGGAGTACACTTGCAGCAGAGAGCAAAATGGTTTGGACCCACATGCATGTTGATGATCGATTTGCAACTGGAACACGAAAAATCAAAAGAGACGAGTTTCTTACATATTAGGGTTAGACTTGAAAACCAAAACAAAAACAAGAAATGAGTCGTTGCCCGTCATTGTATTGTTTAGAAACTTTATTGGGTCGTCTCTACTCCAAAGACAAATAGGAACGAGATAGAGAGAGAGTGAAGACCGGAACTGATGAGCCAACGGTCAGCTCGTCTCATACAAACAACTCTTCTCTTCGAACTACAACACACACAAAAAAACAATCCACTAAAATGGCCCAAAAAAAATAAAGAAGGGTGGTGCGATGGGCCACAAAATGGACAACGGACAAGCAACACCAAACGCATGGGACAAAACAACCACGATCAAAGAATTGCACAGAATTTATAGCGACAAATCAAATGGACTGAAACTTAAATGAGACATCATACTCATCTATATGAGTTTTAGCAACCCGATACATGAGTTACTGTTCCATGAACACTCGATGCATAGATGAACACAGATCAAAACATCGACAAACAAAAACATGCATGAACAATCATATGGTATATACACGCAAAAGATGCATGCAAACAACATGTGATATATACACATATTATAGCATCGAAGGGGGAGAAAAAATATTAAAAAGACAAAAAACCTCACAAACCGCAACTAATTGAGACAGTTCAACAATATATAAAAAACAGAATGGCAAAACTAGCTCATGCTGGCACACACATGGCCCAGCCCACGTTGGTAGGCTGCATGTAAGTCCCATGCTGGGGCTGCGCGAGCGCACGCTCGCTCGAATGCGTACGGCTCACGAGATTATACGATCGAACATGGACAAATCAAAAAAAAGGAAGAACGAGATCGACCAAATCCAGCGGTGAAGGACTTAGATGTGAGATAGCTATTTCACATCTAGATGTGAAATAGTAAATCCGATTAGAGATATATTTGGCTTACATGTATTTGGTAGTATAGGATTTGTAATCCGTCTCGGACCTTATCTTCAAGAGAGGCTAATTGCCCTCCAAGTCTTGTACTCAATACATACTCGCCCTTGAGGCTCAAAAATACATCCATCATATTCCGCCTCGTGCGTCGTCCCCGGGGCGGTCTGCCTCCATCACCACCACCGGGGGCCGCGCTGCCCGTACCTAGGGTTCGTCCATCGGTCATGTGGACCGGCTATATTAGAGAGTCTTTTTCCCGATCCTTTGATCCGGATTTTCTCTCTGCCACCGGTCGCTTTTATCGGCGTTTATTTTTGGTTTCCCGATCTAAGATCGGTTTGCGTCATCCGTCGCCGCCGTCGAACCCTGTGCGCCTCTACTCCTTCACCGACCCGGCAGCCTCGCGTGACACGCTGCCCCTCGCGGCTCCTCGGGGTCCTATTTTACGGTAATGATTTTTTCGCCAACGTGCACTACCGCACCTCAGGGATCCAAAGCCACGGTAATGCTCCCTTCGCCCGTGGAGGAGTACCGGCTCCTCGGGGTCGAAAAGGACTGTAATGCACTAGTAGAAAACAGGGCTTTGGTTGATACCAGGGTAAGGGCATTAACCCCGGTTCACTCACGAACCTGGACCAAAGGGAGCATCAGTGCCGGTTCGTGAGTCCAGGCGCCTGCCGGGCCTCAGGGGCCATTGGTTCCGATTTGTCTGACCACTTTGGTCCCGGTACCAGACACGAACCGGGAACAATGGGCCTCGCTCCTGGGCCAGCACCTTTAGTCCTAGTTTGTGGCTGGAACCGGGACCAAAGGTCAGTCTTCTGTCCCGGTTCTAGCCACCAACCGAGACTAATGATAGGCCTATATAAGCCCCCGCCCCTGCCCGCGAGCAAAGCCACTACTCTATTTTTTTGGCCGATCGCGGGAGAGCTTTGTGGTGCTCTAGCTCACTTCGTATGCACGTGAGGTGTTCGATGAAATGCCCGAGCCACACTTAACTTTTCTCCTCTCCAAGCTCCTTGTCCAAACTCCATTTTCCTCAAGATTTGTCTAGGTTTGGCGGTCCGTCCTGTCCCGTCTCCGTCCTCAACGCCGTCGATCGCCCGCGCCGATCTCGTCGCCGGCACCACCGTGGTGAGCCTCTTGTTCTTGTCTTCTTTCTAAAAATAATAATTCTTACTTGTATGATTTAGATAGGTACTTGTATAATTTTCTTACTTTTATTATTATTTTTTATTACATAGTGCAATGGTATTTGTATCCGCCTCCGTCGGCCCTCGTCCTGTCTATGATTTGGACATGGTATATATTATCTTTTATAACTATTTGATTCATTTAGTTTTTATGACAATTATGCTGACCAACGTGGCATAGATATTTTATCTAGAAGGTATGTGAACCGGAAATTCCAACCGACCCTATTGTCGAGAGGTTAAATTTAGTTGAAAAAGAAAACAATTACTTGAAGAAAAAATTGAAAAGAATTGAGGAGGAGAAGATGAGATTGGACTTGCATGTTGCGGATGTCGTCGATGATCACAAGATCAAGATGGATGCAATGCACTTGAAGATTAGAAAGATTAGAAAATATGTCATTCATACTGAGGCTTGGTATCATTATGCCGTTGGATCAATTGTTACCTTAGTTCCGATTATGATCACATTTGTTGTTGCATTGAAATGTTCTACATAGTTTTAATGTACGGTTTAATTAGATGCTCTAGAGAGCTATATGTTGTTCAATGAGAACTATGTATGAACTTTATGTATTTATTTTTTCAGTAATAACATTTGATCACTATTGTACTTTGGTTTTAATGTGATGATGAACTTCTATTAATTTGGTCACTTCTCTATTCATGATGTTTTGTAATAGTTTTTGACACACTTAATTATATATAATGCACGCAAATGAACTGGCAATGGATGTACAGTGACAGACGCACCTCCGAGTACATTAAGGGCGTGCATAATTTTCTCGATGTGGCTGAGGCAAACAAGCAGAATGGTTTTATGTGTTGTCCATGCCCTATCTGTAAAAAAATGAAGTCTTACTCTAACCGGAAAACCCTTCACATCCACCTGCTTGGGAAGGGTTTCATGCCACACTATAATGTTTGGACCAAGCACAGAGAAAGAGGGTTATGATGGAAGACAACAAAGAAGAAGAGGATGATGACAACTATCCGCCCCCTGAATACGGTGATGCTGCAATGGGGGAAGCTGAAGATCAAGAGGAACCAGACGATGTGCCCGATGATGATCTTCATCGGGTCATTGTTGATGAATAGAGACAATGCCAAAGTGAAAGGGCGGAGTTTAAGTTCGATCACATGTTAGAGGATCACAAAAAAGGGTTGTACCCAAATAGCGAAGATGGCAACACAAAGCTCGGTACCACACTGGAATTGCTTCAATGGAAGGCAGACAATGGTGTATCTTACAACGGATTTGAAAAGCTACTGAAAATATTGAAGAAGAAGCTTCCAAAGGATAACAAATTGCCCGACAGTACGTACGGAGCAAAGAAGGTTCTATGCCCTCTAGGATTGGAGGTGCAGAAGATACATGCATGCCCTAATGACTGCATCCTCTACCTCGGTGCGTACGAGGATTTGAACGCATGCCCGGTATGCGATGCATTACGGTATAAGATCAGACGAGATGACCCTGGTGATGTTGACGGCGAGCGCCCCAGGAAGAGGGTTCCTGCCAAGGAGATGTGGTATGCTCCTATAATACCATGGTTGAAACGTCTATTCAGAAACAAAGAGCATGCCAAGTTGATGCGATGGCACAAAGAGGAACGTAAGAAAGATAGGAACTTGAGAGCACCCGCTGATGGGTCGCAGTGGAGAAAAATCAAGAGAAAGTGAGGGGACTTTGCAGGTGACGCAAGGAACACATGGTTTGGTTTAAGCGCGAATGGCATTAATCCTTTTGGGGAGCAGAGCAGCAATCATAGTACCTAGCCCATGACTCTATGTATCTATAATCTTCCTCCTTGGTTGTGCATGAAGCGGAAGTTCATTATGATGCTAATGCTCATTCTAGGCCCTAAGCAACCCAGCAATGACATTGATGTGTACCTAAGGCCATTAGTTGAAGAACTTTTATAGCTGTGGAATGGAAAAGGTGTACGTGTGTGGAATGAGCACGACCAGCAGGAATTTGACCTACCGCCATTGCTATTTGTAACCATCAATGATTGGCCTGCTCTCAGTAACCTTTCAGGACAGACAAACAAGGGATACCACGTATGCACGCACTATTTAGATGACACATAAAGTATATATTTTGACAAATGCAGGAAGAATGTGTACCTGGGGCAAGCATTTCAAAGGCGAGGCAGATCACCGGAAGAAGCCCGCCGTCCGTACTGGCGGTCACATACTTTCTATGGTTAATGATTTACAAGTAGTCTTTGGAAAGGGCCCCGGCAGACTATCTGTTCCGAATGATGCTTAGGGACGCGCACCCATGTGGAAGAAGAAATCTATATTTTGGGACCTACCCAATTGGGAAGACCTAGAGGCACTACAAAAAAAAGACACATCCGTGCCATTTTGGGCCGAACGAAATTTTTTTCTGTCATACTTATGACACTTCTATGACGATAATTGTGACCAAACCTGGTATCATCATAGATGCGGTGGGCTCCTACTTCTATGACAAAAAATCATGACAAAAAATGGGCCTTTCGTCCTGGGCGGGCCGAAGACGCTGCTGCATGACATTCTTTGGGCCGTCCATGACGAAAAAAACATGGTAGAAGCGAGGGCGAGGAAAATTTCAGCGAGTTCCCGGTTGCGGTGGGTGGTCGGGTGTGGCACCTCGGCTCAAAGAAACTGGAACGCCCCGTATTCCAGCCCAGAGATCGAGGAGAAGTCTTCCAGAATACGGCACTGCTTAGCATAGAACAAACCAGCTTTTCTATTATTACACGAATATGAATACAAGGTCTGCGATATTACAATGAATAACATCGGTACGGCGACACTACGCCATCCTCGGCTGCTCTATGCAAGCAGCAGAACAACTCGAAGCAGCGGAATAACTCTAGCAGCGGAACAACGACGACGGTGGTGAAAACCACTCCGCAGGGACTCTGGCTGGAACGCTGATCCTAGCTCGCACGAATGGAAACCACGACAAGCAAGCAATCAAATCCGGCATGACCTGCAAGCTGGCTTGACACGCCAGGTCAGTACATTGAATGTACTTGCAAGCTCACAATGCACCAGAAGCATTCAAGACAGACAACAGCATGGCAATTATAGGTTAAACATGAATTATCATGATATCATCAGTACAACATGGCATGACCAACAGAAACATGATACAGCTAACTCAACCTGAACATAGCATGAGCATATTAATCCGACAATACTAGGATGCAACATAATGACACTATAGGCACCACTTATTCTGTTCGGCTACCTCGTAACCAACACATGCATTACTTACCAACCTCGGGCAGTACACAAATATACACAACTCGGTATCCTCAATACCATCGTGATCCTTACGGCGATCACAACCATGACCAACACTTAGTCTCAAACCGTGATCCTTACTGCGATCACAACCCGACCACGAAATGGCCCATGATCCTTACGGCGATCACAACCCGACCAACACTTGGCACGTGATCCTTACGGCGGTCACCACCAACTTATCTCATTGTTATTAAGCACATAATTTTTATTACTGTTGACTCATGGTGTGACCTTCTCTCGACCTAGGCCCTTATCCGCGGGCGCGGCTTTTGATAGATTAATATACACTCTGCCGAGGTTAGTACACTGTACCCACACTACGGAACCCATGGCCTCGCACTCCCATTCGGGTGGACCAACGGCGTTCCGACAAAACCGATCTACTGCCATGACACTCTCCCGACCACTCCGACTGACTCCTCACTGAGCTAAGTCATGGGTGGCCCCGTGCCTACCTCCAGACACAACGACCACCGTCGTGGCCCAACACATAAACGATCCCACACGGGAATCTGCCGGCTATAACAACTACGGACACACAAGGTTATGCTTGCCTACCGGGCCAGGGTACAGCACGCCCATAACCTTCCCTCGTTGGAGGCACCGACGAGAGGCACGACAATAGACCCAGTTAGGACCGTCCCATACCGGTAAGCGTGGTTGCACTGGTCAACATCGATTCAGCGGCACCATGACTCAGCCAACAGGTGTTCAAGTTCAATTTAATCAGGTTAACTTGAATGCAAATGTGCTGAGCCATGATAAAATGCATAAACATGATATCAACATCATCATGAGAGTATCACATAACTTTCCAGCATATCAACAATAAATCATATCCACTGAGCATCGCATACTGACTAGCATGACCATCTCCAACATCAACATGAACATCAGCAAGCATACACATATGAAAGGGAATACCAGCAGGTATAACATGATCATAGAGTACAAAACAACATAGCACAAAAGTGAACATGCAAATATGAACATTACCGGAACAACGATAACCATCTTTTCAACAAGCAAACATTTATTAAATATTCAAGTTGAAAACCATGGCTACTGCATGACTATCATGCAAGTGGGTATTGTGGCTTGCCTGGGGATGAAGAAAGCACCGGGAAGAAGTGCGGTGAAGCCGCGGAAAGATTTGCCAGAAAGCGTTCTCTCTCGGAGGGGGCTGATTTAGGGCAGGGGCAAAAATGGTCATTTTCAGTATGTCAAACCATAATGAAAATGATACTAACAGAAAGGTCTCGACGAGGCGAAGAAGTGAGCGTTGGTTTCACCTAAACGGAGTTACAGTTGAAAAGTTACGAGGGGTTGAAGTTCAGGGACTTTTCTGCAAAAATAACATCACAACCAAGTCCCTGAGTGGATAAGATAGAAGCGGGTTTTCAAAAATACGTTTTCGATCAGTGAAAACACACTCACCAAAAGACGCTTCCACTTGCCACGTCGGTGTGGTCAAGTCAACAGGGGGGGCTCCTGGGATGCTGATAGGCGGGTCCCGCGCGCAGGGGGGGTCCAAGCGTGCTCGTCTTCTTCCTCCTCTCCCTGCCCCCGACCGAAGCAGAGCTAGGGGCGCTGCCGACCCCGGCGACTCCGGCCACCTCCGGCCAAATGGAGGCCACCGGCGAGCTCGGCCTGGACTGCCGCATCCATCCCCGCGCAGAGGAGACGCCGGAGAGGAGCGGGGTAGCCACGACGAGGAGGGGACAGAACCGGCTGCGGCGGCGGCGATCTTCGGGGACGACGGCCACAGCGGCTCCGGCAATGGGCTGAGATGGCAGGGAGGGTCTACGAGGACTGGGCGGAGCTCTGGTGGTGCTAGAATGAAGAGGGGGGCTCGGCTTCGGCCAAATTTAGGCCGGAGGTGTAGCGACCCGACCTCAGACGGTCAAGCCTCTGTGTTGCTGTGCCATCCCTGGATCAGTATGCTGGCACACACAGTACATCAATGTATATATCAAAGTGCAATCACATGTATAATTAACATAAAACTGATATATACCTCATAAGTCACAGCGGAAACAAATAGTCAGGTGTGGAGTCCCATCAACACCATCGGCAGGTTGAGTGTAGACCGTAACCCTGTATCGTAACTCTTACTCGTCGAGGAAAATATCTGCAACATGATACGTTGCAGCCGTGTAGGTCAGTACATTGAATGTACCGGCAAGATCAGAATAAGAGAAAACAGATGATAAACTATACTATATGCAGTATGGCTTTGTGGCTCTGTATCTGAGTTTTGTTTGCGTAAAAGCTGGTTTTATTTCCCTACATCAAAGGAATAAATGAAGTCTGTACTATGGTATTTTCTATCATGACATGGTTCCACCAACCGATGTCTCATAGCCCAAAATCATCATAAGTTGCCCACAATTAAGTTACCAATCCGGTGTTGAGAGTTCCGAGATAGATCCAAGTCCAGAGGCTCAAATTGTCCGTAACCGGGGACACGGCTAATCGATTAGGTTTTAACCCTCTGCAGAGGTTTGTACACTTTACCCGCAAGATTCGATCCCTCTTTTTACGTTCTCGCACTTCAGGGTGTTTGAGAACAAGACGACCGAAACATGGTCTTCCGAAGAGTTCCTCTGACCACTGTCCGGTGCTCATCCAATCCTACCGTAGTTCTACATCTTCTAGCACCGTCCCAGCCAGAG
The DNA here is from genome assembly GCF_002162155.2 of Triticum dicoccoides. Taxonomy (NCBI): domain Eukaryota; kingdom Viridiplantae; phylum Streptophyta; class Magnoliopsida; order Poales; family Poaceae; genus Triticum; species Triticum dicoccoides. The sequence goes on from NC_041385.1 coordinate 78,185,838, forward strand.
TCACAACTAAGGTCAACCAAGCCAGAGCCCATAGTGACTTGCGGTTGCACAGGTAAGCTTCCGGGCATGAAGTATTCTTCCGTCTCTTTGAGCCTGGGTGAAGCTTTCCTCAAGATGTCATGGCGCTTCTCCATGCATCCCGGCCATCCACTGGTTTCTCCAGGGTGCCCGTCAACCGTCCTTCACCCAGTAGTGTGTATTGAATTCTTGTCTCGAGTCTTGAAGTCTTGAGGCCTTGAAGATGCAGTCCTTGCAGATTCCATCATGGAGTTGTCATCATTGACGTAGATCCTCCATTCTCACACCACTCCCGAGCACTCATACCAACCCCGTCTACTATAGCGTAGCACTAAAATAAATAACGTCCCGGGCTTGGTAACAGGTTGATGGGTTCCTACCTCATGCATACTACTCAACTACAAGGATTCAATGTCACTACTGGAGGGATTGTTGCGAAGATGACACTAGATGCAATAAAACACATAGGTATGAAAAACATGGTCAAAGTGAACTTGCCTGGTATTACTTGATGAAGATAATAACGCTCTCAGAAAATGACTTGGTAGAACTAATCGTCACTCCGTTGAAAATCTATATTACACAGACAATCATATAAGCAATCATCCTAGCAATCAATTCTATCAATCATAACAATACTCAATCAAAATAAAAGCGACAAAGAAAACCAAGTCGAAAACCAAAGGATAAACTTCGAAAGAAAAATTCAAGGAAAAACTAGTGGTGACCAACTCACACAAATCTTAACATAACATCACTAAATTACTCTAATAATTTTTTCTACAGCAAAGGAAATATAAATCTAATAAAATAACATAAAATAAATTACTAATTTAATAACTCACAAAAGGAACTAATATAAAACTACTATAACCATCTAGTTAATACTAGAACAAATATAGCAACTAGCAAAACACTAAGACAACTATAACAGCAAATCATTTATTAAAACATTAATAAACTATACTAAATAAATATAACAACTAATGTGTTCACCAATAACAGAAACAAAAACAATATAACTTGAAGTGGAAAAAGAATTACTTTTAAAACTAATAAAACTATTTTTATCCACTATCACTATGAACTAAACAAGCAATTACAAAAACAGTAGCTAAACACTAATAAAAACAATAATTACATAACTAAAACAACTATATAAGCAAAACAGTACTGTTTTTACTAAAAATCTAATTTAAAATACTCCAAAATTACCCAACTAAATCCTACAGCTAAAAAATATCACAAGTGACCAGGAGCAAAAAGAATTAATTAAAAACCTATTTTTAAACTCAAGTTATGGCAAAATACTAATCTGAACAAAATTTATCAAATTCAAATTTAAACTACTCAAATTTGAAATCCAGAGACACTAACAGAAACTTCAGTAAATTTGTGACACATAGCAATTGGAATCACTCAAAAATACTAAAAACTCTAAAAGATATGAATTTTCTAAGATTGCTATTTTCTGAAAAAAAAATGAATTACGGGATTTCGTGGATCTCACCGGAGTAGTCGTCAGAGTTGGGGAAGAAGATCGGATCTGATGTTGCGGTTGATCCTAGAGGAAAGGAGATCACGGGACGGTCGAGAGGAGATCATATAAACCTCAGGAGAGGTCGAGGGCGCGGCGGCGGCACTTGGCGGCGGCGGTGGTGCTGCACTGCTGCTGCTGCGGAGAAGAGAGGAGAGGAGAGGAGAGGAGAGGAGAGGTGTTGGTTTGATGTGTTGGAGGGGGGGGGTTCTTGGGTATTTATATTGCGGAGGGGAGGATTTTGCTTGGGGTAGGGAACAAGAAATAGACTAGGATTAGGAAACAAAAGGAAAAAGATCTAGAAACAAATCGGAATAAACGGAAGTAGGAAAAGAGTCCTACTAGGAAAAGGAAAAGGAGCGGCGGCTCCCTGGTGCGCGCGATGGCCTTGGCCTTGGCCTTGGCCGGCCGGCCGCTGGCTTGGCCTTGGGCCTTGGCCCTTGGCCCGGCGGGGCGCAGCGAAATTTTTTTTTTGACAGAGACAACAAAACAAAAATAATAAAACCAAATAAAAATTTTATATAGGTATATAATATATCAAAATTTTCAGAAAAAGATTTTCTACAACATGAACACTATTTTAGCTTCAAATAAAATACACACAAATTTTAATAATTCACACAGTGCTACTGGTCCAATAAAATCCAGTAAAAATCATTTTTAAAATACCAAAATGACTTCAAATTAATTTCTCTTCAATTTTCTGATGTAGGGAATCATGTTACCCTATTTTCCATATATTTTGTTTTTGGAGAAAAATAATTTGAATAAAACTCAAATAACTCCAAATTGGAAATAAATTCAAAAGAACTTTGAATTTAATTCTTTTAAAACTCCCAACTCATATTTCATTTAATTTGAAGAAGTCATTTGAAAAAATCATTGAGTTGCATAAAGTTTCAGAATTGGAAATATTTTCCAAATGAAATTCAAATATTTTCAACACCCCTTGTCATTTAAATAAATGGAATAAGTCATGTCATCTTCTCTCTAGGGTTTTGTGATGAAAAGAATTTGAATTCCCGAAGATCATAAAAGCAAAAATGAAAGTTTGGGAAAGTCCTTTTATTCCCTCTCATTTAACTTTCAAAAAGTTTCAAATTCACTCACTTTCAGTCAATCAATCAAACAATCAACCAAAACTATCTATGTGTTTATAACATTCCAAAATTTAGAATTTTGGGATGTTACAGGAGGGGTGGCGGCCATGGCGGCAATGGCGGGCAGGGAGTGCTCCAGGAGATCGAGCGAGTGCATGGGCGGGGTCCTGCGAGAGTGGTGAGGCGAGTGGAGAGCTCGGGAGGCTCGGGGGATGGCTTAAATAGCCGCTGATGAGGTGGCCGAGCTGGCACCGCCGCGGACTCGTAGCCGGCACCACGGACGCGTGCCCGCGCGCATGGACTTGGGGGAAAACGACGGCGAGGGCACAAGAGAGAGCTATCACGGGGCAGGGGAGGCCAAGGGGGTGCAGGGAGGAAGACGACGGCGACGGGAAGATCCAGAACGCCACTGTGCTCTCATGGGCGTGCGGCATTTTGCGTCGGTGAGGAAGCTGCCGAAGGGGGAGAGGTGTCAAGGGGGACTTCGACGATGAGAGCTACCTACTGGACAACATCACGGGCTCTAAGACGACGAGAGGAGGAGGGGGTCTAGCACAAACAGCGCTCTAGACATGGCCACTGCACACAGAGCGCGCCAACAGGCATGCCAGCTGCATGGTCACCACGAGGCATGGCACATTAAATGCTTTACAGCACCCAAAACGGTTTCTAGTGGTATGTCCTTCGGAGATGGGTTTGACTTGAGGTGGTAACAAGGTGAAAGAGGCTCTGGTTAAAAAGTTAGTGAGCTCTGAAGTTTACTGCAGTAAACTTTACCAGCTCAATGTGGTCACTAGGGATATGCTTGAGGCCAAAGAGTTTGTTTGGGAGGTTGAGGTAAAGAAGGACTTACATCCTGGTAACTATGGATGGGTTTGGATCAAGATTTAACAGAGTTGCTTTGCAACTGCCAAATATGGTCTAGAAACTAGATAATGATGGTGCACTCACATGGAGTGTCCACATGAGCTCAAATTGGGCAAGGCGTAGTCATTAGGTCATATGATGATGCTGTAAAAAGATCATGCTAAATGGACAAGCCAAAATAGCACTTGCTTCACAAACATCATTTCTGTCCAGAAACTTGAAATAATTATGGTGGTCAAATGGATCAATTAAATGATGCCAAAATATGTGGAGAGATGTTTTATGGGTAATAGAATGATCTGGTAATTTATCAGGATTTTTGAATCAATATAAAATATACTTGCTTCACAATCTGAAAATATTGGCAGAAACAAAGATTTGCTCCTCTGCTCACATGGATGATTGAATAGGGCTGCAAATGTGTGGAGGGGATTAATATGAGCACATTAAGGAGTGTGCAAAAGCTCAACTCATTTGGGTACTCCTAGCTAGTATTTCCTTCACAAAGCCTTCTGTCTGATGGAAACTTTGAAAATTCACTGAGGAAGATTGGATAGGCAAATAAATTTTAAATTGTGCATGAGGCAATTATTTGGACATAGAAACATGCCCAAAAAGGTTGGGAGTCAATAAAAGAAATATAAATGAGACTTCCTTCACAAAGTGCCATTTAGGGCAGAATAGGAAAAGGAATATTGGGGAATTATTTTTGAACATGGCAATGAAAAGTTTTGCCATATTTGATCAAGATATGACCCAAAAAATTTATGTGAATTACTTGGGAATTTTTGGAGTGATGGAAATATAAGTTGTTTCACAACCTAGGGCAATTGGAGTTATTCCTTTAAAAGAAAAGGAATATTCCCAATAAAAAAGAATATTGGGATATGGGCTAGGATGGAAATGACAGGGTCTAGGGAAAGATTTGGGAATGAAAAGCCACTTTGGAAGCAAAGAAGGGGTCATCTTCTTTAGTTTCCAGACCACAAAGCCACGGAAAAAGAAAACTCAGGCAAAAACCTCGGAAAAACAAAAGAAAAAGAAAGGGCCAAAAATCAGGCTGTCACAAACCTTACCCCCTTAAAGAAATCTCGTCCTCGAGATTTGGTTGCTCAGGGAACTAGTATGAATATTCTGACTTAAGGAAACCGTTTCCAACTCGGGTATCCTTTTTCCTTTATTGTTGTTCCCAACTAAATGTTTATCTGACTGGCCCTGGGGTGGTTTGATTCACTGTATCCTCCTTCTGACAGATCTTACCTGCTTGTTCATGCTTATATAGGCTCCAATTTGTTTTTTAGATCTGCTGGCTAGCTGAGTGTGATTTAATTGTCACGACTGAAATATATGTCCGGCTCACAAATCCAAAAGTGATTTCCGCTGGGTGTGCCACCCGGCACTGACAACCTTTCATGTAATGATGATCAGATTTTTCTGATGAAAACTCAAACTGTGACTCATTGCATTGGGTTTCTCCACTAAATGCAGGTCCTTTGGGTTCGAAACAGTGAGTTAAAACATAACTGTTTCCTGACAGATTCTGACTCATCGCAGAAGTTTCTGAATCATCTTAAATGGTTCCACTGTCATGAGTATCGGATCCGTACCAAATATTTGATTGTCTCCGGTCGCGGCTAGCATAAAGGGTTTGGCCTGTATGATAATATCTGCAGACTTGACTGAAAATTTTGTTCACGACAGGCTATCCATGATGATTCATATAAGTGAGGACTCAGGCTTCCAGACTGTTATTCCTCATGCTGATTACTCATGCTGTAGGTATACCCATGTGGATCAATACTGACTTAAACTGTTCGGGGGATCTGCACCATGGGGGTCGTGTACAATTTTCATACCTGCATCACTGGTCTTGCTCCTTCATTATTGTTTTCTTGGTCTGGATCCTTGGCTGAAAGAGCTGGACCATATTGTTTCTTTGTATGACCATAGGTACTATTGGTGCAATTTTTCGGCAATCGTAGCTTATCCTCATTTTTCTGTTAGGGTAACTCAATTAATGGCAGGTTCAACACCTCTCAAGTTCTGACTGTTCGGAAATAATCATCCGAAACCCTTGCAAGAAATCAGCAAATAAATCAGTAGCCACCAGAACGGTCTTTACAACTCAGATCTGGGACATTACTGAAATAACTCAACCACGGCTCAGGACGGCCAAAAAACAGCTCAGAGCGTGAGACTGGGTCGATAAGAAGAAGGTGGCAGCTCCCAAAAATAGCCAAAAAGCAGCTATAGGGCTACTGTCACAAAAAGAAACTCAACGGCTGTACGAGAAGGCCGAAAAGTAGCTCAGACTCGTGACAGTCGTTGAAGAGAGAAACAAAAATAGGCATCCACCCTGGATAGCTAGAAACAGCTCAGATTACAGGCGTGGTGCCGTCACTGGAGAAAATGGGACAAGGGCTCATCAGGATCATTTTCCAGTTTAGAAGTACTTGTATTGAGCTCATTGCTGTCGTCAATCTTCATAATCCTTTGTCACACTGCGGGGTATACTGGCTTTCTTCTATTAACCATCCTCACGTGGTTGTCAGATCCTCATCCGAGTGACTTGTAAGATCTTGATACTATGCTCATTGCATATATATGAGGACGGATACCAAGACAGACGTGTATTCTAACCGATTCTTGATTCTGACCAAAATGTTGCGGATCTGATTCTTGGGATTCACTGCCATATGCTGTCAATTCACAGCGTAGTACCTTGTACCAATGTCTTACTGAGGAATATTTGTTGGCTTGTGCTCGAAACTTACATCGGACAGCTTGCTGAAGAAGACTGGGTATCGTGCTTCAGAAGCTTACCCCCTTAAAGACTTTGCTGGGGAAAGACTCGGTACCTTATGCTGGAAGCTTTTGCGGTTGCTTTCTGAAGAAGACAGAGTACCTTGCGCGAGAAATCATCCATGTATCATACTGAGGAAGATAGATGAATCTTGCCTTCGAAGCTTCTTGGGTATCTTGCGAGGGAAGATTGGGTTGCTTACACCAGAAACTTCTTATTGTGATATGCGGACCGATTTCCACATATATAACCATCTGAATATTTTTGCTAGTGATTATTTGCATGAAACGGGGTTTTTGCAGGACTATCCTCCTTTTTGAGTACATGCCATATTTTTGCTTGCTTCCAGGTACATCAAGTTTCAGAATCATCCTGATGAAAAATTAAACTTGTATCTGAGCCATACAGAGGGAGTCCTGGATTAGGGGGTGTCCGGATAGCCGAACTATCACCGCTGGACGGACTCCTGGACTATGAAGATACAAGATTGAAGACTTCGTCCCGTGTCCGGATGGGACTTTCCTTGGTGTGGAAGGCAAGCTTGGCAATACGGATATGTAGATCTCCTACCATTGTAACCGACTCTGTGTAACCCTAACCCTATCCGGTGTCTATATAAACCGGAGGGTTTTAGTCCGTAGGACGAACACCAATCATACCATAGGCTAGCTTCTAGGGTTTAGCCTCCTTGATCTCGTGGTAGATCTACTCTTGTACTACCCATATCATCAATATTAATCAAGCAGGAGTAGGGTTTTACCTCCATCGAGAGGGCTCGAACCTGGGTAAAAACATCATGTCCCTTGTCTCCTGTACCATCCGCCTAGACGCACAGTTCGGGACCCCCTACCCGAGATCCGCCGATTTTTACACCGACATTGGTGCTTTCATTGAAAGTTCCTCTGTGCTATCGCCATCAGGAAGGATGCCTCGTCCCGTCTTTAAAGACGACACCGTTGCTAAAGGAGCTTTGGCCATCGGCCAAACTCTCTGGCTAGGCGGTTTTCTTATGACCGCCTGTTCGGCCGTCGCGCCAACGATGACTTCTCGGGTCATCAAAAGCAATCTTCACGTCAACTCGGAACTCGCCGAGCAGTTAGATCCGATGGAGCTCTCTTCCTTAAACGAGCTCTTGGATCACATTGCCGCACTGGGAGTCGCTACAGACTACGACCAAATTGGGCTTAAAACCGACCATGTTGCTGTGGTAGAGGAACAATACGGTGACCCTTCTTCTATCTTAAGGACCAGCTATGTTCGGATTCCTGACCCCTCCATGCCGGATTCCCGCGGAGGGGAGAACACCACTCAAGCCCTGAACTTAAAGTCAGGCAGCGGGCTAGATTCATCGGACAAAGTCCAAGAACCCAAGCTTCCAAGTCCGGAAACTTCTTGGCCCCTGAGTCTTAGGTCGGACGGAGTTCAGAATTTAACTCCACCCGCGCACCCAAACATAAGCGATCTATCCCAAATCCGGCAAGAGCCCGCTGAAACAGTACATCATTACTGGGCCAGATTCCTCCTGGTCACGAACAGGATAAAGGACTGCCGTGAAGAGGACGCAATTTCATTCTTCTGCATTAATTGCACGGACGAAGGAATCCTCAACGCCGTAAGTCGTTGCGAAATTACACGCTTTGCTGACTTGGGATAATCCGGCCTTGAACGCAACCTTAGTCCAAAGTAAAAAGGTGCATCATTACCAGACACCTGGGTTAAATACCAAAAAGCAAAAACCCTCTAAAGGTCATAGAACCGTACTAGAGGGATGGCTCAATGGACCCTACAAAATTCATAGTACAGAGGGCGCCACTCCAACTCATAGCCTTAGAGCATGTTGGATACTATGGCAGGTGGCCAAAACTGGCGAAGAGCTTCTAGCTCCAGAGCACCAGCCCAGCAATACCAGTACGGTATTAAGAGTCTTCGAAACTTTCGCATCAAATAATATGCGGAAACAAACACTCCGCAGCCTTGCCGAAGTCCACCAGGTAGCAACAATAAATCCATGGAGTGACACGGCTATTACCTTTAACGCCAGTGACGAACCTAAATTCCGAACAGCCCGAGCACCAGCCGCATTGGTCCTCAGTCCAATATTGGACGGCTTTTTCCTTACCAAGGTACTCATGGATGGCGGCAGTGGATTAAACCTCATTTATGAGGAAACCCTTCGAAAAATGGAAATAGACTGGAGCCGCATTGAGCGAAGCAGCACAACCTTTAGAGGAATAATCCCTAGTCGGGAAGCATGCTGTACAGGAAAAATCACACTGGATGTGGTGTTCGGCATGCCGGATAATTACAGGTCCGAGGAGGTCAAATTCCAAGTGGCCCCGTTCAGCAGCGGATATCACGCTCTATTAGGGCGAGAGGCATTCACAATTTTTCAAGCTATACCCCATTACGGGTACATGAAGCTCAAAATGCCCGGACCCAGCGGAATCATCACTCTTGCTAGTGACCCGGACATTGCACTCCGCGCCGAAAATAAAACAGCCGTACTTGCCCTTGAGGCACTATCCGAAGCCCTAGCGGCCGAGGAACTCACTGCGCTGCGCTCCACGGTGAACAGGGATGATGTGATACTCGATAAGAGATACAAGTCCACCTCTTTTAAACCGGCGGACGAAATAGTCAAATTCCAAGTCCATCCAACGGAACCTACAAAACGGCCTCCATCGGGGCACAATTAAACCCTGATGCAGACGCCGCACTACGAGAATTCCTACGCGAAAATTGGGACATGTTTGCCTGGCACCCTTCAGACATGCCAGGAATCCCACGCCGGCTGGCCGAGCACAGCCTAAATATCCTAAAAGGATTCAAGCCAGTCAAACAAGCTCTTCGGCGTTTCTCTGAGCCTAAGAGATAGGCCATGGGAGAGGAGCTAGCCAAACTATTGGAGGCCGGATTCATTAGAGATATAAAACATCCGGACTGGCTAGCAAACCTAGTAATGGTACCAAAGAAGGACAAATCCTGGCGCCTGTGCGTCGATTTCAAAGAGCTTAACAAGGCTTGCCCAAAGGATCCCTTCCCCCTTCCCCGCATCGATCAAACTATCGACGTTTCCGCAGGACACGATTCATTGTGCTTCCTCGACGCATACTCCGGCTACCACTAAATTAAGATGGCAGAGCCAGACCAAGCCGCAACGGCATTCATCACTCCATACGGCCCATTCTGCTTCAACACAATGCCCTTCGGGCTCAAAAACGCCGGCGCAACATATCAGTGCATGATTCAGACATGTCTGGCAAACCAGATCGGCAAAACAGTGGAGGCATACGTAGACGACATGGTCGTTAAATCCAAGCATGTCGAAACTCTAGTAGACGACTTGAGGCTCACATTCGACAATCTCCGAGCATATGACATTAAGCTCAACCCGGAAAAATGCGTTTTCGGCGTACCAGCCGGAAAGCTCTTGGGCTTCATTGTATCTGGTAGAGGAATTGAAGCAAACCCAGCCAAGATCCGAGCTCTGTCACAATTGAATATCCCAAAAGACCTCAAACAAATACAAAAATTGACTGGATGCGTGGCGGCTCTAAGCCGCTTTATCTCCCGCTTAGCAGAAAAGCCATTACCCCTTTATCGCCTCCTGCGGCGCACCGAATACTTCAAGTGGACGGATGCCGCCACGGCCGGACTCGAAGAAATCAAAGCCATATTGGCAACAAATCCAGTCCTGGCCGCACCCAACATGGGCGAACCAATGCTATTATACATCGCGGCAACCCATCAAGTTGTAAGCGCGGTGCTCGTTGTCGAACGAGAAACGGACGGACACAAGTTCCCTCTCCAAAAACCAGTTTACTACGTGTCCACTGTCCTAACTCCATGCAAGTCACGGTACCCGCATTATCAAAAGATAGCATACGCGGTGTCCATGGCATCTCGGAAGCTGTGACACTACTTTCAAGAGTGTTCGATAACAGTAGCCTCCGAAGTACCTCTTAATGACATTATAAACAACCGCGACGCAACGGGCCAGATTGCTAAATGGGCCATTGAGCTCCTCCCGTTCGACATAACCTACAAGCCACGGCGAGCTATTAAGTCGCAAGTTTTGGCCGACTTCATCGCCGAATGGACTCAAGCCGAACTCCCTAAAGAGTACGGCGCATATTCCAACTGGATCATGCACTTCGACGGCTCCAAAATGTTGGCCAACCTGGGGGCTGGCGTTGTTCTGACGTCCCCAACCGAAGATACAGTCCAATACGTACTTCAAATAATGTACACGGACTCCAACAACGCAGCCGAATACGAGGCCCTTCTACATGGTCTCCGGATGGCAGTCTCCATGGGCATTCAACGCCTAGAGGTCCGCGGGGATTCAAACCTCACGATATCCCAAATAAATGGAGACTTTGATGCCAAGGATCCGAAAATGGCAGCTTATCGCAATGCCGTCCTAAAAATGTCAGCTCGGTTTGAGGGGCTCGAATTTCACCATATAGCCCGGGAGAACAACTAGGCAGCAGACGTGTTGGCACGCATTGGCGCAAAGCACGATGCCGTCCCTCCCAACATCTTCCTAGAGAGGCTTTTCAAGCCATCCGTACTATGGGAGGGAGAGTCCGGAAATAACATCCCGGACCCAACCACACTACCCCACACCGAACATTCTGACATAGTTGGTGGTTCTGCCAACGAAATAACACCATCAGCCCACACAATAATGGCAGTCATTGCCCCGTGGAAAGAACCATCCCTAGCCTACCTAACTAGGCAGGAACTTCCCGAGGACCAAAACGAGGCCCGCTGCATAGTGCGGCGATCCAAAGCCTATAAGGTCCATGAGGGGGAGCTTTATAAGAAAAGCACAACTGGAGTCCTTCAAAGGTGTATCTCCGAAGAGGAAGGGCGGAATCTCCTTGCTGAAATTCATGCCGGACTCAGTGGGCACCATGCCGCAGCCCGGGCCCTTGTAGGAAAGGCCTTCCGTACAGGATTTTATTGGCCGACGGCCCGGGCAGACACTCAAGACTTAGTCCAACGATGCGTCGGTTGCCAGCTCTTTGCTAATCAAAGCCACATGCCACCCACCGCCCTCAAAACTATACCCATCACCTGGCCGTTCACGGTCTGGGGGCTTGATATGGTTGGACCCCTTAAAGGAGGAACCCACAAGCAAAAATACCTATTGGTCATGGTGGATAAATTCACCAAATGGATAGAGGAAAAGCCTGTTAAGACGGCCGAATCCGGACCGGTGATAGACTTCATATCAGGGGTAGTACACCGTTACGGCGTCCCCCATAGCATCATCACTGATAATGGCACGAACTTCATGGCCGACGAGGTTAAACTCTGGTGCAAAAACATGGGCATCAAGCTCGACTACGCTTCAGTCTATCACCCTCAAAGTAACGGTCAAGTCGAGCGAGCAAATGGTCTAATCATGAGCGGCATTAAACCCAGACTCATGTGGTCCCTCAAGGAATCTAATATGCACTGGGTAGAGGAGCTCGACTCCGTACTCCGGGGGCTGCGGACCATGACGAATCGCACTGCCGGATTCACACCATTTTTTATGGTGTACGGCGTAGAGGCAGTTTTGCCCTGCGACATAATTCATGACTCACCTCGCGTGCGCATGTACGAAGAAAGAGAATCCGAGCTCGATCGGCAGGATAGTTTGGACGCCTTGGAGGAGGAGCGCGACGTGGCAAAAGCTCGTTCCGCATTCTATCAACAGAAGGCTCGAAGATACCAAAGCAGAGAAGTACGGGCCAAAGCTTACAATGTTGGTGAACTAGTTCTACGCCTGCCGGACAAGAAAAAGGACAAACTCAAGCCCAAATGGGAGGGTCACTTCATCATCGACCAAGTCCTGACCGGCGGAGCGTACCGTCTGCGAAACGCATCGGATAACCGACTCGAGCCACACCCATGGAACGCAGCCCGTCTCCAAAGATTCTACGCCTAGCGCCGGATTCTGAGTTCGTCTCCTTCCTCCGTCTATATTTTATACTTTAAGCTGTCTTTTATTTCTCTCCTTCTTCCTCCTTTTTCTTTTTCCGAAGCCGTTAAAGGCTCGTTTGCGCATTGTTTGCACACACTTGACGCACTATCCGCGCTCATTATACCTGGGGGCTTCTTTAACAGAAGCTTATTTATACGGGCTTTATGCCCAACACATGTGTCACACTTCCGCATGCACCTTTTGCTCACCATTTTATGCATCGATATGACTTAAGTTTTGGCCAAGCTGGGTTTGCCTGGCTCCTGTGCTTACCCCTACGTTCCCGATTGTTCAGCTAGGTGGTAAAGGGGCACCTCTGCGATTGTTACCGCCGGGTCAGCCGGACACGTACCTCAGACTGGGTGAAGCCGAAAGCTAGCGTTCTTAAGGGAATATTCGGTCGGTGAACTAAAAGATGATTTCTTACTTATTCATTTATCTGCCCCAGATGTTTTTCTGCTTTTTTCGCAGTCCGGACATGCACTTTAGGGCATGCCTCCCAGGGAAAGGAACCCCTAACGGAACTATTCTCCCTGGAAGATGTTTCTTACTAACCATGTAATATAACATACCTAGTTGGGAACTTGTCTGATACAGCACTTATGATCCCTACGCCTGGTCTCCACGCATGCCCCGGTTCTTACATAACAGCGAGGGTATTCGGACACACTCTGGACTGTCGGGTCCCGAGGTTGAAGCGAAAAGGTCCGCTACGACAAACGATCTACAATCCGGCTAGAAGGCATTTTACAAGTCATTTTAAATTACATAGTCAAATCGACTAATTGTATTCCTCTTCAATACCATCTAATAGGCTGTCTAGTTTACAGTCCTGCTGGGAATACTTTGCGGCCAACTCTACTTGGTCGTACACTAAGCTCATAGGGATCTCCTTCCCATCGGGCCCCACAAGTCCGACCTCGGCCATGTGGTTTGGGTCAGCCTTCATGTACCGCGTCTTCACCATGGCCCAGGCCTCCCTGGCGCCTTGACGGCAGGCCGATATCTTCCATAGCCGGAAGCGCCGCCGTGCTCCCTGAAGCTTCTCTGCAAGCTCTCCAAGGCCTTAGGGTAGGGAGATGGATGGCCACAAGGCCTGGGCGACACCTCTCATCACCTGCCGAACTCGTTCGTGCAGTTGCAGCAGCTCGGGAAGAAGGTCACCCGTTGAACCGGGCATTTCCTCTGCAGGACGACATGTGAGCATACTTACAGACATATTTCTGTTAGTCGACTTCCTCGCCGAACTCTTTTTTCAAAAGTTCGCTCAAGCACTTACTATAAATGTCGCGACGAAGCCGCCGATTCTCCTTAACGGAGTCAGACAGCTGGGCTCGAACATCTTTTAGTTCCTCGCCCAGCTGGGTGTTGGCATCTTGGAGATTATTTTTCTCTTGCCTCACCCTTGTAAGCACATTCTCGCCGGCCTTTAACCGGCGTAGGAGTTGTTGCTTGTCCGGATCTAGTCCGGCGCCATCTGCAATATTATTGTCAGACTTATACACACGCCGCACTTCACAAACTACTTATTTTTCGAAGTATATATTACCGGAGGGGGTCTCTGTGGCTCCCCCTGTGGCGGCTAGTGCGGCCTCAAGCTGGGCCTTGCACTCTTCAAGCTCCTGGGACAGTCGGGTATTCTTTTCCGTAAGATCCTGCATAACAAATGATCCTTAAATCAGTTCTTCTAACTATTTTAAGTCTCGGGGGCTACTGGCATATATAACTGTCAAATTTTCTCACCCGTATGTCCTTTACATACTGCTCCGTGGCTCTGGCTAGACCATCTTGAGCGGCACGGAGGTGCGCATCTCCCGAATTGAAGGCATTCAATGCCTCTTGGGAGAAACATGCGTCACGAAGAACTGTCCGGCAGCGCCTGTGATTCAGGGCACTCTCCACCTCGGAGTTGGTGGCGGACAATCTGTCGGCATCCTCTGTCGGAGGAGCATCCGACGCACGCCTCGTGTTTATCTCCGCTTCCGGACCCGGCATTGGAGCCTGGCTGGCGGAGGCTCGATTGGCCATCTCTCCGGACACAGTCCGGCGAGCGCTCTTTTTTCTGAAAGGAGCACCAGCATTAATATACCTTCCCGGAATCAATCCCGGAATATGGTGACACGCCTTACTGTTGCGGTGGCGTTTCAATCCGGAACGCACTTCTTTTTAGCCTGCGTGGCCGTGCTGCCCCTTGTTGGCCAGCCGCCGCGGGCTCGGCCTCCTGCCTCGAAGGCACCCCCCCGCGAAACACCATTGGTATACGGTGATCAAAAATAAGCACGGATGGGTCATTATCAAAGTATTGGGGCTTCGGTCTCAGTTACCTGGGAGGTTGGAAGTATTCCGGGGTAATCGGCCGTAATGGCAACCGAGGCATTATCGATGCTCAGTTGGTGAAATACCCCATCAATCAACTCCACCAATATGTCCGGATCCTCTTGGGAGGCCGGATCGAGGAGCCGTTCCGGATCCTCGGGTTGTGGAGGCGGGCTGTTTATGTCTTTTACGGCCTGGCACAGTTCCTGCGTCAAAATCACAAAATAAGACACCTAACCATGGGAATACAGATCGGATGCGCAAAAAGAAATGTCCGCTTACCCAGCTTCGAGGATTGTTCATAGAAAATCCCTTCAATGGACTGACGCGGAGAAAATCCTCCTCTTCTCCCTTGTACAGCGCAGACAAGATCTTCACCAGATCGGTGATCGATCCCGGCCCCTTACGGCCATAACGGGTGGCATCGTCCTCCCCGTTCAAATCCCACATGGGGTGGCCCCTATACTGGAGTGGCTGCACCACCCGCATAATGCATGTGGCCATGACACCGATCATGGTCAGTCCGGAATGAGCTAACAATCTTATTCGGCTCATCAGGTAAAGGACGTCCCTGTCGTCTTCCCTCTGGGGGCTCCACGGGCGCCAACTCAGGCGTTTCTTCAAAGGAGCATTGCTGAACTCCGGGAGACCGTTCCGAACAGGATCCGGCAGCGGGACGTCTTCTATATAAAACCATTCCAAAGGCCAGTCTTCGGACGCCTTCTTCGGGGTTCCGGATAGATATCCGGTCCCGGCGATGCGCCACAGCTCGGCTCCGCCCACTTGATATATTGACCCCTCATGAGAACGGGGTACACGGCAGAATAATCTCTTCCACAGCGCAAAATGAGCCTCGACGACCAAGAACAGTTCGCAAAGGGCTACGAAGCCCGCGATGTGCAAAATGGAACCAGGCGTAAGGTGGTGCAACTGGAGGCCGTAGAACTCCAAGAGCCCCCGGAGAAACAGATGAATTGGAAATCCGAGTCCTCTTACTAGATAAGAGACAAAGCATACCCGCTCTCCTTTGGAGGGATCGGGGACACTCTCCGCTTGCTTTCCGCCCTTATAGGTGGCGAGTCCGGCTCGAACCGGGACCATGAAGGCAGGGGGAAGAAGTCCCTTGGTTTGGAGTGTCACTAGCTCGCTATGCGGAACTGAGCATCTCTCCCAATTTCCAGGCTGAGGGCTGGGAGCGCGAGAGGAGGAGCCGCGTCGACTGTCCATGATGGAATGGATTTTTGTCAGAGGCGCTCCGATGAGAGCTCGCGGAGGGAGGATGGTGTGACTCGGATCTAGATCCTCCTCCCTTTTATAGACGGCTCATTTCCGCAGCTAGGGGGATAAGTGTAAAAATACCCTAGCTTTTCGCATTCATTCAACACGTGGAAGATGGCCATTATTGGGCGTGGAAGCCAAGGAGCGCAACATATATCAGAAGCCAGACACTATTCGACAAGTATATGGAATCTGGAGAAGAACCCGCCTCGCAATGCTGAAGACAATCTACGCGCCGGACTCATCGTCATTGAAGCCTGGTTCGGGAGCTACTGAGGGAGTCCCGGATTAGGGGGTGTCCAGATAGACGAACTATCACCGTTGGCCGGACTCCTGGACTATGAAGATACAAGATTGAAGACTTCGTCCCGTGTCCGGATGGGACTTTCCTTGCGTGGAAGGCAAGCTTGGAAATACAGATATGTAGATCTCCTACCATTGTAACCAACTCTGTGTAACCCTAACCCTATCCGGTATCTATATAAACCGGAGGGTTTTAGCCCATAGGACGAAACAACAATCATACCATAGGCTAGTTTCTAGGGTTTAGCCTCCTTGATCTCGTGGTAGATCTACTCTTGTACTACCCATATCATCAATATTAATCAAGCAGGAGTAGGGTTTTACCTCCATCGAGAGGGCCCGAACCTGGGTAAAAACATCGTGTCCCTTGTCTCCTGTTACCATCCGCCTAGACGCACAGTTCGGGACCCCCTACCCGAGATCCGCCGGTTTTGACACCGACACATACCTTTGATAATATTCTGTCAACCTTGCACACAACTTATCTTCTTGCTGAATTAATCACTTTGTTTTGATGAGTGCTCGCTAATGCAAACTTGATACTGACGGTCCATCCAGGATTTCTTTTGCATTCACACGAGATATTCCAATTTCACCACAGTCAGCTGATAATTCCATTCTGTTTAGCTGAGTTTCCAAATATATGAATTTCTTGCTGACTCTTCGGGTCCGGTGTCGGCTGACGAGCAACTTTAATAGGGGAAAAATTTGTAACACCGAAGCACCAAAGAAAGGAACAACAGAAACGACTAAAACAAAAGAACACAAGCATTCTATTAATCTAATTAATCAATCAATCATCACATATTACTGCTACTCACACAATAATATGCATGCACGCCTAAGCACACAAATCTCGCGGAAACTCCGGTATTGCGGTCTAATATGCTGTGACGATGTGCACCAGGACGAATAAATGTGCGGAAGAATTGGTGTAAACAGCGCCACACCAAGTGCTAGCTTAGCCAGATAGCAACCTGGACTAGCTCGGAGGCGAGGACGTACTCGGTAATCATGCAGTAGGACACGAAGGTCGCAACCACATTATTATCAACCGAATGGAAAAAGATCCGTACTCGTCCAAGAAATAGGATTGCGGGGGAAAATTGAGACTGCTGACATTGACCTTTCTTGATAACTGAGATCATTAAGGGTTGCCAACACGACAAAATAAAAGAACGATCCAGGATAGATGCATGTCCATCACCGAAATGATAGGCGGGACTGAAGGAAAGACATCGGTGCGATACTTGAGCACCATTTTTTGCAAACAGTGTCGGGATCACTTGGCATCACTCTGTTGGGACAGAAATGACACCAAACACCCAAGGAAAAAGGAACTGGAGAAATGCAAAGGTTGAGCTGTAGTGGACCGAACCGATGCCAGCTGCACTCACCAGATAAACCGTTAGCGACAAAATAATAATCTATATGCATGCTATGCGACAAACAAATGCGGCAATAAATTGCAACTAACAAACTGGGGTCTATACTACCGCTTTCTAACGTTCATGCGGTCTAGGGCGTCCTACAGCCAGACCTGCTCTGATACCAAACCTGTGGCACCCCGGCTCAGCGAAACCGGAACGCCTCGTATTCCAGCCCAGAGATCTAGGAGAAGTCTTCTGGAATACGGCACTGCTTAGCATAGAACAAACCAGCTTTTCTATTATTACACGAATATGAATACAAGGTCTCCGACATTACAATGAATAACATCGGTACAACGACACTACACCATCCTCAGTTGCTCTATGCAAGCAGCAGAACAACTCGAAGCAGCGAAATAACTCTAGCAGCGGAACAACGACGACGGTGGTGAACTCCACTCCGCAGGGACTCTGGCTAGAACGCTGATCCTAGCTCGCACGAACGGAAACCACAACAAGCAAGCAATCAAATCCGGCATGACCTGCAAGCTGGCATGACACGCCAGGTCAGTACATTGAATGTACTTGCAAGCTCACAATGAACCAGAAGCATTCATGACAGACAACAGCATGGCAGTTACAGGTTAAACATGAATTATCATGATATCATCAGTACAACATGGCATGACCAACATAAACATGATACAGCTAACTCAACCTGAACATAGCATGAGCATATTAATCCGACAATACTAGCATGCAACATAATGACACCATATGCACCACTTATTCTATTCGGCTACCTCGTAACCAACACATGCATTACTTACCAACCTCGGGCAGTACACGAATATACACAACTCGGTATCCTCAATACCATCGTGATCCTTACGGCGATCACAACCACGACCAACACTTAGTCTCAAACCGTGATCCTTACGGCGATCACAACCCGGCCACTAAATGGCCCGTGATCCTTACGGCGATCACAACCCGACCAACACTTGGCCCGTGATCCTTACGGCGATCACCACCAACTTATCTCATTGTTATTAAGCACATAATTTTTATTGCTGTTGACTCATGGTGTGACCTTCTCTCGACCTAGGCCCTTATCCGCGGGCGCGGCTATCGATAGATTAATATACACTCTGCAGAGGTTAGTACACTGTACCCACACTACGGAACCCATGGCCTCGCACTCCCATTCATGTGGACCAACGGCGTTCCGACAAAACCAATCTACTACCTTCACACTCTCCCGGCCACTCTGACTCACTCCTCACTGAGCTAAGTCATGGGTGGCCCCGTGCCTACCTCCAGACACAACGATTACCGTCGTGGCCCAACACATAAACGATCCCACACGGGGATCCGCCGGCTATAACAACTACGTGCACACAATGTCATGCTTGCCTACCGGGCCAGGGTACAGCACGCCCATAACCTTCCCTCGTTGGAGGCACCGGCGAGAGGCACGGCAATAGACCCAGTTAGGACCGTCCCATAACGGTAAGCGTGGTTGCACTGGTCAACATCGATTCAGCGGCACCATGACTCAGCCAACAGGGGTTCAAGTTCAATTTAATCCGGTTAACTTGAATGCAAATGTGCTGAGCCATGGTAAAATGCATAAACATGATATGAACATCATCATGAGAGTATCACATAACTTTCCAACATATCAACAATAAATCATATCCACTCAGCATCGCATACTGACTAGCATGACCATCTCCAACATCAACATGTACTACTAGCAAGCATACACATATGAAAGGTAATACTAGCAGGCATAACATGATCACAGAGTACAAAACAACATAGCACAAATGCGAACATGCAAATCTGAACATTACCGGAACAACGATAACCATCTTTTCAACAAGAAAACATTTATTAAATATTCAAGTTGAAAAGCATGGCTACTACATTACTATCATGCAAGTGGGTATTTTTGCTTGCCTGGGGATGAAGAAAGCACCAGGGAGAAGTGCGGTGAAGCCGCGGAAAGATTTGTCGGAAAGCGTTCTCTCTCGGAGAGGGCTGATTTGGGGCAGGGGAAAAATGGTCATATTCAGTATGTCAAACCATAATGAAAATTATACCAACATAAAGGTCTCGACGAGGCGAAGAAGTGAGCGTTGGTTTCACCTTAAACGGAGTTACGGTTGAAAAGTTACGAGGGGTTGAAGTTCAGGGACCTTTCTGCAAAAATAACATCACAACCAAGTCCCTGAGTGGATAAGATAGAAGCGGGTTTTCAGAAATACGTTTTCGATCAGTGAAAACGCACTCACCAAAAGATGCTTCCACTTGCCACGTCAGCGTGGTCAAGTCAACG
>NC_041385.1:78205987-78242080 GCF_002162155.2 Triticum dicoccoides
TTGCTCCATGTTACTTTATCTACTGTTTTGGACTATATTGGGCATTATTTTCCACTTTTATATTATTTTTGGGACTAACCTATTAACCGGAGGCCCAGCCCAGAATTGTTTTTTTTTTGCCTATTTCAGTGTTTCGAAGAAACGGAATATCAAACGGAGTCCAAACGGAATGAAACCTTCGGGGACGTGATTTTCTCACCGAACGTGATCCAGGAGACTTGGACCCTACTCCAAGAAGTAACAGAAGCGGTCACGAGGGTGGGGGGCGCGCCCCCCCTGGGCGCGCCCCCCTACCTCGTGGGCCCCCTGTTGCTCCACCGACGTACTCCTTCCTCCTATATATACCTACGTACCCCCGACAAATCAAATACGGAGCCAAAAACATAATTCCACCGCCGCAACTTTCTGTATCCACGAGATCCCATCTTGGGGCCTGTTCCGGAGCTCCGCCGGAGAGGGCCGTCATCACGGAGGGCTTCTACATCATCATAGCCCCTCCGATGAAGTGTGAGTAGTTTACCTCAGACCTTCGGGTCCATACTTAGTAGCTAGATGGCTTCTTCTCTCTTTTTGGATCTCAATACAATGTTCTCCCCTTCTCTTGTGGAGATCTATTAAATGTAATCTTCTTTTTGCGGTGTGTTTGTTGAAACCGATGAATTGTGGGTTTATGATCGAGTTTATCTATGAATAATATTTGAATCTTCTCGGAATTCTTTTATGTATGATTGAGTTATCTTTGCAAGTCTCTCCGAATTATCCGTTTGGTTTGGCCAACTAGATTGGTAGTTCTTGCAATGGAGAAGTGCTTAGCTTTGGGTTCAATCTTGCGGTGTCCTTTCCCAGTGACAGAAGGGGCAGCAAGGCACGTATTGTATTGTTGCCATCGAGGATAACAAGATGGGGTTTTTATCATATTGCATGAATTTATCCCTTTAAATCATGTCATCTTGCTTAAGGCGTTACTCTTTTTTTAACTTAATACTCTAGATGCATGCTGGATAGCAGTCGATGAGTGGAGTAATAGTAGTAGATGCAGGCAGGAGTCGGTCTACTTGTCTCGGACGTGAATACCTATGCTCTTGAGAGAAGCCACTAGTGAAACCTATGGCCCCCGGGTCTATTCTCATCATATCAATCTCCATCACTTTAATACTTGCTTTGTTTTTACTTTGCCTTTTACTTTTCACTTTGCATCTCTATATAAAAAATACCAAAAATATTATTTATCATCTCTATTAGATCTCACTCTCGTAAGTGACCATGAAGGGATTGACAACCCCTAGTCGCGTTGGTTGCGAGTAGCTATCATTTTGTGCAGTTACGAGGGACTTGTGCGTAGCCTCCTACTGGATTGATACCTTGGTTCTCAAAAACTGAGGGAAATACTTACGCTACTTTGCTGCATCATCCTCTCCTCTTCGGGGAAATCGAACGCAGTGCTCAAGAGATAGCAAGAAGAATTTCTGGCGCCGTTGCTGGGGAGGCTCA
Source organism: Triticum dicoccoides (assembly GCF_002162155.2). Classification (NCBI taxonomy): domain Eukaryota; kingdom Viridiplantae; phylum Streptophyta; class Magnoliopsida; order Poales; family Poaceae; genus Triticum; species Triticum dicoccoides. The sequence continues at coordinate 78,207,479 of NC_041385.1, forward strand.
CGCAAGAGCAAGTCAAGACTTGGACTCCTAACACCAAGCCACTTCTGGCGCCATTGAAGTCTACATACCAAGTACCCATCACAATTCCTATCTCTCTTATTACATTATTTTCCTTTTGCCTCTCGTTTTCCTCTCCCCCACTTCACCCTTGCTGTTTTATTCACCCTCTCTTTCCCAATCTCCTCCTCTTTTTCCCATTTGTCTTTTTTTTCACTTGCCTTTTGTTTGCTCGTGTGTTGGATTGCTTGTTTGTCGCGATGGCTCAAGATAGTACCAAATTGTGTGACTTCACCAACACCAATAATAATGATTTCCTTAGCACTCCGATTGCTCCTCTTGCCAATAATGAATCTTGTGAAATCAATACTGCTTTGTTGAATCTTGTTATGAAAGATCAATTCACCGGCCTTCCTAGTGAAGATGCCGCTACTCATCTAAATAGCTTCGTTGATTTATGTCATATGCAAAAGAAAAGAGATGTCGATAATGATGTTGTTAAGTTGAAGCTATTTCCTTTTTCGCTTAGAGATCGTGCTAAAGCGTGGTTTTCGTCTTTGCCTAAAAATAGTATTGATTCTTGGAACAAGTGCAAAGATGCTTTTATCTCTAAGTATTTTCCTCCCACTAAGATCATCTCTCTTAGAAACGATGTTATGAATTTTAAGCAACTTGATCATGAACATGTTGCACAAGCTTGGGAGAGAACAAAATTAATGATACGTAATTGTCCTACTCATGGTTTGAATTTGTGGATGATTATACAAATTTTTTATGCCGGATTGAATTTTGCTTCTATAAATCTTTTAGATTCGTCCGCGGGAGGCACTTTTATGGAAATCACTTTAGGAGATTCTACTAAACTCCTAGATAATATTATGGTTAATTATTCTCAATGGCACACTGAAAGATCTACTGATAAAAAAGTGCGTGCGATAGAAGAAATTAATGTTTTGAGTGAAAAGATGGATGAACTTATGAAATTATTTGCTACTAAGAGTGTTTCTTCTGATCCTAATGATATGCCTTTGTCTACTTTGATTGAGAATAATAATGAATCTATGGATGTGAATTTTGTTGGTAGGAATAATTTTGGTAACAACGCGTATAGAGGGAATTTTAATCCTAGGCCTTATCCTAGCAATCCTTCTAATAATTATGGAAATTCCTATAACAACTCTTATGGAAATTTTAATAAGATGCCCTTTTAATTTGAGAAGTGTTAAAGATTTTATGAATTCACAAAAGAATTTTAATGCTTTGCTTGAGGAGAAATTGCTTAAAGTTGATGATTTGGCTAGGAACGTTGTTATATTTTCTCTTGAAATTGATTCTTTAAAGCTTAGATCTAATCCTCCTAAGCATGATATCAACGAGTCTCTCAGAGATATGAGAATTTCCATTGATGAGTGCAAAGAAAGAACTGCTAGGATGCGTGCTTCCAAAAATGCTTTTATTAAAGCGTGTTCTTCCAATTCCCATGAAAATCAAGATGAAGATCTAAAAGTTATTGATGTGTCCCCCATTAAATCTTTGTTTTGCAATATGAATCTTGATGAAACTGAATATGATCTTCCTTTACCTAGAAGGTGTTCTAAGAATTCGGAGTTTTTAGATCTTGATGATGAAATTGATAAATGTGGGATTGAAAGAAATAAAAACCTAGATGTTGCTAAACCCACTATATTGGATCTCAAGGAATTTAATTATGAAAATTTCTCTTTAATCGATTGTATTTCCTTGTTGCAATCCGTGCTAAATTCTCCTCATGCTTATAGTCAAAATAAGGCCTTTACCGAACACATTGTTGATGCCTTGATGCAATCTTATGAAGAAAAACTTGAGTTGAAAGTCTCTATCCATAGAAAGCTCAATGATGAGTGGGAACCTACTATTAAGATTAAAATTAAAAATTATGAGTTTCATGCCTTGTGTGATTTGGGTGCTAGTGTCTCTACTATCCCCAAAACTTTGTGTGATTTGCTAGATTTCCGTGACTTTGATGATTGCTCTCTGAACTTGCATCTTGCGGATTCCACTATTAAAAAGCCTATGGGAAGAATTAATGATGTTCTTATTGTTGCAAATAGGAATTATGTGCCCGTAGATTTTATCGTTCTTGATATATATTGCAATCCTTCTTGCTCTATTATTCTTGGTAGACCTTTCCTTAGAACGGTTGGTGCGATTATTGATATGAAGGAAGGGAATATTAGATTTCAATTTCCATTAAATAAGGGCATGGAACACTTTCCTAGAAAGAAACTAAAATTACCATATGAATCTATCATGAGAGCCACCTATGGATTGCCTACCAAAGATGGCAATACTTAGATCTATCCTTGCTTTTATGCCTAGCTAGGGGCGTTAAACGATAGCGCTTGTTGGGAGGCAACCCAATTTTGTTTTTAGTTTTTTTGCTTTTGTTTCTGTTTAGGAATAAATAATCAATCTAGCCTCTGGTTAGATGTGGTTTTATGTTTTAATTAGTGTTTGTGCCAAGTTAGACCTATTGGATCTTCTTGGATGATAGTTATTTGATCTTGCTGTAATTTCCAGAAACTTTGCGTTCAGTGGCCGAATTGTAAAAAATCACCAGAACATGATAAAATACTGATTCCAATTGCTGCTGATAATAAACAAATTTTCTGGGTCGTCCAATTTTCGTAGATTTTTTGGAGTTCCATAAGTTTGCGTTAGTTACGGATTGCTACAGACTGTTCTGTTTTTGACAGATTCTGTTTTTCGTGTGTTGTTTGCTTATTTTGATGAATCTATGGCTAGTAAAATAGTTTATAATCCATAGAGAAGTTGGAATACAGTAGGTTTAACACCAATATAAGTAAAGAATGAGTTCATTACAGTACCTTAAAGTAGTCTTTTGTTTTCTTTCTCTAACGGAGCTCACAAGATTTCTGTTGAGTTTTGTGTTGTGAAGTTTTCAAGTTTTGGGTAAATTCTTTTGATGGATTATGGAACAAGGAGTGGCAAGAGCCTAAGCTTGGGGATGCCCATGGCACCCCCAAGATAATCCAAGGAAACCAAAAAGTCAAAGCTTGGGGATGCCTCGGAAGGCATCCCCTCTTTCGTCTACTTCCATCGGTAATTTACTTGGAGCTATATTTTTATTCACCACATTATATGTGTTTTGCTTGGAGCGTCTTGTATTATTTGCGTCTTTGTTTGTTAGTTTACCACAATCATCCTTGCTGTACACACCTTTTGAGAGAGACATACATAAATTGGAATTTGATAGAATACTCTATGTGCTTCACTTATATCATTTGAGCTTCATAGTTTTGCTCATAGTGCTTCACTTATATCTTTTGAGCATGATATTTTTTGCTCTAGTGCTTCACTTAGATCTTTTAGAGCACGGTGGTGGATTTGTTTTAAAGAAACTATTGATCTCTCATGCTTCACTTAGATTATTTTGAGAGTCGTTAATAGCATGGTAATTTTCTTAATATTAATATACTTGGTATTCAAGATATGTGAAACTTTCTTTTGAGTGCGTTGAATACTAAGAAAAGTTTGATGCTTGATAATTGTTTTGAGATATGAAGATGGTGATATTAGAGTCATGATAGTTGAGTAGTTGTGAATTTAAATAATACTTGTGTTGAAGTTTGTGATTCCCGTAGCATGCACGTATGATGAACCGTTATGTGATGAACTCGGAGCATGATTTATTTACTGATTGTCTTCCTTATGAGTGGCGGTCGGGGATGAGTGACGGTCTTTTCCTACCAATCTATCCCCCTAGGAGCATGCGTGTAATACTTTGCTTTGATAACTTCTAGATTTTTGCAATAAGTATATGAGTTCTTTATGACTAATGTTGAGTCCATGGATTATACGCACTTTTTTCCCATCCTTCCACCATTGCTAGCCTCTCTAATACCACGCACTTTTCGGCGGTATCATACACCCACCATATATCTTCCTCAAAACAGCCACCATACCTACCTATCATGGCATTTCCATAGCCATTCCGAGATATATTGCAATGCAACTTTCCACCATTTCGTTTATTATGACACGCTCCATCATTGTCATATTGCTAGCATGATCATGTAGTTGACATTGTATTTGTGGCAAAGCCACCGTTCATAATTCTTTCATACATGTCACTCTTGATTCATTGCATATCCCGGTACACCGCCAGAGGCATTCATATAGAGTCATACTGTAACACCCCAAAAATTTAACCATGTTTTGTTTATTAAAATTTTGCTAGGAGATTAAAAATTTTACTCTCTGGAATTCCTTTTGATTTCAGAACCCCTCTTTTCTTTAATATTGTGGAGTTTTTACCCCACGTAAAAACTTTCCAAAAATATTATTGGACTTGTATACTCTGTCAATAAAACAATTCTTTTATCAGTGGATTTAATTGCATAATTTTTTTCCTGAGCTTCATTTCTTTTAAATGATTTTCATAAGCTTTAGAGCCTCTTTTGCACTACAACCCTTTGATAAATTTATTTAAAAATCCCACCAAAATTTGGGGATGACATATGAGGTCCCTAAATCACTTTTATGCAAAAAGATCTTTTAGCATTTGGAGAATTTGAGCTCTACACCAACTTTTCAAATCTGGTCCAGATTGCACTTTTGCACTACAACCTATTTAAATATTTCTCTAAAACTTCCACCAAAATTTGGAGATGTTAGTAGGAGTATATTATTCAGCTTTATGCAAAAACCTATTGATGTTCTTTGAAAATTTTGAGCAAATCATCCTCTTTTTCTCTCTGGTCTAGTTTGGTGTTTTCTACTGCAACCCTATTTTATTTTCCTCTAGTACCAAGGATCCCCCTTCCTGCTTATAGACCACCCTACAAAACCCTTAAGTCCAGGAGAGTGGACCCATTGGAGTATGTTTGGTCCATGAAATGATGCCCTTTTCTTTCTGTCCAGAATTGGTTTTCTCAAAAACTTGCACTAACAAGTTTCTGTTTTTGCCAAACTAACATTGCCACCCCCTCAATCATCCAAAGAGACTATGATCTGGAGCTTTTGGCCACCCCAAGAGATGCCTTGATGCCCATGACATTCTCTCGAGCACTTTGTGTGCATGGCCAAATTTGGCATGATTTTTAGTTGGCATTGTGAGCTTAATCCTCTGACCTAACTAACTTGTCCACTAAGCTCCTAGCTAACCCTAACCCAGGCCTGTTAACTACCAGCATCGTTCGAGCTCTCTAACACGCGCTGGCATTTCGTTGAGCACCTGGCGTGCGTGCGCACGGATCGCCACGTCTAGCCCCTGGCCTTTGCTCACCTGCAGAGCCATGCCCGTCCTCATCCACTCACCAGCACCCTCCAGGCAGCCCCTGGAGCTCCACAACGCCGCCGTCAGGTCGGCCGTGGCAGCTAGCGGCCGACCACAGCAGGGCTCTGCCGCAGACGGCGTCGCCCGAGCGACCCGCGCGTGCCAGCTCGCCCCCTTGAGCTGTGGGGAGCTCGTCGGAATGCGCCGACCAGCCCCAAGCTCCTCCACGTCGCCCTGCAGCAACAGAACGGCGGTTCGCCGTCGATCTTATCCACGGCCGCCACGAACCGACCTTGGCCGCCTATAAGAGGAGCCCCGAGCTCGCCCAGTCACCCAGGCAAGCTCAGGCCTTCCACCTAGCGCTCCCATAGCCTGCAATCGACCAGGGAAGGCCGTCTTCCCCCTCTCCGGTCAGCTCGGCCGCCGCCACGTTCCGGTCCCGCTCGTCGCAACCAGAGCCTTCCCCGTCCATCTGGAGCCACCGTTCAACTCCCCTGAACCTTGCGGAGCCACCCCGCCGCTTAGACGCGACCGGGAACCACCGTAGCCTAGACCCCAAAACCTCCCGAGGCCACCTCCGCCGTGGAGCTCGCCGCCGGCGACTCCCCTGGGCTGGCGGATCCATCCCCGCCCTCAGAACCCCGCAGGGAACCGCCGTTCGCCGACGACGATCGCCGGAGTCCCGCCTGCGCTCGGGCAGAGGAGAAAGGAGGGAAGGGCGACTGGTCAAACCTGACCAATGGGCCCCCTGGACCCACTGTCAGTGACCCCGAGCCGACTCGTGCTGTTTAAAGTGGAGGCGTAATCCCAGAGTACGTCTCCTACGAGTTCTCTTATTCGAAACATTTTTTTCTTTTTCTTTTTCTGTTTTATTTAAAAACAGAAATTTGACTAAACTTTGACTAGCTATAACTTTTCAAATATAAGTCCAAATGATTTGATTCTTTTTCTGTCATTGCTGAAATTTGGTCTAGTTTATTTTCATATTTATTTGGAAATTTTCCAGACAACTCTTTTGTACTGTTTTAAAAAATTATGTGTTAATTTGAATTTTCTTAAAATAGGATTATGGGGAGAAGAGAAAACTTTCAAAAGTGTTGGAATGCACCCTGCCTCTCCACAACTTGAAGGCAAGCATTCTGAACCCTGGTATAATATTATCGTGTGCTGTTTAATACGGTTACCACACCCCTTGTCTCGGAGTTTTTGTTATTTTATGTGGTGATATAAGCATACTCATTAGTGCATATCGATGATTCCGTGCTATTGGAATTTGATACGTTGTGATAGTAATCACCCTCGTATGCCTTTCATGCCTACCGGAAGGAATCTGAGAAAGTCTCTGTCTTGGGTAGACACGACCTTGTTCCTAGTTCTTCGTCGAGACGGTTATGTCTGGCAAGGCATGGTGAGGTACGATGAGCGGTGATTCTGTCTGATTGGTGAGAAAGATACTTCTCATGCTTATCGTGCAGGTAACACTTGAACCTCCTGAGTCGAGCATAGATCGAGTCTTGTTCCAGTAACCCCCATGCTTGTTTCGTGCTACCACTTGTCCCTGCCATAGGTAGGGTACGGTTCAGTAAGTTGTCAACCCCTCCCTTAGCACACACCATACAGAGAGGCCATGGTGGAAGATACCGGCTGCATCCGGTAGGCATGCCACCTGGTCCGGGGGAATGGGTGTTTCCGGTTGGAGCCGAGGGGGTAGCTCCCCTAGTTTGCGCGCGTTATAAATTTTGTGATCCGATGCTAATCGAGGTTGTAGCCTCCCCACTTAGAGTTTTGCTTAACGGGTGTCATGGGTGATTCCAGACACCGGTAAGTTAGGCTGGTGTGTGCGGTCAGGTGTGTTTTCAGTTAAAAGACCGTGGACGGAATTAGTCCTGATGGACTAAAGGAATCCGTTACTCGTGGGTAAAGAGTACACCCTCCGCAGAGGCTAAATCTATTCGAATAGCCGGGTCCATGGGTAAGGACTACAGTCTGGGATGGGTCAAGTGTCGGTCTTAGTGTCGATCTTCAGAGGAAAAACTATTAAACCAGAACATGGATCATGACTTGTGACTCATGATGATCAGGATCATTATTATCATGGACCAACCATTTATATTATTTGAATTATGGAGTATACCTGGGATGGTTCTACTGTGATTTATTTATTTTATAAGCCCTTTATGCGGTGTCGCACAGACGCTCGACTGTGGCATGTTTGTTACTTATTTCACTTATAAGCCCTTTATGTGGTGTCGCACAGACGCCCGACTGTGGCATATTTGTTATTTATTTACTTTATAAGCCCTTTATGTGTTGTCGCACAGACGCCCGACTGTGGCATGTTTGTTATTTATTTACTTTATAAGCCCTTTATGCGGTGTCGCACAGACGCACGACTGTGGCATGTTTGTTACTTATTTCACTTATAAGCCCTTTATGTGGTGTCGCTCAGACGCCCGACTGAGGCATGCTTTATACCATTATCCTTTTGAGGCGTCGCTTCAGACACCCGATCGGTGCATTCTATTTCTGCTCTCTGATTGCATACTCATGTTTTATATAAACAACCTGCTTGCGTGCAACATGGATTTTTATTTCGTGTGTGACGTTATGATCATAGAATATTTTGGAGCATGATTATCATTTGTTATATTATACCAGTATTCATAATGTTTGCGAGTACATTCAAAGTACTCACTGACTTGTCCCTGGCTATTGTCTTGGCCAGATTTCTTGCATGGAGAGGAGCGTTGCGATGACAGTCCCGGAACCTACGCAATGATGATAGCAGCTTCGTGAAGATAGGAGTTATCCTGGTCAGCTGTTCCGGTGGGAAATGGAGTCCCATAGACGCAGATGAACCACAAACCGCTTCCGCCATCAGCCACTAGAAACCATTTGTTGTACTCATAGGCCATAATGGTCTTGTACTACATATTATGTTCTTTGCTTGGAATTTCTGTATCAAGTGGGTGCCTCATCAGCTAATTGTAATCCTGGGGCTGATGAGCACAAGGATCATTTTCTGGGAAAATATATCCCGAAAATCCGGTCCTGACACATACTTTGTTCTAAGAATCGAGTTGTAATTGTTGAGTTGTAAGAAAAATAAAAGTGTGATGATCATCATTCTTTAGAGCATTATCCCAAGTGAGGAAAGGATGATGGAGGCTATGATTCCCCCATAAGTCGGGATGCGACTCCGGACGAAAAATAAAAAAAAGGAAAAAAAGAGGCCATAAAAAAAGAGAAAGGCCCAAATAAAAAAAAGAAAAAAAAATGAGAGAAAAAGAGAGAAGGGACAATGCTACTATCCTTTCACCACACTTGTGCTTCAAAGTAGCACTAAGATCTTCATGATAGAGAGTCTCTCATTTTGTCACTTTCATATACTAGTGGGAATTTTTCATTGTAGAACTTGGCTTGTATATTCCAATGATGGGCTTCCTCAAATGCCCTAGGTCTTCGTGAGCAAGCGAGTTGGATGCACACCCACTTAGTTCCTTTTGTTGAGCTTTCATATACTTATAGCTCTAGTGCATCCGTTGCATGGCAATCCCTACTCACTCACATTGATATCTATTGATGGGCATCTCCATAGCCCGTTGATACGCCTAGTTGATGTGAGACTATCTTCTCCCTTTTTGTATTTTCCACAACCACTATTCTATTCCACATATAGTGCTATATCCATGGCTCACGCTCATGTATTGCATGAAGATTGAAAAGGTTTTGAAAATGTTAAAGTACGAAAGAATTGCTTGGCTTGTCATCGGGGTTGTGCATGATTTAAATATTTTGTGTGGGGAAGATGGAGCATAGCCAGACTATATGATTTTGTAGGGATAACTTTCTTTGGCCATGTTATTATGAGAAGACATAATTGCTTACTTAGTATGCTTGAAGTGTTATTACTTTTATGTCAATATGAACTTTTGTCTTGAATCTTTCGGATCTGAATATTCATACCACAATTAAGAGGATTTACATTGAAATTATGCCAAAGTATCACTCCGCATAAAAAATTCTTTTTTATCATTTACCTACTCGAGGACGAGCAGGAATTAAGCTTGGGGATGCCTAATACGTCTCCAACGTATCTATAATTTTTGATTGCTCCATGCTACTTTATCTACTGTTTTGGACTATATTGTGCTTTATTTTCCACTTTTATATTATTTTTGGGACTAACCTATTAACTGGAGGCCCAGCCAGAATTGCTGTTTTTTTGCCTATTTTAGTGTTTCGAAGAAACGGAATATCAAACGGAGTCCAAACGGAATGAAACCTTCGGGAACGTGATTTTCTCACCGAACGTGATCCAGGAGACTTGGACCCTACTCCAAAAAGTAACAGAGGCGGTCACGAGGGTGGGGGGCGCGCCCACCCTGGGCGCGCCCCCTAACTCGTGGGCCCCATGTTGCTCCACCGACGTACTCCTTCCTCGTATATATACCTACGTACCCCCGACAGATCAAATACGGAGCCAAAAACCTAATTCCACCGCCGCAACTTTCTGTATCCACGAGATCCCATCTTGGGGCCTGTTCCGGAGCTCCGTCGGAGAGGACCGTCATCACGGAGGGCTTCTACATCATCATATCCCCTCCAATGAAGTGTGAGTAGTTTACCTCAGACCTTCGGGTCCATAGTTAGTAGCTAGATGGCTTCTTCTCTCTTTTTGGATCTCAATACAATGTTCTCCCCCTCTCTTGTGGAGATCTATTCAATGTAATCTTCTTTTTGCGGTGTGTTTGTTGAGATCGATGAATTGTGGGTTTATGATCGAATTTATCTATGAATAGTATTTGAATCTTCTCGGAATTCTTTTATGTATGATTGAGTTATCTTTGCAAGTCTCTCCGAATTATCGGTTTGGTTTGGCCAACTAGATTGGTAGTTCTTGCAATGGAGAAGTGCTTAGCTTTGGGTTCAATCTTGCGGTGTCCTTTCCCAGTGACAGAAGGGGCAGCAAGGCACGTATTGTATTGTTGCCATCGAGGATAACAAGATGGGTTTTTTTTATCATATTGCATGAATTTACCCCTCTACATCATGTCATCTTGCTTAAGGCGTTACTCTGTTTTTAACTTAATACTCTAGATGCACGCTGGATAGTGGTCGATGAGTGGAGTAATAGTAGTAGATGCAGGTAGAAGTCGGTCTACTTGTCTTGGACGTGATGCCTATATACATGATCATACCTAGATATCCTCATAACTATGCTCAATTCTTTCAATTGCTCAACAGTAATTTGTTCACCCACCGCAGAATACTTATGCTCTTGAGAGAAGCCACTAGTGAAACCTATGGCCCCCAGGTCTATTCTCATCATATCAATCTCCATCACTTTAATACTTGCTTTGTTTTTTTACTTTGCCTTTTACTTTTCACTTTGCATCTCTATATAAAAAATACCAAAAATATTATTTATCATCTCTATTAGATCTCACTCTCGTAAGTGATCGTGAAGGGATTGACAACCCCTAATTGCGTTGGTTGTGAGTAGCTATCATTTTGTGCAGGTACGAGGGACTTGTGTGTAGCCTCCTACTGGATTGATACCTTGGTTCTCAAAAACTGAGGGAAATACTTACGCTACTTTGCTGCATCATCCTCTCCTCTTCGGGGAAATCCAACGCAGTGCTCAAGAGGTAGTAGCCGGCTCCTGGGACGCTGACAGGCGGGTCCCGCGAGCAGCTTCGGCCGAATTTAGGCCAGAGGAGCGGCGGCCATGGCGGCAATGGCGGGCAGGGAGTGCTCCAGGAGCTCGAGCGAGTGCATGAGCGGGGTCCTAGGAGAGTGGTGAGGCGAGTGGAGAGCTCGGGAGGCTTGGGGGATGGCTGAAATAGCCGCGGGTGAGGTGGCCGAGCTGGCACCGCTGCGGACGCGTGGCCGGTGCCACGGATGCGTGCCCGCGCGCATGGGCTCGGGGGAAAACGATGGCGAGGGCACAGGGGAGAGCTATCACGGGGCAGGGGAGGCCAAGGGGGTGCAGGGAGGAAGACGACGGCGACGGAAAGATCCAGAACGCCACTGTGCTCTCGTGGGCGTGCGGCATTTTGCGTCGGCGAGGAAGCTGCCGGAGGGGGAGAGGGGTCAAGGGGGACGGCGACGATGAGAGCTACCTACTGGGCAACATCACGGGCTCTAAGACGACGAGAGGAGGAGGGGGTCTAGCACAAATAGCGCTCTGGACGTGGCCACTGCACACAGAGCGCGCCAACAGGCATGCCAGCTGCGTGGTCACCACGAGGCATGGCACATTAAATGCTCTACAGCACCCAAGACGGTGTCTAGTGGTAAGTTCTTCGAAGATGAGTTTGGCTTGAGGTGGTAACACGGTGAAAGAGGCTCTGGTTAAAAAGTTAGTTAGCTCTGAAGTTTACTGCAGTAAACTTTACCAGCTCAATGTGGTCAACAGGGATATGCTTGAGGCCAAAGAGTTTGTCTGGGAGGTTGAGGTAAAGAAGGACTTACATCCTGGTAACTATGGATGGGTTTGGATCAAGATTTAACAGAGTTGCTTTGCAACCGCCAAATATGGTCCAAAAACTAGATCATGATGGTGCACTCACATGGAGTGTCCACTTGAGCTGAAATTGGGCAAGTCTTAGTCATTAGGTCATATGATGATGCTTCAAAAAGATCATGCTAAATGGACAAGCCAAAATAGCACTTGCTTCACAAACATCATTTCTGTCCAGAAACTTGAAATAATTACGGTGGTCAAATGGATCAATTAAATGATGCCAAAATGTGTGGACAGATGTTTTATGGGTAATAGAATGATCTGGTAATTTATTAGGATTTTTGAAGCAATATAAAATATACTTGCTTCACAACCTGAAAATATTGCCAGAAACAAAGATTTGCTCCTGTGCTCACATAGATGATTGGATAGGGCTGAAAATGGGTGGAGGGTATTAATATGAGCACATTAAAGGGTGTGCAAAAGTTCAACTCATTTGGGAACTCCTAGCTAGTACTTCCTTCACAAAGCCTTCTGTCTGACAGAAACTTGGAAAATTCACTAAGGAAGATTGACTAGGCAAATAAATTTGAACTTGTGCATGAGGAAATTATTTGGACATAGAAACATTCCCAAAAAGGTTGGGAGTCAATAGGAGAAATATAAATGACACTTCCTTCACAAAGTGACATTTAGGGCAGAATAGGAAAAGGAATATTGGGGAATTATTTTTGAACATGGCAATGAAAAGTTTTGCCATATTTGATCAAGATATGACACAAAAAATTTATGAGAATTATTTGGGAATTTTTGGAGTGATGGAAATATAGGTTGCTTCACAACCTAGGGCAATTGGAGTTATTCCTTTAAAAGAAAAGGAATATTCCCAATAAAAAAGAATGTTGGGATATGGGCTAGGATGGAAATGATAGGGTCTAGGGAAAGATTTGGGAATGACAAGCCACTCTGGAAGCAAAGAAGGGGTCATCTTCTTTAGTTTCCAGACCACAAAGCCACGAAAAAAAGAAAACTCAGGCAAAAACCTCGGAAAAACAAAAGAAAAAGAAAGGGCCAAAAATCAGGCTGTCACATCAGGGGCCGAGCGATGCGCATTTCTCTCGTACACGTACGTGCGTGTGTGCGAGGCGTTGGCTGTAACTGAACCCGAGCGATTGCACTGCAGACTACGCGTTACTGAACTCAAGAGCGATCGATCGATGGCTGTTAACTGAACTCGATCGAGCGATTCCTTTGGTACTGCTGCTAACTGAAATGGGAGTCGAAAGTTTAGTACCAGATTGTCTGGTAGGTAGCACAACGCAAAGGTGGCGGTGTGGAGAGAGGAGGAAAACCGCGAGATGGACATCGGTGTTGAGGGCACAAGTTCATGGCGTTCGGTATGTGGTATGTGATTTCCAGGGGAATAGTAGAACTCAAGCAGCTATAGTTCTGTGAATTCAGGGGATTTCAGCCAGGCGTCCACCGTGCACGGCATGGTATGCTTGCTCGGGTAGCATGCCAGGGTGCAGAGGCTTTGAACGGAGCCCTGGTGGGAGGAGATGATGACTCTGGGGATTTCAAAATCATTGAAGAGAGATAGCTGACGACAGTCGAGATTAAGGGGCACGAGGCGCCATAGAGGGCGCCACCGAATTGAGAGGACTTGGGTGCAGCAGCAATCCTTGGTGGGGAGAAGCGAGATGATCTCCCCAAGGACGGCGTCCGGGAGATCGTTGATGCAGTCCACCCGAGATTCTACGGGTTCCTGGAATCCGGTGGGGGCAAGGTCGTTGCTTCTCCCCGCGCTGTCGGGTGTGGGATCTACAACAGGTGTCGCTGCTGGCAGGAGCCTCATCTTCTTGGCGCTGGGGTCAGCCAGCTCCATTTTCCTCGAGGGCATCGCGTCGCGCTCACGGATTTGAGTAGAGTAACGAATGACGAGCCTAGTCGTACTGCGAGTGAAGAAGAAGGGGAGCTGGGGTTTTTCTGTAGTAGTGAGCAAGAAGGGGAACTGGGGTTTTCTATAGAGGCAATAATAAAATGGTTATTATTGTTATATTTCCTTGTTCATGATAATTGTCTATTGTCATGCTATAATTGTGTTATCCGGAAATCACAATACATGTGTGAATACATAGACCACAACATGTCCCTAATGAGCCTCTAGTTGACTAGTTCGTTGATCAACGGATAGTCATGGTTTCCTGACTATGGACATTGGATGTCATTGATAACGGGATCACATCATTAGGAGAATGATGTGATGGACAAGACCCAATCCTAAGCATAGCACAAGATCGTGTAGTTCGTTTGCTAGAGCTTTTCCAATGTCAAGTATCATTTCCTTAGACCATGAGATCGCGTAACTCCCGGATGCCATAGGAGTGCTTTGGGTGTACCAAACGTCACAACGTAACTTGGTGACTATAAAGGTATACTACGGGTATCCCCGAAAGTATCTGTTGGGTTGACACGGATCGAGACTGGGATTTGCCACTCCGTATGATGGAGAGGTATCTCTGGGCCCACTCGGTAATGCATCATCATAATGAGCTCAATGTGACCATGTGTTTGGTCACGGGATCATGCATTACGATATGAGTAAAGTGACTTGCCGGTAACGAGATTGAATGAGGTATTGGGATACCGACGATCGAATCTCGGGCAAGTAACGTACTGATTGACAAAGGGAATTGTATAGGGGATTACCTGAATCCTCGACATCGTGGTTCATTCGATGAGATCATCGTGGAACATGTGGGATCCAACATGGGTATCCAGATCCCGCTGTTGTTTATTGGCTGGAGAGCTATCTCGGTCATGTCTGCATGATTCCCGAACCCGTAGGGTCTACACACTTAAGGTTCGGTGACGATAGGGTTGTAGAGATAATAGTATGCGGTAACCTGAAAGTTGTTCGGAGTCCCGGATGAAATCCCGGACGGCACGAGGAGTTCCGGAATGGTCCGGAGGTGAAGATTTGTATATAGGAAGTCCAGTTTCGGCCATCGGGAAATTTTCGGGGGTCACCGGTATTGTACCGGGACCACCGGAAGGGTCCCGGGGGTCCACCGGGTGGGACCACCTATCCCGGAGGGCCACATGGGCTGAAGTGGGAAGGGAACCAGCCCCTGGTGGGCTGGTGCGCCCCCCTTGGGCCTCCCCTGCGCCTAGGGTTGAAACCCTAGGGGTGGGGGGCGCCCCACTTGACTTGGGGGGCAAGTCCCCCCCTTGGCCGCCCCCCCTTGAGATTAGATCTATAGGGGGCTGGCGCCCCCAGGGCCCCTATATAAAGAGGGGGGAGGGAGGGCAGCCGCACCCTAGTCCCTGGCGCCTCCCTCTCCCCCCGTACCACTTCTCCCTCTCGCTGAGCTTGGCGAAGCCCTGCTGAGATCGCCGCTACTTCCACCACCACGCCGTTGTGCTGCTGGATCTCCATCAACCTCTCCTTCCCCTTGCTGGATCAAGAAGGAGGAGACGTCTTCCCCAACTGTACGTCTGTTGAACGCAGAGGTGCCGTCTGTTCGGCACTAGGATCTTCGGTGATTTGGATCACGACGAGTACGACTCCCTCAACCCCGTTCTCTTGAACGCTTCCGCTCGCGATCTACAAGGGTATGTAGATGCACTCCTCTCTCTCTCATTGCTAGATGACTCCATAGATTGATTTTGGTGAAGCGTAGAAATTTTTTATTTTCTGCAACGTTCCCCAACAGTGGCATCATGAGCTAGGTCTATGCGTAGTTTCTATGCACGAGTAGAACACAAGTTGTTGTGGGCGTCGATTTTTTCAATTTACTTGCCGTTACTAGTCTTATCTTGATTCGGCGGCATCGTGGGATGAAGCGGCCCGGACCGACCTTACACGTACGCTTACGTGAGACAGGTTCCACCGACTGACATGCACTAGTTGCATAAGGTGGCTAGCGGGTGTCTGTCTCTCCCACTTTAGTCGGATCGGATTCGGTGAAAAGGGTCCTTATGAAGGGTAAATAGAAATTGGCATATCACGTTGTGGTTTTGGCGTAGGTAAGAAACGTTCTTGCTAGAACCCTACTGCAGCCACGTAAAATATGCAACAACAATTAGAGGACGTCTAACTTGTTTTTGCAGCATATGCCTTGTGATGTGATATGGCCAAAAGGATGTGATGAATGATATATATGTGATGTATGAGATTGATCATGTTCTTGTAATAGGAATCACGACTTGCATGTCGATGAGTATGACTACCGGCAGGAGCCATAGGAGTTGTCTTAATTATTGTATGACCTGTGTGTCATTGAATAACGCCATGTAATTACTTTCCTTTATTGCTAAACCATTAGCCATAGTAGTAGAAGTAATCGTTGGCGTGACAACTTCATGAAGACACGATGATGGAGATCATGATGATGGAGATCATGGTGTCATGCCGGTGACGATGATGATCATGGCGCCCCGAAGATGGAGATCAAAAGGAGCAAAATTATATTGGCCATATCATTTTACTATTTGATTTCATGTGATGTTTATCATGTTTTTGCATCTTATTTGCTTAGAACGACGGTAGTAAATAAGATGATCCCTCATAATAATTTCAAGAAAGTGTTCCCCCTAACTGTGCGCCATTGCGAAAGTTCGTTGTTTCAAAGCACCACGTGATGATCGGGTGTGATAGATTCTAACGTTCACATACAACGGGTGTAAGCCAGATTTCCACATGCAAAACACTTAGGTTGACTTGACGAGCCTAGTATGTACAGACATTGCCTCGGAACACAAGAGACCAAAAGGTTGAACATGAGTCGTATAGAAGATACGATCAACATGAAGATGTTCACCGATGATGACTAGTCCGTCTCACGTGATGATCGGACACGGCCTAGTTGACTCGGATCATGTATCACTTAGATGACTAGAGGGATGTCTATCTGAGTGGGAGTTCATTAAATAATTTGATTAGATGAACTTAATTATCATGAACTTAGTCTAAAAACTTTTGCAAAATGTCTTGTAGATCAAATGGCCAACGCACATGTCAACCTCAACTTCAACGCGTTCCTAGAGAAAACCAAGCTGAAAGATGATGGCAGCAACTATACGGACTGGGCCCGGAACCTGAGGATCATCCTCATAGCTGCCAAGAAAGCATATGTCCTAGAAGCACCGCTAGGTGAAGCACCCATCCCAGAGAACCAAGACGTTATGAACGCTTGGCAGTCGCGTGCTAATGATTACTCCCTCGTTAAGTGCGACATACTTTACAGCTTAGAACTGGGGCTGCAAAAGCGTTTTGAGCAACACGGAGCATATGAGATATTCGAAGAGCTGAAAATGGTTTTCCAAGCTCATGCCCGGGTCGAGAGATATGAAGTCTCCGACAAGTTCTACAGTTGTAAGATGGAGGAAAATAGTTATGTCAGTAAGCACATACTCAAAATGTCTGGGTTGCACAACTGCTTGTCCCAACTGGATATTAACCTCCGGGACGAGTCGGTCATTGGCAGAATCCTTCAGTCGCTCCCACCTAGCTATAAGAGCTTTGTGATGAACTACAATATGCAGGGGATGGTGAAAACTATTCCTGAAGTATTTTCAATGCTGAAATCAGCGGAGGTGGAAATCAAAAAGGAACATCAAGTGTTGATGGTCAATAAAACCACTAGTTTCAAGAAAGGCAAGGGTAAGAAGAACTTCAAGAAGGACGGCAAGGGAGTTGCCGCGCCCGGTAAGCCAGTTGCCAGGAAGAAGAAGCCAAAGAATGGACCCAAACCTGAGATTGAGTGCTTTTATTGCAAGGGAAGCGGACACTGGAAGCGGAACTGCCCCAAATACTTAGTGGACAAGAAGGCCGGCAACACCAAAGGTATATGTGATATACATGTTATTGATGTGTACCTTACCAGTACTCGTAGTAGCTCCTGGGTATTTGATACCGGTGCGGTTGCTCATATTTGTAACTCAAAACATGAGTTGTGGAATAAGCGGAGACTGGCGAAGGACGAGGTGACGATGCGCGTCGGGAATGGTTCCAAGGTCGATGTGATCGCCGTCGGCATGCTACCTCTACATTTACCTACGGGATTAGTTTTAAACCTCAATAATTGTTTTTTAGTACCAGCTTTGAGCATGAACATTGTATCTGGATCTCGTTTAATACGAGATGGCTACTCATTTAAATCCGAGAATAATGGTTGTTCTAGTTATATGTGAGATATGTTTTATGGTCATGCCCCGCTGGTCAATGGTTTATTCTTAATGAATCTCGAACGTGATGTTACACATATTCATAGTGTGAATACCAAAAGATGTAAGATTGGTAATGATAGTCCCACATATCTGTCGCACTGCTGCCTTGGTCACATTGGTGTCAAATGCATGAAGAAGCTCCATACAGATGGTCTTTTGGAGTCTCTTGATTTCGAATCATTTGACACGTGCGAACCATGCCTCGTGGGTAAAATGACCAAGACTCCGTTCTCCGGAACAATGGAGCGAGCAACCAACATATTGGAAATTATACATACTGATGTGTGCGGTCCAATGAGCGTTGAGGCTCGCGGTGGCTATCGTTATGTTCTCACTCTCACTAATGACTTAAGTAGATATGGGTATGTCTACTTGATGAAACACAAGTCCGAGACCTTTGAGGAGTTCAAGGAATTTCAAAATGAGGTGGAGAATCAACGTGACCGAAAAATAAAGTTCTTACGATCAGATCGTGGAGGAGAATATTTAAGTCACGAATTTGGTACGCAATTAAGGAAATGTGGAATCGTTTCACAACTCACGCCGCCTGGAACACCTCAGCGTAACGGTGTGTCCGAGCGTCGTAATCGCAGTCTATTGGATATGGTGCAATCTATGATGTCACTCACCGATTTACCGCTATCATTTTGGGGATACACTCTAGAGACAGCTACATTCACTTTAAATAGGGCACCATCTAAATCCGTTGAGACGACACCGTATGAATTATGGTTTGGAAGAAACCTAAGCTGTCGTTTCTAAAAGTTTGGGGATGCGATGCTTATGTCAAGAAACTTCAACCTGAAAAGCTCAAACGCAAGCCGAAAAAATGCGTCTTCATAGGATACCCTAAGGAAACCATTGGGTATACCTTCTACCTCAGATCCGAAGGCAAGATCTTTGTTGCCAATAACGGGTCCTTTCTGGAGAAAGAGTTTCTCTCGAAAGAAGTAAGTGGGAGGAAAGTGGAACTTGATGAAGTACTGCCTCTTGAACCGGTAAGTAGCGCAGCTCGGGAAGATGTTCCTGTGGTGCCTGCACCGACTAGAGAGGAAATTAATGATGATGATCAAGGTACTTCGGATCAAGTTACTACTGAACTTCGTAGGTCCACAAGGACACGTTCCACACCAGAGTGGTATGGCAACCCTGTCCTGGAAATCATGTTGTTAGACAACGGTGAACCTTCAAACTATGAAGAAGCAATGGCGGGCCCAGATTCCAACAAATGGCTTGAAGCCATGCAATCCGAGATAGGATCCATGTATGAAAACAAAGTGTGGACTTTGACAGACTTGCCCGATGATCGGCGAGCGATAGAAAACAAATGGATCTTTAAGAAGAAGACGGACGCGGATGGTAATGTTACCATCTATAAAGCTCGACTTATCGCTAAGGGTTATCGACAAGTTCAAGGGGTTGACTACGATCAGACTTTCTCTCCCGTAGCGAAGCTGAAGTCCGACCGAATCATGTTAGCAATTTCCGCATACTATGATTATGAGATATGGCAAATGGACATCAAAACGACATTCCTTAACGGCTATCATAAGGAAGAACTGTATATGATGCAGCCGGAAGGTTTTGTCGATCCTGAGAATGCTAACAAGGTATGCAAACTCCAGCAATCCATTTATGGGCTGGTGCAAGCATCCCGGAGTTGGAACATTCGCTTTGATAAGATGATCAAAGCGTTTGGGTTTATGCAGACTTATGGAGAAGCCCGCGTTTACAAGAAAGTGAGTTGGAGCTCTGTAGCATTTATCATATTATATGTAGATGACATACTTTTGATGGGAAATGATATAGAACTTTTGGACAGCATTAAGGCCTACTTGAATAAGTGTTTTTCAATGAAGGACCTTGGAGAAGCTGCTTACATATTAGGCATCAAGATCTATAGGGATAGATCGAGACGCCTCATAGGTCTTTCACAAAGCACATACCTTGATAAGATATTGAAGAAGTTCAATATGGATCAGTCCAAGAAGGGGTTCTTGCCTGTGTTGCAAGGTGTGAAATTGAGTTCGGCTCAATGCCCGACCACGACAGAAGATAGAGAAAAGATGAGTGTAATCCCCTATGCCTCGGCTATAGGGCCTATTACGTATGCCATGTTGTGTACCAGACTTGATGTAAACCTTGCCGTAAGTTTGGTAGGAAGGTACCAAAGTAATCCCGGCATGGAACACTGGACAGCGGTCAAGAATATTCTGAAGTACCTGAAAAGGACTAAGGATATGTTTCTCGTTTATGGAGGTGACAAAGAGCTCGTCGTAAAGGGTTACGTCGACGCTAGCTTCGACACAGATCTAGATGACTCTAAGTCACAAACCGGATACGTGTATATTTTGAATGGAGGGGCAGTAAGCTGGTGCAGTTGCAAGCAAAGCGTCGTGGCGAGATCTACATGTGAAGCGGAGTACATGGCAGCCTCGGAGGCAGCGCATGAAGCAATCTGGATGAAGGAGTTCATCACCGACCTAGGAGTCATACCCAAGGCGTCGGGGCCGATCACTCTCTTCGGTGACAACACTAGAGCTATTGCCCTTGCCAAGGAGCCCAAGTTTCACAAGAAGACTAGGCACATCAAGCGTCGCTTCAACTCCATTCGTGAAAATGTTGAAGATGGAGACATAGATATTTGCAAAGTGCATACAGATCTGAATGTCGCAGATCCGTTAACTAAACCTCTTCCACGAGCAAAACATGATCAACACCAGAACTCTATGGGTGTTCGATTCATCACAATGTAATTAGATTATTGACTCTAGTGCAAGTGGGAGACAGTTGGAAATATGCCCTAGAGGCAATAATAAAATGGTTATTATTGCTATATTTCCTTGTTCATGATAATTGTCAATTGTTCATTCTATAATTGTGTTATCCGGAAATCGTAATACATGTGTGAATACATAGACCACAACATGTCCCTAGTGAGCCTCTAGTTGACTAGCTCGTTGATCAACAGATAGTCATGGTTTCCTGACTATGGACATTGGATGTCATTGATAACGGGATCACATCATTAGGAGAATGATGTGATGGACAAGACCCAATCCTAAGCATAGCACAAGATCGTGTAGTTCGTTTGCTAGAGCTTTTCCAATGTCAAGTATAATTTCCTTAGACCATGAGATCGTGTAACTCCCGGATGCCGTAGGAGTGCTTTGGGTGTACCAAACGTCACAACGTAACTGGGTGACTATAAAGGTATACTACAGGTATCCCCGAAAGTATCTGTTGGGTTGACACGGATCGAGACTGGGATTTGTCACTCCGTATGACGGAGAGGTATCTCTGGGCCCACTCGGTAATGCATCATCATAATGAGCTCAATGTGACCAAGTGTTTGGTCAAGGGATCATGCATTACGGTACGAGTAAAGTGACTTGCCGGTAACGAGATTGAACGACGTATTGGGATACCGACGATCGAATCTTGGGCAAGTAACGTACCGATTGACAAAGGGAATTGTATACGGGATTACCTCAATCCTCGACATCGTGGTTCATTCGATGAGATCATCGTGGAACATGTGGGAGCCAACATGGGTATCCAGATCCCGCTGTTGGTTATTGGCTGGACAGCTGTCTCGGTCATGTCTGCATGATTCCTGAACCCGTAGGGTCTACACACTTAAGGTTCGGTGACGCTAGGGTTGTAGAGATATTAGTATGCGGTAACTCGAAAGTTGTTTGGGGTCCCGGATGAGATCCCGGATGTCACGAGGAGTTCCGGAATGGTCTGGAGGTGAAGATTTGTATATAGGAAGTCCAGTTTTGGCCACTGGGAAAGTTTCGGGGGTCACCGGTATTGTACCGGGACCACCGGAAGGGTCTCGGGGGTCCACCGGGTGGGGCCACCTATCCCGGAGGGCCACATGGGCTGAAGTGGGAAGGGAACCAGCCCCTGGTGGGCTGGTGCGCCCCCCTTGGGCCTCCCCCTGCGCCTAGGGTTGGAAACCCTAGGGGTGGGGGGCGCCCCACTTGACTTAGGGGGCAAGTCGCCCCCTTGGCCGCCGCCCCCCCCCCCCTTGAAATTAGATCTCTAGGGGGCCGGCGCCCCCCCCAGGGCCCCTATATAAAGAGGGGGGGAGGGAGGGCAGCCGCACCCTAGTCCCTGGCGCCTCCCTCTCCCCCCGTACCACATCTCCCTCTCGCTGAGCTTGGCGAAGCCCTGCCGAGATCGCCGCTACTTCCACCACCACGCCGTTGTGCTGCTGGATCTCCATCAACCTCTCCTTCCCCTTGCTGGATCAAGAAGGAGGAGACGTCTTCCCCAACCATACGTGTGTTGAACGCGGAGGTGCCGTCCGTTCGGCACTAGGATCTTCGGTGATTGGGATCACGACGAGTACGACTCCCTCAACCCCGTTCTCTTGAACGCTTCCGCTCGCGATCTACAAGGGTATGTAGATGCACTCCTCTCTCTCGTTGCTAGATGACTCCATAGATTGATTTTTGTGAAGCGTAGAACATTTTTATTTTCTGCAACGTTCCCCGTCAATAGCCCCCGTGGCACCGCAGGAGCAGTTTTCCCCCTTCGAGGATGTGTCCCCCCCTGAGTTTCCCAAGGTGATTTTCTTCTTTGCCGATCTCGATTGTGGTTTTTCATCAAGTATGTGGTGATGAATAATGCTAAATTTTATTAGCTTCGATGCCATGTTATACATAGTGGTTTAAATAACTTGTGTTTCTGATACTGAAAAGTAATCCGGAATTTGTTTCTGTTTCAATTAGAGCCCTCATGCAGACAAGGATTGTGTGCTTGTACATGTCACTCGCTATGAGGCAGATGGCCTGAATATACGCACTGGGAAAACAGAGTTCTTAGGCTGTTGGATCCTGGAAGCCATTTGTGGTTATACCAATGAAGAGTTGTATTCGACCCTCACTATTGTCAGGCATGTTGTCCAGGGTGTACTGAAGCACAAGAAGTTCAAAGCTACTCCTTCGTTTGTGAGGAATACTATTCTTGTCAAGCTTACGCAGGAAGATGACGTGGCATGCCTCCACAAACAAGTTTATCATTGGCAAGGCCACAAGGTTGTCTTCACGAAGGTTCACAGGATTGAGCTACTGCGGGACGTCCTCAATGATGTTCATGGCAAGGTTCGTCTTGTGTCCAGCCCAAATTAGATCGAGGCATGAAATAGTTTCCCCAACTAGTGTTTAATAGTAGTTTGGATTGTGTCTAATTATCCGAAACTTTCCTGTTATCGACCCCTCTGGGGCTAGTACTCTGTTTGAATCCGTCTATGGGAACTGCTGCTACTTTTGAGTGCCCGTGAAACATGTGAGAACCATCATAATTGTTGCCGAAACAGATGCGTCCTCACTAGTTTTTTCATGACTATGGCATGGTAAGACATAAGTTGTCACGGTTTATCATACGAGCAGTGTGTGTTTTGATGAAATAGAGCACTCATTCAAGAACTGTGTGCTGATGTATACATAAGTACTTGTAAACACTGTTGGTTCTACCCCACTTGTAAGGAGTTGTGCAAAACACGGCACATTGGCTCAGCTTGCTTCAACACTAGGACATTGGCTTAGCTCGCTTCAACACTAGGCTATCGACCAGCTAACAATCAACAATATGCTGTCTGACATATAAGCAACTATGTATCTTGTTACAGTGGTTCATGCAGTTAAGTGAGGCCACAATGTAAATTCCAAACGTTCACACGCTAGTCCAGCGCTCATGTCGAACACTCACATTAAACTCGTCTTCATAAAACACTTGAAAAGCATAAGTTAAGCAATTTTATACATCTCAATGATTCATAGAACATAACAAACATATACTAGTTCATAGCAAAAGACAAAGTTGTGACAAGGTTTACAAATCAGGAAAAAACAAGCAAGGCTTCTCTGAGCAAAGGGCCTCCCGGCAGGCTTAAATTTCCTGTAGTTCACTCTGGTTTTTTCATGTTGCCACCATCCAGGGTTAGGTTCTCTCATTCCAGAATAACCAATTATGATTGTGGTCTCAGCTGGAATGCTGAACTGAACCATGCAGTGTACTGACCAGGTAAAATTCTTGTGCATTCCACTAAATTTAAGCACCACTATTTGCAGAAATAAGCAGACAACAATGCCTCTTGTCCGCGCACCTGTCCAAAAAACCGCCATGCAGCCATGCCAGCTAGTCCTCGGTCCATGGATGAACTGGTAGAAAGTGCATTCCGGACTAGGAGTTAGTTGTTTTCGCTCGTCCCTGCACTGCAATCAGGAAGTAAAATGTACGAATCAGCTTCTTTTAGATTGCGTTGGTCATTTTACCTTAGTTACTACCAATGTAGGAATACCTTGAACACTGGAGGTTAGACGACGGCAACAAGGGATAGCCATCTCATTTTGCGCAGTTCTACTAAAACTGAGGTGTGTGCTTTTGATTGCGCGGATAGAAACGATACAGAGACAAACATCCCGAAATGATATGGAGACAGACATCCCTGTTTGCGCAAATACGAAATATGGTTATTTAAATAGTGACATATATTTGCAGTGGCGTACGATTAACAGCAGCATCCATCGTGTTATAATTGGCACTAGATTGACAGTATGAAGAGTCCTTAAGTAAGTACCATCGCATCACATCAACACTGCCACTAGATTAACATGCATAACAATAGCATTAGTATTACTGTCATGAGAGTAGCACATGGTCAGTAAATGTGCAATCAAATTTGTGCAGTTCCACTGGGATGAAGCAATGTTAGCGGTGTGAGATTTAAGTGTAACTGCAAAAAACACAATTCATGTGAAATAAAGCAAGACAGAAGCACTTAATAAAATGGTGGTGGCATTGCTTCAATTTATCGACGGCACTAGACCATTACTTATAGTGACATTAGGTGGCATTGCTTAATGCTTCATGTGATTTTACAATAACGGTAGCGATCTGGGCGTAGGGACAGCAGGGGCATAAAGTGGTGAGGCAGATGTGGCTGACGAGAGCAGCAAACACTCAGGCAGCATGTCTGCATTTGTCCCATTTTTTATCTCCTCGGCGACATTTTCCTATGTGAGCACAGGAAATCTAGACCTGCTCATTCTCATTTGCGTTGTCCCCCAACACCCGTCACTTTCTTTGCTTTTTCAACCAAGAGATAGGTCCACTCCCCCCCACCCTTCGCCATCCACCATGCTTTCTTTGTTTTTTCAACCAAGAGACCGGTTGGGTAGCCAGTATCTACTACTTTCCCCCATTTCCTCTTAGAACCAAGGCCTAGATTCATGCTACAGCTTTCCCACTTTCTTCCTTGTTTGAACCAACTCTTAGAGTCGACTGTATGAACTAGCTTTACCTCTAATAATAGTAAAAGTCTAGGTGGCTTTGGAACAGTGGACGGAAGTAGAAAAAGATCCACACGAAGGGAGCTGGGGCAGTAGAGCAAGGCAGGTTTCGAAGGAATATATACCTGAGGGCCGTCGGCATGTGGCAAAGATAGTGTCGGGAGGCCGCATCTTGGACACAATACCATAGGGAGGAAGAAGGGGTCGGAGGCTCTCCCGAGACGGCACTCTCTCGGAGAGAACAGCACGGTCGCCGATCGGGACGTGCAGGCAGCCGTTGGTTTCCTCCCTCGCCGCTGACGACAGCGTGAACGGTGCACCTACACCCCTACCCCAGTCGAGGTTGTCCGGCCGGATTTGCGACCAGCCGTGAGCTGAGAGAGAGTGTGGCCACCTATTTCTTGCTTAGATCTGGAGAGCATGAGAGAGTGAACGAGAGGAACCCTAGTAAAGCAAGCGCTAAGGCTCCTGCTTATATATATAGTGGAGTGATTTTGTTGTACCAGCTTCAAAAAAATGCGCTCCTACGTGTACCCGCGAGTGGGTGTGAGAGAACTAGTGCGTGCGTGCACCACTTCTCTTCGTGAGAGTACAATATACTATGCCCAAAGAATGTTCGCCGCAAGAGTAATAGTATAAGTGTGTGACATGTGAGCTAAAATAAAATTTCCGCGACGTCTTTTGTTTTTTAGAAGTTCTGAGGGTAGGGTGTGAAGAGCACATATGTGCGTGACGTCTACCTGCAGATAGACGGTGGGTGCGACATGCGAGTCTACGAGAGGACTCGAGAGAGTCGTGACTCGTGAGGGTGCGTGTGCGTGAGAGAGAGGGGGGCACGTACCAATGCAATGCATGTGTCCGTAAATCATTATCTGACAAACGTTCGCCACAAGCCTTTTCCTGACGAACACCGTAAGAACTGTTAGATCGGCATCCGACAGTGTTAGTTTTGCCATGTCATTTAACAGAACAGCCACTCCTCCTACACACAAATCTTCCACGTGAATGTTAGCAACTGCCGTACGCTCCCTCCGTTCCAAAATGCAGTTCATATAGCTTTATTGAAAATTCGAACCTCGCAAACTTTTGCCGAGTTTTCATGTACCAAATTGCACATGTAGAATACCCTGTATATATCATTTCATTCATATTCGAGAGGTAACTATAAAGATGGGGGAGGATTCTACAAAGAAAGACCATCGTATCACCCGCAACAATTTCAACTATCCTTTGGTGTTGAGGAATATCATAGGAACTCTATATGATATGATTTTTATAGGATTTTTTCCTTTAGAGCCAACTGGTTCATAGGAATAGATTCATATACTCCACATTTCAAAGGAAATAAACATGATATCATTTCTATAGCTTTAGAGCCACTTGGTTCATATGAATGGATTCCTATACTCCCTTAATTTCAAAGGAAAATAAACATTAGCATATATTCAATAGAAAAGTTCCTATGATATGAACCGAATTACATCTCTTTTCTAATCCCTCCTCATAGGAATTGAGATACATGTCATCTTTAGATTCAATAGAAAAGTTCCTACGATGTGAACCGAATGACATCTCTTTTCCAATCCCTACTCATAGGAATTGAGATACTCCATGTCATCCTACAACTTCCATGTATACATCTTCTATTCCTAAATAGATAGTACAACCCACTAGTAGCTTTTTTCCAAGACATGCAACTATGGCACAAGAACTATATAGTGTGCCAATAACTTTGAAAGATGGTCGCTGGATGAAGCTAATCTGACAGTGCAGAGTTGGCAAATCCAAGCACTACTGGCCGTTGGATATCATCAACATTCCACCAGATCTGCCACATGTACAATTTAGAAGACTCCATGGTTGAACTTAAGCATAATGCACAAACCTCAAAACACAAGCACTTCTCCTTTGTTCTAGAATCTTTTGTATCATAATTGAATTTTTTTTCTTAATGAATTGCCATTATTTGTTTTTTACTTTATGCTTTACAATGCACAACCCCATGAACCTTAACATTTTTATAAAATTGATTGATTTTGAATGAGATGAACTATAAGAACTAAACAAACATCTACATCATGCATATATATATGACTCAAAGCTTTACATGCTATAGTGTGTCTTTATTCATAATTTGGTTTCGAAATCTCATGCGTTCAATGCATGTGTACCTTACTAGTTTTGAGTAGAGTAGAAAATTTCACACGGCCCCGGGTATATCAAAATGCAGGGCCCATGCATCATTGCCTTTCGATCGAACCTACGTCCACAATTTTTTGTACGTACTATATCTCCACTGGTCCCCGAACCCAAAATGTTGCTTCGTTCCCGTAAAACCAAGCGGCCCAGACATATTTAAGGCGTCAACTCGAACCCGTTTACTATGATGTGGCCCCGCACTCCGTAGTACTCCTACAAACCCTACCGCCGCACTCATCATCGGTTTTCTTCAAGAGGACGAGGGAGAGGCCGATTTGTAGTGGAGGCGCTTTAAAAAAAGGATCTGTAGTGGAGACCCCTACCCTAGCGTGCCCTAGGTAGCTGTCGCATGTATCATTGTTTTCTCTTTTCTTTATGCTCTTGCGCCCTAGAGTTAAATGATGGTTGCTTTATCCGTCCAACTTAATGCGGGAAAGGTGGGGCTTTGTGATTTGACCCCTCATCGCTCATTTCTACAACTGCGGTGCTACGACCGGGGTGCCTCCAATTCCAACCGCTGTTCCGAACTTTAATTTGGTGCATCGCACGTGGAACAAGACGGTGGATGAGCCACATGTCGCCAAAGGGGTCATGTTAAGTGTGGCGCCATTTCTTGTGCGCACTGACCCTGCTTGAGTTGCTACACCAACACGACAGGAGCAGCCTACCACTTGGTTTTGCTCCTTGGTGAATCCCGACTATATTGATCTAAAAAGATACGTGCTGAACTACCCTCTCCGTCTCGGTTTATAGGGTGTGCACGTAGTTCTAGGTCATCCATTTGACTAACTAAATATGAGTTACTATGTCACAAAATGTATATCATTGGATTCTTAAGCGGATGAAGTTGTATTTAAAAGTCGAGGGCGGGGCTTTTCCTGCGCGGTAGGTGGGGCAGTTCCGCCTAGTCGGTTTGACAGAGACGCGAGAAGATGAGGGAGTAGGCTGCGGCAAATGTAGGGCTGTGTGATTTGATAGCGAGTTACTGCTGGACAGGTGGGGCCCCGTGATTTGACTTGCCATTATCATTTTAACTGCGGCGCTACGACCGGCGTGAGTCTCCTAATTCCTGACCACCTCCATACAGGTGCCTCTCCCAATGCTCCACCATGTACTAGTAGAGGCTGGCTCTTGCATGAGAGCCCACTTCTCCACTTTTTCCTTGCCTCTCTTTCCTCCACATATGCAAAAATGCCATGTAAAGTGCACTATTGTACTTGTACTTGCTCCTACAGGTGCTAAGCTTGCCACATAGGCATAAAGTCTGATGTGGCAAGTTTGGTGACCCAAGGAAGAAACGGTGCTAAGCGCGTGTACCTAGGTGAAAAGACAATTTTGAGTCTATAGCTAATTAAATGAAGCAAACTTAGCAACAAAAAACTAATAAGCACCTATGTATTGGGGACTTGATTGCTAAGCCATTTAATGCCCTTAGCACCTCATCTAAAGCACCATTTCATCAGAAGAGGTCACTCCTTGGAAAATGCAATAGATACTACTACGAAGAAAGAGATAGAGAGAAGTAAAAAAATAAATACACTTATAGCCAACCTTATAGCTAACCTTGTTGTAGTATGAGTGACTAAGTGATGACATGCCAACATCAGATAGCCTAACGCACCATGTTAAATCTCCAAGGGCATAACTGCACGAGCGACGCGATGGTCATGGTAGGCGCGACCATGATACGGGCTGCTAGCAGTCCTTGGATCTAAGATCGAACGGTCGCATGCTAAGTTGCTGAAAATTTGCAGAATAACCCTCCAGGATAGGATATTCACCCATAGGTCTAGAATCACGCCATGCAACCGTTCGATTTCAGATCCAAGGGCACTCGGAAGCCCGTATCATGTGAGAATGGAAAGCCACTACCCTGCCGTTTGCACGATGGCAGTTCGCTCCTACTCGTCCCCGCACGTCCTTTAATATTATGGCGGTTCGCTCCTAGTCGTCCCGTCCTTTCACATTACGGCAGTTCCACTAATCCTAACCCTCCTCCCAAATCCATGGCGTCCCAAATCTCCATGATCGGTTGTGAGTACAAGGTTAGAACCATCACCGGCGATGAGTTCCACGTCATCTACACATGTTCTTCCGCGACGGTGAAAGGATGCCTTTCTCGCTTCAAACACATGTTCGAAAACTCAGATGATGAGTGGGTCGCTAGCCTAGATGTTGAGTACACCACAGTCCTGGGACGAGAGAAGGATCTAAAGGAGGAAGAGAGGAAGAAGCCCGCCGTGATCCAGGTTTGCGTGCATGACTTATGCTTGGTCTACCACATATGCCATGCCAACGTTGAATGCCTGGATTTTAAGAACTTCCTCAAGAGCAACCTAGTCAAATTCGTTACTGTGTAGACTTTAGGAACGACAAGGATGTCCTGGTCGGGTAGGCCTCGTTGTAGGCAACCCCTTCGACCTTTGGAAGAATCGGGTGCTGCCCTCCAGTGTCCAGCCTTCAATGCTGACCCTGGCAGGAGCCATGGTTCATCCTTCGTATGGTAAACTGCAGAAACCTCAATACACGTTTCATCGTCATGCATGGCAGCGGAATGTACTAGATATAGACCACATCCAATACGCTGCAATGGATGGCTACCTTTGTTTCAATATCTACAAGGGTTGGATGAAGAGCAAGAGCCAAGTGTGCGGTTCAAGCAAAGAAGTATCGGCCAAGAGGAAGAGGGACAAGGACGTAGTCGAGGACGTGGACGAGGAATCCAAGTGAGTAAGGTGCCAGTGTCGTTGCTCATGGTGGTTCTAATGCAGTGTCTACCGGATTAGTTGCATACTTTAATTTCAGGTGTGCTTAATTTAATTTGAGGGGTGTGTTATGCTGAGCCCCCAGCATAACTATGTTATGTTTCTTCTCGCTACTTTAACTCTTCAGTATGTACATACTACTAGTATTTTTTTAATAGAATTTAGCACCCCATTTAAGCACACACTAGCTTTTTTAATAGTACTATATGCATAATTTGGCGACGAGCGCTCTCTATATGTACCACCTTTTTTTTAATTACAATTTTTGCTCCATGGCGCAATCCATCGATACTACTACTGTACAAAAGTATACACTTTTTAAAAGGCTAGAGTACTATTCATCACATATATAGCCAGTTAAATTCTCAACCTAGAACGACGTGCATGCCATGTAAACCTATACGGAGGAAGTATAGTAAAAATGAGGTGATTTAACTGAGCGATCGGCAGGGGAGCATGGAGTGTCATGCGGTCCCACGTGTCATGATGTACCACGGCGATGCACGTGTCCCTCTTGAGGCAGAAGCAATACTACGTGGTTTGAGATGATGGCAAACTGAAGTGTGAAATAATGGTTGCTTCGTCCGTCCGGGAAGGTGCGGCATTGTGATTTGACGTCTCATTGCTCATTACTACTACTGGGCCGGTACGAGTGGGGTGCGTCCCCCTGCTGTTCTGCACTGTTATTTGGTGCTTGACACGTCGACCCGGTTGCTATATGTCCCACATGTCGGCGACAGGAAGTACATAATTCATGAAAGGGAGCGTCGACGGAGGAGTATACTACAGAATTCATGAAAGGGAGCGACTTAGTTTTGGAAGAATCTGATTTTACGGAGTACGTACCCACTAGGGTTTATAGGGCTCATCTAAAAAACATCCATTTTTCCGTTTAGTAAGTCTCAATTCTATTACTAGTAGTAGTACCATTACATGTTGGATTTCGAGGTGCGTTAGATCACCCGATGCAAGCAGTGTCAAGAGGAAACTCACCAATGCATGTAGAAGTTCATGGAAATATAGTGGTCATTCATGCATTCGTTGAAATGAATGGCTCGGTAAACATAACTTCTTGAGAAAAACGGGCGTACTAATTACTTGTGCAAACTATGAAATTAATTCGACCACTCACCGTCTACCTTGGTTGGAGAGATTTTGAAATTGAGCCATAAACTGGAAAGGAGGGAGTAGTAACTTTTCTCTCGATTACTATTTGTGGCCTTGTATAGATGCAAAATGTATTTTTTTATAGTGGCCTTGTATAAGTAAATGGAGGGAGTACTAAAGGACATATATATTCCAAACAATATGATAGTCTCTCTAACCAAGGTAGTAGGGACGAGGAGTAAACGGAGGGAGTAGTAAAATTTTCTCCTCAACCTGCGAGCCAGCGCGCGCGTGGGCAAGGGAGCGGGCGTAAGATGTACAGTAATAGTAGTAGTACTACTACTCGTAAGCAAGCTTCACCTCATCCTGCGAGCCACTGCACCCGTGGGCAGGGAAGACGGCGTAGTAAGCAAGCTTCTCCTCGTTCTGCGAGTTGACGGGACACATCAAAAGTACTCCAGTGTATAGAGCCTTGCCTCTAAGGTAGGCCCCACATGGTTTGCCTCTTTTTTAACATAACACCTGAGGATCCTCCCTCCACCAAGTGGACAACTAGTACACGTGTCAAATTACCACGTGGGCTGCCTTTTCGTACAGAAATGAGCTCCACCGTGTACCCGCGCGGGTGTGGTTGGGAAAGAGATGGGAGTACGTGCGTCGTGCGTGCACCTCTTCTCTTCTTACACGTCCCCCACCTACGTGGGTGTGTGTGTGAGAGAGATACAAACCTAGACATAATGCGCCATCCATCCCCATGCCTCCGCCCAGTCCGACCACCAGTCACCACCACGCCCCACTCCTCCTCACCTTATCTCTCATCTTTCTCCCTCCATTTTTATATACAAGGGGCCACTATCAAAATTACAATTTGCAGATATACAAGGCCACTAACACTAATCGATGCAATATTAATGGTATTTGCCTCGTAGTACTAGCAAAGGAGGACATTAATTATCCCTTGCATGCATGCGGGATTTTGTAAAAAAAAATGCATCTTGATGTTCCGTGCAATGCACGAGCATCTTGCTAGTCCATGAAAACAACACATGGCAAAATTCCACGGCGAACAAGGGATTTGAATCTGTTGGGAGGGGCTGTTTGGACCTTGCCCGGGGTAGCCAAAATATTGGCGACCCTTTTTTCCACTGGTGCCTTTGCCACCGATGAACGAGGAATGGCTCGGGTGCTCATGCATCCTCCAGCGCGCACGTTGGAGACGATCTCGCACGAGCTATGTTTTTTTGTCCCACCATACCGCCCGAGCCGCCTGCAGACCGACCGGCGACCCGCAAATTACGCCAACCAAGCATAGCCGCACACATTATGACAACAACTCAACCAACCGGACGAAATTCACGCAAACACGTAGACAAACTGATATTTCATATAAACAACGACAGAAATCATATAAAATACCGGATTTTCATACAAACATGACGGATTTCATTACATTCAAATGAGCTACGCGGTGCTAGTTCTGGACAGCACAGGTATATAATACCTGGCCTAAATGGTCACCCGCCGATCGATTTGTGCTCCTCATGTCCGGCAGCACGATCACCGGACTGCCGGGAGCCCCAGAGGTATATGCTTCAGCGCAAAGGACGGCTCGCTTCCCCATTGCCCAACTGATATCATTGGCTGATGCCAAAGATGATGGTGGCCGGCACCGGTTCGACTTCATCACCGGCCACTACTTCGCCATGGCCGGCACTGGCTCGAGTTCATCCTAACATTTCCCTCTTCCGTGGAGCCCATGCAGGGTTAGCGAAGGTCCTCGCAACAAAAGGATCTAGCAAGACACCTGTTGTGTACGCCGGCGTCGCCTCCCCGGTGGCCTTCATGGGACCCAAGCGGCGGCGGCCTCCCGTGTTCTACTTCTCCTCGATGACGGCGGCAGACGCGGAGGCGATGGCCATTGACTCATCACTCTCCGCGCACCCGGCTTCTGTCGTTGCTTGCATGGCGCGGCCACCCGCATGGGAGTCTTGGCCATAGAAACGGGAGACGCGGTACGAGGCGGCGGCGTGGACGGCAGGAATGACGCCTGTGCGCCGCTCCTCGTCGAGCTGTCCTGGAGCGGCGAGTTGCTGAACCGGGCGCCGGCTTGGGGCGGCAACTGGCTCCGTCGAGCGAGGGGAGGGAGGTGGATCAGCGAGCTGCATAGTTCGTATCCGGTGGGCTACCCAACCGGCTTGGATGCGGAATAACTACTCTTCGTAAGCCATGTAAGAGTGGACAAAATGGTGAAGGAGGAGATAGGGGAGCGGCGGAGGTGTGCGATTCTTGGCCGGCGTTTGGCCTCGTTTAAATAGTCGGCGGGCGGGAGGAGCTCGGCCGGTGTTGCGTTTAATGCCGGCCCGGTGATGAACCAACGTGTGTCCAGAATGGGTTTGTCGGCTTACACACGGGCGGGTTTCATGGAGGCGTTTGAATGCGGCAAGGAGGCGTGTTCAGGTGTGCGTGCAGCGAGTGGCGCCCTCGATTCTGGCCTAGGACACCGCGCCATTCTTCGACTGACATGTGGACTCTTTGGGTACATGGCCTGCATGTCAGTGAACCAACGCAGGCAGCGCACAGCAGAGGAACCTTTGGTGGGCCAGGGCGGTCAGAAGCGGGCATTTCATAAACCGATGATTGTTCATTGAGTGTGACGTCATCTTTTTCATGTAGATAAGCCTACTATGTTGATAGCCCATTCCATACATTGTGATTCATAAAGACCGCTGCAAACATCAATGTTCTGCTTATCACAGATAAGATTGATTAATACCCGTAACAATCCATGTCCTTAACAAAGGGTGCATGCACATATAGTTTGAGCATGTGTCTTGCGTCGTGTGCTGTGTGCATGCAAGCGTGCGAGTGTTGCGTGCGTGCAAGGGTACGTTTCAGTGTTGCATGCATGGGTGCGTACGTGCGTGTGTTTGTGAGTGCATTTGTACGTGTCAGTGTTGCACGCCTGCATGTGTGCGTGTGTACATTATGTGTACGTGTCAGTGTTGCATGCCTGCATGCGTGCGTATCTTGCGTGCGTGCATGTGTACGTGCGGGGTGAGGCTACACGTCAGTCGACTGACTTTTTCATCTCTGGTCATTAGATTTTCCAGCCGTTGGATACGAAATCAAGGGCCTCTAGTTTATCATCAAACTCCACCCCCCTGAGCCGCCAGCCACCACCGGCCCCCGCGGCCCGCGGCCGGCCCGCGCCACCCCGCCCTCCCCGAAACCACTTCCCCACCGCTGGTCCGC
>NC_041385.1:78242596-78252886 GCF_002162155.2 Triticum dicoccoides
CATCGCCGGCGACTGCCAACCAGAGGTCTCACGACTTCGAATACCCACCGACCACTAATTTATTACCATTTATGTCCTTCATATATGTGCTGACGGGTGGGCCCTATGGTAATATGCGCTCTTGAATGTGGGCCGTTTGACTGGTCAATTGATCGTGTTATCAACAAATTACAGAGTTGTATGGTGAGCTAGTGACCGTATGATCACCCTAAAATGTACTCCAATTTTATTAACACAGTACAGACTCAAACTACCATTTCTTTCTTTCATATACGGGCTGACAGGTGGGCCCCAGGGTTACGCGCCCCGATGGTGCAACACTAGTTGCGCCGCATGGAACATTTGACTGGTCAATTGATTGTGTCATCAACAAAATACGGAGTTGTACGGGTGAGCCAGTGGCCGTATAATCATGACATGTATTTGTTTAACACGGTACAGACGCAAGGGCTCATATATACGCGCACACACGCGGACCCTACCCCTATGAGCACCTTCGAGAGAGTGGGCCAACATATGATCTTGAGATTTTACGAAGTCACCATAGGTGCCTCGTAGTCGAGTGGAACGTCTCCTCCCACTGAAAGCACATCACCGGAAAATACTGAAATTAACACAAGATAAATGCGAGCACAGGGACTTTAACCTTGGTGGGCTCGAGAAACCACTGTCCTCCTAACCATTCAACCACATGTTGGTTAGCACGACAAAATGTATGTGGTGACCGTGATGAGCTTATTCTGAAGTCCAGTGACCATACCATGTTTTCGCTTCAAATACAATGACCGTAAGTGTCATCAACAAAATACGGAGCACGCATCAAATGCAAAGTCCGTCAGTGTCATCAACAAAATATGGAGACATATAATAAGCTAGATACCGTATGATCACCACGAGAATGTATATGATGACCGTAATGAGCATATTCTGAAGTCCAGTAACCGTATAGTGCTTTATCTTGAAATACATTGACCGTCACACATGAATGTGTTGTGGGCATGCATACTTTTAGAGGGCCGAGAGATAGTTTGTGTGCGTACGTGAAAGTGGTGTAGAAAGAGGGGGTGTCCAGTGGAGACAAGGAGAGATATGCCCTTCGTTTCTCTTTCCCGGGACTAATATTTTAGGAGAATATATAAACATTCACAATGCAGAACAAATATTTTTGGATGCACCATGCAATTAACTTTCATGTATAACATTTTACTATTGTATATGCTTATTTTCTTAGTGGCCGATTGTGTGTGTGGTGTGGTGGCCACATCATTTCTAGTTGTGGTGGGTCAACATGAAGACTCATGGGTCAGTTCCATCATGTGCCACATATAGGTTGGACCGAGACACGTTATACGAAGATCCATGTGGAGGACTCGGAGTACAACACGAAGCTACTAGAGTTGTGGAGGACTCTATCCCCACTGGTAATAAGCCGACTATATATGATTTGTAACTCTAGGCCCCCAGTATGTTATAGAAGCTTGGGGGTTAGTTCGTCGTTAGTATACACACACACACAATGCCTGGTATTCACCTGTACTTTGTACACACCCCTATCACTAATATACAGTACCAGGAGTAGGCTCTTTCTTCAACTGCAAGGGTCCGAACTAGGGTAAAACTTTGCCTCGTATTACCATCCAGCCTAACAATTAGGGATATCATACCGAATGATATGACGAAATCATATCTGCCAACTACTAAGAGAGAGGTGTGTCTGGGGGGGGGGCAATGTGTGCGAGAGAGGCCTAAAGATAATGTGCGTGCGGGAGACACGTAGGCACATATATGTGCGTATAGAGGGCTAGTAGAGACCGTGCATGTGTATATATGCATGTGAGAGAAATAGTGTTTTCCAACTGAGATTAGTGAAAAGAGTGGTACATAGTAGTCAGAAAGAGAGAGAGAGAGAGAGAAACAGAGAGAGCATGTGCGTGAGACACCCCAACACCCTAAGAGAGTTTGTGAGCATGTCTGAAAGAGAAATGCCGATGCATATAAACTGTGTGCACTTATGCGTTAGACAGAGAGATATATAACGCGTTTGTGAGAACGGGCCGAGGCATAGTGCATCCATGTGTGAAAGGTAGTTCTATGCATTAAATTAAAATATAAATGGCATTATTATTTTTGGATGAGATCATGAATTTTACAAATTGCGTATGGACGAAAATCGATCTATCAGACACCCATACTCTATTGAATTCTAGCATGTGCATGTGTTTATTTCATATTATCGATCCATAGAGTGAGAGTCAATGGATGCTTTTGCAATTCATATATAAACATTAATTAGTGCACTCCATGTTGTTAGTGTGAAGCAATTTATACATTTGTCACTTGCATGGATACATTCCAAATTGCTAGCTACGAAATAGAATACATGTCGAATTCAACATAAAGGGGGTTTCGAAGATTCAAATTCATAGGAAGTGCATTCATCTATTTGAACCCGAGATAATGGCATTTGTAAATTAGATGTAAAAGGGGGCATCAATCTTTGTTGTGAGTTTGAACATGCTATATATATTCATACGCATATCTAACTTTTTTTTGCAACCAAGGAGATTATATCTGGAACCATGCATGAACTGAGGTAAGTTGCATATTTTTTAATATATACTCGTGTACAATGTATATTCAAATGTACCCCCTCCATTCCAAAATAATCGTAGCTTTAGGATTTTCAAGAGTAAAGATTTGTGAAGTTTAACAAATCCTGAAGTTCAATTCAAGAGAACCGAAAATGTTAATGCTTCTGCTCCCAAATATTGAACGAAGCGCCAAATAGGCCTGTGGTCACCTGAAACCGTGCGAGACTAATGTTTGGTGGTAGGAAATTACTGTCCTGACTCTGGCCGGTGTAGCCTATCGGCCTGATGTCCAAAGGTCTAAACTGGGGTAGGTTTGTAACTTCACCAAGACGCCAGTCTAAACTGCCTCCGAGAAGCATTCATATGCCATGGGCGCCTAAACACCCATGCGCTCGGCCGAAATCTATCCCGCCCACATTTGGGACACCTGAGATTACTGTCCTAGCCCCCACCCGCAATATGTCCGAAATTTTAGATGGGGGCAAAGTTTGTAACTTTCCCCAAATTTCAAACAAGCGCGTCTCAAACCGAAACATTGTTCCCACTTAGTTCCCCGCCTCCCTCCGTTTCCCAATTCATACTCCGTGGGCACCAAAACGCCCTCTCCACCAGCCGCGAAACCCCAGCCTCCTCCGTCCTCCTCCCCATAGCGGCGAATCCACCTCCGCCCTCCTCCACTATGCCGGAGCCGGTACCCCGATGTTGTCATCCAACGCAACCGCAACCGCAACACCCTCAAGGACTTAGCAGCTGAAGCCGAGGCAGAGCTGCCTCCACGACGCCGACGCCGCGTGCGCCATACCAGAACCACTCCGACCACGTCGTCCTATGCCTCACTGCTGCCGCTCCACTGTCGCAACCGTCCACCGCACCGGAGCTGTTCCCGCTACGCCGTCGTTCGCCACCTCGGATCTAGTTCCCCGCCGCCGACAGACGGCCACCGCACCACAGTCAACAACTTAGCCATGGGTTCATCCAAGGCTCCACCGTCCTCCCCAAATTCTCGTTTCCAGCGATCCACAAGAAGATCGTTGGAAAAATAGGAGGACACAACATTGCCAGCGGAAAGAGGTACTCCTCTTCCCTTATTTCTGCAAATCTTACGTCTCTGCTCACACCGTATTCATCCCACGAAACAAACTAGTTGAGCGCTTCTTACTGCATCTTCTTCGTGATACTAAATGCACAAGGTTTCCTCCCTTTACTATTTCACCTTTGCTAGATGTCAGTAGCCTGCCTGGATTTCAATTCAGGGTCCGTCGAACCGCAATTAAAAGAAGCAGTACCCGCTTAGGCGCACGGAGCACCTAGTCCGCCTGTTCCCCGAGGAAGCGGCGCATCGGTGTCTATCATAGGGGTGTGGGGCGCAGGAGCTGCTTGCGCACGATCTGGAGGTCGGCGGGGCTTGAATGGATGGCCAGGGGGCAGTGCCAAGCACGGCGGTGCGGTGAGGTCGAGGGGAGAGCGCAGGCAGGGGAGGAATACTGGGCCGGTGGTCGCTGGCTTTTCGAGGAAGATCGTCAACAATGACTGGCTGGAGGTAGATGAAGGCGATCTGCTCGTTCTTTGTACATCGGATGGTGCAGAAAAAATGGACTGACCTATTTGTTTTCAGTCGACTGTTATTTTCATAGAATCCTGTAGTAATTTAGTGTGCCATGCATGTTGTAGAGCTATCATATGTCTCCCTTCATTTATTTCTCATCGACCTGCTATCTGCTACCTTTACACTGTACTAATTGTGCACACACTTCACCCATACTCACACTATTGTTTTTTTATGCATGGGTATTTCAGACTCTGACACGGTGTTGATGAATGCAGAAAAGAAAAGACAGAAGTCGCTCCAGTGTAATTCGAAGATAAGCACTAAGCGTTTCAGCGCTCTAAAGGGTGCAACGTTAGCAGTTGGAGACAGTAAACGTAGCTCTGCAATTGATGATCTCAATTTCCACACACTACTAGGGAAAAGGCTAGCAGCAGCGCGGGTTTTAGGTGTATCCGTAGAACGGGGAGTGGCGCTACTAATAAGGTGCTACAGCTAACACATAGCAGTAGCGCGTGCTCACCAGCGCTACTGCTACACAAGTGTAGCAGCAGCGCGCTTAGTGGAAGCTCGCTACTGCTAGTAGCTCTAGCGCGCTTTGCCTGGACGCGCTACTGCTATCGCGGCGCTGCTGCTAACTTTTATACACTCGCTACTGCTAATTTAAGTAGTTTTTTGTTTTTTTCGGCATATTTGTTTTGTATTTGAACAGGCTTTATAGAAGAATCTTTAGCACATATAAATGTCATCATGATACACATACAAATGCCTGTGAGACCACAAATGTAATCATAGCATACACATACAAATAGTCTCATCATAATAATCACCCAACACAAAGTGGTATCTTGTCATCATCTCGAAAATAGCGATACATGCAAGTCTCGAATACTTGCAACTACAACAACTCATCCATCTAAACAAAGGTATACGCAAGAAGAGCTATCACTATGAGTGAGAGCGGAACTATGCAGTACATGAGGTGGTGGTTACGAGCCCTCCTCGCGCTAGCGTGAACCTCAAGTAACTAGCTTCTCCTTCTTGTCTGCTTTTGAAGCCTTTATGGCTGGCGCCCGTGAACCCATTCACTTGCGCCTGACACTCATGCCACTCGCTGTACACCCCCGGAACCTTCCCTTTGTACACGACATAGCAATTCCATCTCGCCATCAAGAAACTAGGTACCTGTTAGAGATTAATGTTCATGAAGAGGATGTACAATAATATATATGCAACAAAATATACTAGAGCAACACCGAAATAGAAAGGGTTAGCAACTAGATGCAACATACAGTATGCAAATTAATTAACTAGAGGTACGCAGGTCATCGTATGCGAACTAATAAAGTAGCGTTACGCAAGTTCGGCAGGGACCGTGGACATCACAAAGTTTCATCGCTACAAAAAGTATGCAAGTTCAACCGACACATATCATCATCATCAGCATCATAAATCACTAGAAGTTCCATCCATCCATATCATCAAGGATGAACCCTAGCTTCTTGAACGGCGTGAGGTCTAGACGTTGCATGCCTATGCGAGTTCGGACATCAGCTCGCGATATAGGGCCGTGGTGGAACATCCCCTTCTCATCGACGACTTCTTTCATGATGATCATCGCAATGTCGCTTTGGATGCGAAAGAAGTCATCTCTAAGTTTATAATCCGCTTCTCCATGAGATTCTAGCCACTTGTGGATATGATCATCATTTCTGCTTCTCATGCGAAGCTTTTGGTGATCCGTGTTGAACTGAATCATGACATGAATGATGTAGAATCCATGCTTCTTGCTTGGTTTTGGGACATGGATGCAGGAGAAGTTAGTTTTATGTGCAAAACCCATCTTCTTGTTCCTTTGTTTCCTGATCTGCACGTGGCCACCTCTAATGCTGAAGCCTTGGAGAGCATCATCTAGAATATTCATTATGTGGGTGTAGTCTTTTTTCTCGTAGTCTCTGGAAGGGTCAAAATACACGGCGTGGGAGACTTGCGGGTAAAGAACGGTAAGGACGGCGCGGCCGTTGCTGCGGGGAAAAGACACCTCAAATTATTCCCCATATGAGAGAGAAGGAATGATTGAAATGTACGAAAGGGTTGTCCGAAACTGACTTACTTTGGATGATAAGGCACAAGGACAATTTCCCGGTCCTTATTCTCTACCATGAAGTTTTGGAGGTACGCCCTAGCAGTTTCACGCTCAAAGTCGCCGAGACTCAAGAAAGACTCGTGCATGTAGTACGAATCCGCCATACAGATTTACGAGACTTCTTCACTCTTCATGACGGAGCTCATATGTAGCGCAAAAAGGCGGACGATTGTAAAATCGAGCCGCATTGTTAGAAACATCTCAAAGATATGGTCAAACCGCAGGAAGAACACCTCCGCGGGCCGTGTCTCGACGTAGAACTTCCCCTCAGGCACACGAGCGGCGTATGTCGGATATCCTGGATCCTTTGAGGCTAGTAGGATTTTCTCAGTCGATAACACATGGTCGTGCAGTCTCCTGAGATCCCCTGATAGTGCCTCCAGCGGTTTCGGCGGTAGCATCGGCTCGCCCGTGGGATGGAACATGACCGCACCTTTCACGGGTACACGCTCTTCAGAATGCATCGTTTGGCTGCTATGTGCTCTGGCTTGTTTGGAGGCAGTTATCTTCCCCGATCTCTTCCTCTCCTTTTTCTTGGGCACACCTTCCAGACCCTTCCTTAACCCCTGCCCCAGTGTTCCCGGGCTATGTACTGTACGACCCTCACGCCCGGCTAGTCGAGCCTGTGTTGAGGTGGCATCTTCAGGCGTGTCTTGTGAGGATTTCATGAAGAGAGACTTTTTGCAATCCCTGCTACGACCCTGCCCGGGCATATCATCCATATCCTCATTAGCAAGCTGATAGCCCGATTCATCATATGGTTGACTCATCATATCTATGTCACAGTCATACGCGTTTGTATTGAGGAAATCCATAGGGTCGACCTTCGTCTCATCATCCATTCTCTGTCCTACAGGAGAAATTACATCAGCCAGTACTATTGCACCCCCTTCATCATGTCGTCCGCCGCTCTCAGCCAGCACTACAGGAGCTGGTAATTGCGTAGGCGGGGTGGTGGTCTCCACACATGCTTGTTGTGTGGTTATTGGTGTGCTCTCGGCCGGCTCCAGACGAATAAGATTCTTTGGCAATAGCAGCACCCAACCCTTGCAGCTTCCAATCCGCAGCGGGGTCTCGTCGTCCGCTCCCACATGCTGTACTACAGGAGGCAAATCCTCGTGCCCCGATTTCACACTGGTCAAGCTAACCCTGAAGTGCCCAGCGGGGATCGGCTGGTTGTGGAACGTGGTTTGCGAGGGGTCCATTATCATCCCCTTTCCCACGTCCACCTTCTGGCCTTTGATCAAGTATAGTATGGTGCACGGGGTTTCTTTCGCCTGCAAACACATATGTCTGTGGCGTAAAACAACCGAAAGGCAACATAAATGGAATATTATATATATATATATATATATATATATATATATATATATATATATATATATATATATATGTGTGTGTGTGTTGGTGCGACATGTAATTACCGTGACAGCGTCGAGCTCAGCCAAAGATGAAGGCCCACCTAGCGCGCTATAGACTGAGGACGGGCTGCTATGAGCGGGAGCGGCTGCGAGAGGAGGCCCGGTTGCGTGAGCAAGTGATGGTGCGATGGTGTTGTTGTTCATGGAGTTGCTCCCGATGAAACTGGGCAACGGGAAATCATGTACCGTCTTGTCTGGATTTTCCTTCATCCAGTTGATGATAACTGGAACCAAGTTAGTAGCGAAATAATTTCTGCAGGCAGTTACAGCTGCATTGATTGCCTACTGTAGCAACTCATATTTGTCCTCGGCTACTTTTTTCGCGTCCTCAGCTGCTTTTTTCTCGACCGCAAGCTTCACCTTCGCGTTGATGTCCGCCTGACTAAACTTCTTTTTCTGCTTCTTGGCCTCCGGGCCCTCGTTGTAAAACACCTTCCATGTGGCGCCGTCTCCAGCGCCGTGCAAACGACCATATTGCGGCCGCTGGCCCAAAGGGAGTCCCTTAAGTTTGTTCAAAGGCCCGGTTCAGAGGGGTGTCCCACTTGGGCCTCATTGGAGAAGTAGGGCTTTCGGCTGCAAGCTGGTGTTGCTTCTCCAGTAGTCTAATAAATTTCCTCGTGATCTTGTCCGTGTAAAAAACCTTTTTCTCCTTGTCCCACTTGTAGCGGGCCCTGATGAAGTCACGCTCCTAGGG
Source organism: Triticum dicoccoides (assembly GCF_002162155.2). Classification (NCBI taxonomy): domain Eukaryota; kingdom Viridiplantae; phylum Streptophyta; class Magnoliopsida; order Poales; family Poaceae; genus Triticum; species Triticum dicoccoides. Next base: position 78,250,995 of record NC_041385.1, read on the forward strand.
GTTGGTGAACTTCGCGAAGGGGTCTGGGAGACCCACGGCTTCACGTTCCGCCTCCTCCTTATCCCATATGGGCCTTTTACCGAGGTAGCCACGGCTTCCGAGGCGATGCTTCCCCGTGTTCCTTTGCTGAAGGCACTTGAATTTCGCAGCCTTAGCCTTGGCTGCCTCGGTAGCGCAAGTGTCCTTGAACTTTTCGAACTCATCTTCCGTAAGTTTCAGATTTTCCTCCAGAATCTTGGACAGGGGTTCATCAGCCTCAATAGCTCGTTTCACCCTCCCTTTCCAGGAGGCCAAATCATAGCTGAACATGCCCATGGCGTGATTGTTAATCTGTTTCATCTTCGGATCATCCCACGGTTGTTCTATGTTATCATCCCGGCCGGGGAACTTGAATCTCTTGTGCAACTTCATTAGGAGCAACTGCGTCAAATGTTCTTTACTCCTTAAGTCATCGTCGTTGATGCTCGCGCATTCCCGTAGGATGCATCCTACTTGGTTCCCATAGCACTTGCGAGGTTCTTCCGGCTCTAACGGCTCAAACTTGCCAGGTGCCATCTTTGTGATCACAAGTCGTCCAATCCCTAGTTTGTTAGGTTTTCGTATCCTCTGCTTCTTATGCTTCCTCTTTTCGGTAGCGTCATCGGGGCCGGTACCTTCCCCGCCGGTATCTTCCCCGCCGGTACCTGCCCCATCGGTCTCGGCGCCGCCATCGGTGCTGGCGCCGTCGGTGTCGATGTCGGCGTCAGTACCATCATCGAGGCCGACTTGCAAACCTTGCTTAGCAGTCAAACAGTCGAGGTACTCTTGTTCACCCTCATAATCCATCTCGTCTGCATCTTGGTCAGAAGGCCCAGTTTCTTCGTTGTTCGACATGTTTCCTATGATTAAGTGTCCTCATTTATTTCTAAGAGTATGAATAAATGAGAAATGACATAAAAAAGAAATCTATGTGCCAGCACTCGATATGCCAACTATGTAGCACAAATCATGCCTTTATTCACGGGAAATTTCAGCATGACCTTTGCTAAAAAATGGACATATCGAGCGCCTGAAATTCACCGGAACGGAAATGAATCAACATTCCGGCATAACATAGGCCACTCAGATCATTTTCCAAACATGACATGTCCAAAACATGACATATCCACATATCACATGTCCAGTTCAAATTTGCATATAAATTCAGCTAATTTTGAAACCTAGCTAAATTCATAACTAAATAGATAACCTAATTAACATACTGCCCTAACTAAAACCTAAGTAAATTAACCGAAGAACCCTAGCAGAGAGAGGGGGGGTTTACAGAGGGTGCAGGGGCGAGGAGGCAGGCCCGGCGACGGCCGAGGTTGGGAGGGGAGGAAGCAGAGGAGGGAGGCGAGGGCCGACGGGTCAGGGGCGAGCGCCGGCGCCGGAGTCGGGGGCGAGGGCCGGGTCGGGGGCGAGCGCCGGGGTCGGGGTCGGGGGCGAGCGCCGGCGCCGGGGTCGAGGGCGAGCGACGGGGGAAGAGAGAGTGGGGATTTGGGGGGGGGGAAAGGCGGGATGAAGCAGGGATAGTAAGAATTTTGGGTTAAGTGGACGTAGCAGTAGCGCGTTTTCACAAAACGCGCTGCTACTACCTTCAGTAGCTGTAGCGGTTTATACTAAATGCGCTACTACTACCTTCAGTAGCTGCAGCGGTTTAGACAAAACGCGCTGCTACTACCTTCGCTACTGCCAGTTTTCCTTTTTCTTTTCCTTTATATTCTCCCACTTTTATTTCCCGAGAGCAGTGAACGAAGGGAGGGCGATATATATTGCATCATTTGACGGTTAAATATGTATGCAAAATAGGAACATATATATTACATCATTGGACCCATGCATAATAATGCATGGCTAAGTCATGTGTATAC
>NC_041385.1:78252991-78257091 GCF_002162155.2 Triticum dicoccoides
ATATATATATATATATATATATATATATATATATATATATATATATATATATATTACATCATTTGACCGATAACATACGGTTCCTCAGCGCTGACGTTTTCGTTTTTGAGTCAGCTTCTTTCCCTTCTTGTTCGTCGAAGAATATTGAGCCCCTCATTGTGACTTTGCCTTTTCCATGGAGTACGATTTTTTTAGGTAATGTAGTATTGATTCTTCTTTTGATGTATACTTCATCATCATCGTCATCTTCCCTCATTGGGTTGCCGTACTGATCATAGTCTTCCTCGTTGGCGACTCCATCCATTCCAATGATGTTCGTTTTGCCTCTCCTCACGACAACACGGCTGGGATTGCATGGGTCGATTATGAAGAAGCATTGTGTCACGTGCTTAGCATGTACCCATGGCTCGTTTTTTGCGATAGCGTTCACGGTAGCGCTCTTGGCGTCGGGTATAGTCATGGTAGTGAAAATCCAGTTTTCTCTTTCGACATTCTTAGCCCATCTGACACGGAACATCGTCGTGTTGTGCAGTCCAGAGTAGTCAAGCTCCCAGATCTCCTTGACCCTTCCATAAAATCGTTCAGTTGCGCCATTGTCGCTGCCGGTCATGCATTCCATCGTCACCCCTGAGTTCTGATCATCACTGTCCATATCTTTGGCCTCCGTGTAGAACGTGTATCCATTGATATCATATGCCTGATAGGTTACGAGGTTGGGCGAGGGGCCATGTGCTAAGGCGTATTTGAGCAATCCGTCCTTAGAGCCCTCCTCCGGGGGATTAGCAATAATATGCTCTTTGAACCAATGCAGGAAAGTGGAGTTGTGCTCTCTAGTAACTTCGGCGTTCGTCCTGCATACCCCCGGTCACGATACTTCTTTGCGATAATTTCTTTGTGCAGTGCCACGAAAGGATCTACCTCGTCTAGGTGTTGTAGCACTACCAAGTTTGCTCTGTCAGCGTAGCTGCATCGATCTGAGTATGCCACGTGTAGTTCCCTGCAACCGTTGCAGTGACCATCTCCTTTGAGCCTCCCATCGTGCTTGTTAACGGGCAAACCAACACTAACACCAGACGGCTGGTCTGTGCCATATAGAAAATTCTCACAGAAAGAGATGCACTCTTGTGTCAAATAGCCCTGGACGATGCTTCCATCCGGACGGGACATGTTATGAACGAATCCTTTGATGATCCCATTCATCCTCTCAAACGGCATCATGTTGTGCAGGAATGACGACCCCAGGTCTATTATGTCATCCACAATATGGACACACAGATGCACCATCACGTCAAAGAACGCGGGCGGGAAGTACATCTGAAGCTCATTCAGTATCACAACGATCTCTTCCTGTAGCCTTCGGAGCTGCTTCACACTGATCGACTTTCGAGAGATGACGTCGAAAAAGTTGCAGAGACCAATAAGCGTGTCACGGACGTGCTTGTCCATTATCCCTCTAAGGGCAATAGGTAGTATCTGCGTCATCATCACATGACAGTCATGAGACTTCATCCCGCTGAACCTTTTCTTGTTCGTGTCTAGATATCTGCTTATCTTGCCATAGTAACCGGAACTAACTTTGACTCTGGTAAGACACTTAAAGAATTGATTGATCTCAGCCTGACTTAAGGTGAAGCAAGAAGGGGGGCAATAATCCTCTTTCTTTATTTTCTTGCCCTTCTTCTCCTGTGCCTCTGTCTCCGTCTCTGTCTCGTCTGACATTTTACGGGGCAGCATGTGCAGATCTTCCCTGATTTTCAAATCTTCCAAGTCTTTTCTTGCCTTCGGCCCATCCTTTGTCTTATCCGACATGTTCATCAGTGTTGCGAGCAAGCTCTACAGGACATTCTTACAGATATGCATTTGATCAAGGCAATGAGGTGTATCGAGTTTGTGCCAGTACTCCAAGTCCCAGAACACAGACCTCGTCTTCCATACCTACAGTAGCGGCTCCGGCGCCTTTCTCATCGTCTTTCCCGGCGCGGGGCACTCCTTCCAGTTTTTCAACAGCTCATCGATTTCGGCACCGCTCCGCTTACGTGGAGGTCCTCGATGCTCAGCATGACCATTGAATAGATCTCCACGGTTTCTCCACGGGTCGTCCTGTTCAAGCCATCTTCGATGCCCCATGTACACGATTTTCCCAGACCCACCATCTTTCCTTGACGTTAGCTGCTGCGACGTCGTATCATCCATGCACCGCGTGCATCCGCAATATCCATGGCACACCTGGCCTGCCACATATCCGTAACCGAGATAGTCATGCACTGTCGTGATCAGCACGGCTCTCATGTTGAAATACTCACCTTTGCTGGCGTCCCATGTCTTGGCCGGTGTTTTCCATAACGTGTCTAACTCCTCTTGAAGTAGCCCCAGATACAAATTAATATTATTTCCTGGTTGTTTCGGCCCTTGAATAAGCATGCTCATGTGAATGTACTTCGATTTCATGCACAAGCAGGGGGGAGGTTGTACATCCATACAAACACGGGCCATGTGCTATGGTTGGTGTTCCGGTTGCCAAACGGATTCATGCCATCGGTACACGTGCCGAGCACGATGTTCCTTGCATCACATTCAAAATATCGATAGAAGCTATTCAACGCTCTCCACTGGCTTCCATCCTTCACGTGTCTCAGCTTCGGATCATCTCCATCGTCGGGCTTCTTCCTCTCCGCGGGCCAGCGCATTAGCTTTGCTTCCTTGGGATCTACAAAATACCTCTGGAGACGGGGAGTGATCGGTAAGTTCCATACAACTTTCTGGGGACATTTCTTCCCGGCCTTCTTGTATCGAGAAGCATTGCACACTGGACAGCTTGTTTTTTCCGCGTGCTCGTTCCGATAAATTATGCAATCGTTGATGCATGCATGGTATCTAACGTGTGGCAGATCAAGAGGGCACACGATCTTCTTGGCCTCATCAACACTAGTAGGACATAGATTACCCGCGGGAAGAACATCCTTTAGGTACTTGAGATGCTCATCGAGGCTAGTGTCGGTCCATTTGTTTTTCGCCTTCGTCTTCAGGAGTTGGAGCGTGAAACTCAAGCGGGTCACCTCAGGATTGCAACCATCATACAATGGAGTGTTCGAGTCTACCACCAGTTGCTCCAGCTTAGCCTCCTCTCTAGAAGCAGCTCTCTCGGTACTCGTCTCCTTGCGAAGCAATGCTTGAACATGAGGGTCCCGCACGATTGAACTTAGTACCGACGAACTCTGCTGCGTGGAGTCCATGTCGTTCTCTCCGCCGCCATGTCCGGCCCCTTCTCCTCCACCATGTCTGGCCCCTTCTCCGCCGCCATGTCCGGCCTCTTCCCCGCCGCCATTATCGATCATCTCTTCGTCTTGCCCCGTGTCATAATTGCCTGCCCCGTCGGCATCCTCAACATCGTCATCCTCATCTTCAGTTATCCACCGAGTATAGCCATCCATGAAACCAGTCATGAGCAGGTGCGCTTCGACACGACCATCGTCATAGGGGTCTAGCCAAACTATTCCTTTGCATTTTCGACACGGACATAAAACCTCTGTCAGGTTATTTTCTTTCATGTCCTGCACCGCCGACCGCAACCACCTGTCCACCATCGTTCCACTGACCATCATGAACGTCTGCACGATAATAATAAAACAAATTGATTATAAAAATGCATGCATGCATCAAAGTCATACAAAAATTCGGCATGACGTTCCCTAAAAATAGGACATATATGGATCTAGAGTTTGCCCGGAATTTGCCGAAACGGAAATAAATCGACATTTCGGCAAAACATAGGCAACTCAAAAGCACAATTTAGCGTCAACTCATGCCACACACACAATTTCCATAAACATGCCACACTCAAAAGCATGAAATTTTAATCACCTCTATCTCGAGATCGAGCACACGGCGGGGATGATGTTGTAGGGAGATCAAAAGTGCACAAAGCTCTTCTTGACAAAGATAGATCTAGTTAGGGGGAAAATAGGTCACTTAACTAAATCCTACATCTACCTAGCTACCTAATTTGAGAGGAGACAACTTCAACTAGTGGAGGGAGAAGGAAAAAGAGAAAGGAGATGCATTTATGGAGGTGGTGTAGTTAGGTAGGAGTAATGAAGAGA
>NC_041385.1:78257351-78279810 GCF_002162155.2 Triticum dicoccoides
TAATGAAGAGAGAGAAAGGTAGATAGAAGAGGGAGAGTAATGGGGGAGAAGTATTGAGGAAGAAGAAGAGTGAGAGGGGAGCATGTGTGGGAGGTAGGGGAAAGGGAAGAGAGGAGGGGGAGGGGGAGGGACGGGTGGGGAAAAGGTGGTGGGTTGGTGCGGATTAGCAGTAGCGCGGGAGCTAAAACGCGCTGCTGCTAAGGAAGTAGCAGCAGCGCGCTTTGGGCAACGGCGCTACTGCTAACGGGGACCAAAAAGTGTGGATATTTGAAATTTAGCAGCCGCGACCTTAGAAAAAGCGCGCTACTACTACATCCATAGCAGTAGCACGGTTCGCGGCACCGCGCTGCTGCTAAATGGAGTTTGGTGGACACCGCCGGTCGATATTTGTAGCAGCGCGGTTTACACTGAGCGCGCTACTGCTAAAAACTTGTCAGTAGCGAGTTTCCCGCACACGCGCTACTACTACTTAGCAGCAACGCTCCTTTTTGAGCCGCGCTGCTGGTAAGATTCTGTGTATAGGCTTTTCCCTAGTAGTGACACACAACCATCCCAGGTGCTTGCTTTAACTTCACGCTGTCAAATGTGGTTGCATGTTGCATATGGTGTCTAGCTTGTATTGCTTCCAATTTGGTTAAATTGCATCTGCTTACTTTACACATTATACCTTTGATAATGACATGCCTTCCTATTTTTGATACATACTACATATGTCTATTCACTACAAAAAAAATACACTTCCGTCATGATACATGTTTGTCGCAGTAGGTCGCGTTTTTTGTCATGCATGTACATCCATCACGATTTTATGACAGAATCAAGATAGTCCTACCTGTGCTGTGTAGAAGTGTTCCATGACATTACCAAAATTATCATCATGGAAGTGTCCACTTCCATGACGATAAATCGCGTGTCACAGAAGTGCTTTCATCAAGGGTGACCGACACGTGGCATCCATCGTAACGGAACGCCGTTAAGCTATCGGGTTGGGTTTTGGATCCGATAACCCGTTAACCGCCCCGACCAATGGGGATTTTCCACGTGTAAAATCATCATTGGCTGGAGGAAACACGTGTCGGCTCATCATTGGGCCAGATGTCATCCACTCACTGGACAGAAGGCGCCTATGATACGTCAACACGTGGCACGGCCCAACAGTGGCCCATTCCTGTGAAAAGGCCGGCCTGTTTGACTTAGTCAAAAGCTGGCGGGCTGGCCCATGGAAAGCCTGTTAAAGGCCTGTTAGCATATAGCCCATTTACAGCCCGGTAACCCAAGGCCCGTTACGCCCTATGCGAATTAGACCCAGTAGCATCATCTGGGCGATCTAATATGATTCCAGCCCGTTTTCACTTCTGGCCCATGTATGGCCCATGACGTCTTTTGGCCCATATGAGGCCCTTTATAACTCTTGGCCCATGTGAAACTGGCCCATAATGAACAGTGTATTACTTTACACCCATTAACGGGCCACGATGAAACTGGCCCGTAATGAACAGTGTAACACTTTATACCCATTAACGGGCCATTATTCCGTTGGGCCGTTTCTAGCCCAAGTTAACTTTTGGCCTTCTGAGGGCCCATTTATTCCTGGGATCATTTGCAGCATTCGGTTACTTACGGCCGTTACTGTCATTTTCTGCTTGTGGGCCAAATTCAGCCCGTCGTTACAGTCGGCCTGTTTGTGGTCCGTTAGTCTATTGGGCCATTTTCATAGCATCACCAAATACGGCCTATTAACGGCCCGTTATGGTCAGCCCATAAAACATACGATTTCCATTATAGGCCCGTCTACGGCCCATTAAAGGCCCGTACAAGACCCTTAAATGAGTCGGCGGCCCATGGATCCTACGTGACGTAGAAGGCCCATGGATCCTACGTGACGTAGAAGGCCCATGGATCCTACGAGACGTAGAAGGCCCATGGATACTGCGAGACATAGAAGGCCCATGGATCCTGCGAGACGTAGAAGGCCCATGGATCCTACGAGACGTAGAAGGCCCATGGATCCGACGGCCCGTGTAGGGCCATGGTCGGGCGAGTTGGCCCCCGTTTGAACAATATAGCATATTCAAAGAATTATCCTACTCAATACTATCACCTCTAAAAAGCATACACTATACAACAAATAGATCCACTACAAGAAATATGTCCACTTGTGACCACCACTATTGGTCACCTAAAGGTCATGTTTTTCATTTGCGACCTTTTAGTGACCAAAAACAGAAGGTCAAAAGCTGGCGGTCGTAAACTGACTATAGCGACCTTCTCTGTGAGAAGGTCGTAGACGTTTACGACCAAAACAGAAGGTCGTTGAACACATGACCTTTTGTTTTGGTCACTGGCTGTCTGCCTAGGCCACGTCGGATCTGACGTGGCAAAATTACGACCAATTCAAAAGGTCAAAAAATAGAATCGGCCCGGTCCAATTGGGTGTTTATATGGGCCGAGCCCATTAATTCAGCCTTTCTATATATTTTTTTCCTATCAATTTTTGGTCAGACTTCATGGGCGAAGCCCAACAATTCGGCCTTTTTATTTCATGGGTCATGGCCTTTTTGTACAACAGTTTTAGTTTTTTTAATAAAATGGGTCCACTAGTCAAACAGGTCCCACTTGTCAGGTTCTGATAAGTGGTTCCTAGCTATTAGGCCCAGATTCTTCATATTTCAATTTGACAATAAGAAAATAACAAGTAGTTAAATTGGCAAGCAAAAAACACACATGATACTTCAAATAACAATAGCCAGATTCAATACAAGCTCTACAAATGACACGTCTTACAAGCTGTAGCATATACAAGCTTATTTACAAGCTCTACAAATGACACGTCCTACAAGCTGTAGCATTTACAAGTTCTACAAGTTACACGTAATACAAGCTTAGTTGATACAAGCTCTACAACTATGGGAATCAGTTACAAGCTCTACAAGTGTTTTCTTCTTCTACATGTAGCTCCTTCAATAGCGATCAAATGCCGGACTCACTGGAGTCAGGACTGGGCCTTCCACGGACGCCCTGTTACATGAATCAACTGATAAAAATTAGAAAAACTAGAGCCAATATATTATGAACATTCCATTCAAAAAAGGAGTAAAGGACATTCTTTGTTTCATCATGTTACAAAGGAGCAGCACAAACCACAACTTTACTCGACACACACACACACACACATACACGCATGAATATTAAGCTCAGTTCCAGCAACTATATCATGGTTTAACAGCTGGCCTCAGCATCATCAAACCACCATGCTTATGATCATAATCTAAGCATATCATCAAACAAAACCTACACAAATAAAGATCACAGCACATCAAGCCACAGGGCTTGAGATTCAACGCAACAGCAATGGGGCTACCACAACAGAATGAAAAACCTAAGCATACTAGAGAAAATAGATAGTTGGTGCTGGAGGGACTGGTGAATTACCTCAATGGCGTACTTGATGGGTGATGATGGTCCTTCTCAAGTAGTTGTCATCCACAGTTAAGAGGTTTCATACATCTGTCTACAACAATCAGCAAACCAGAAATCAGAACGAATACTTCAATCTCATGAGAAGTTTAAAAAAGACTATAGTAGGACATAAATATGTGGACTACTTCTAAAATGGTACATATAGCACATGCCCAAACAAATATGTGATTTTAAGGTTGAAAGCTTTAACATAGAACACTGAATAATTCGTTGCCCAAAACGTGCTATATATACACCAAGTGGTGAGAGACCATATGTAGAATTTCTAATTTTCTCACACTTGGCATTTTCACAGTTAACACCATCATGTACAACACCAAGCTGCTCCAGGCTGGCCAGTTGACTGATACTACTGGATAAGCAATGCAAACTACTACCAAAACAAGAACAAGATATGGCAGGCAAAGTACCAGCATTTTACTCATAGCATGCAAAGTATCAATATTCTGTTCTTATCAGCTTATTCTTATGCCTAAAGCAAGGAAATCTCAATTTACTCATAGCATTACTCTTGCTCATAGCATTTTACTCTCACATAATTTAGACAACATGTATAGGATAATGTAGCAGTACATGTGTGTGAACAGAAACCAAGTTCATTATGGAAAGTACAGTAAAAGGTTTTTCAGCTTTATGTTTAGTAGCACAGGCAGCAAGTAGATCAGTCCATTTTTTAGTTCAGGGAAATTCAAGACAATCTAGAAATGCCTAATTATTTTATATCCACTACAGAAGAATTGGCAGATTATCCTCAAACTGCATTCTTTACAGTTATAATATAATAAAGGCTATACAATGCAGAGAAATAGGCATGCTAATTGATAAGTCTGGTAACCAAGCGTAAAAGAAGCTCGCTACAAAAATACAGGTTGTAGGAATAAAAATAGAAAAAAACAGTAAACCTGTGGCGGAAAAGGCAGCGTTGACTTTAGAAGCGATGACTACAACCAGTAACACAGATTTTATGTTGGATAGGAAACATGAAAGAAAAACAAAACCTGAGAATAAAAGCAATGCTTATGTAGTTAACTTTAAAGAAAACACAGTTATAGATGAAAACACAGTTATGTAGCCTTTTTTTGGTTTTTGGTTGTTGATTCTCCTCTTCTTCTTCTTCTGTCTGAGCAACTCCTTTTCTATCAGGTTTACCTTGTGGCTTTGCACTAAAGTGCACCCCACAAGCCTCATGTTTGTATGTTACTCAGGCTACGGCCTGTTTTCAAATATAAAGGTGGCTCGAGCCCCTTTCGTTTAAAAAAAAATAACATAGCATTGATGGAAAAAACTAAAGAGCATGTAACTGAACGTCCTGCAGCTCTAGCCTCTAGCATGCACTCGAGATTCAGTTCCCACGAATCCAGAAGAGCAATCACATACATGGCAAAGAAGCTTTACAAGAAAAAAAACTACTACTGTAGATTGCAGTGAAATCAAAGTACCACTACTACTGTAGATTGCAAATAATATGAGCAAATCAAAAGTAAATATTGTTGCAAAATATATGGATTTATAGCTAGGATCAATAAGCTAAGATCAAATGTCATACTAATATGTTCTAATCATGTCCTTGCTTGCTGCAACCTAAAGAACATCACCACACAGACTACACATGCTAGGACTAGCATTGGTTAAAAAATAACTAATAATCATATGAAGTCCTACAATGAAATAGGACTAGGACAGGTACTCCTCCTGATTAGTCACCACTTACAGCCACAGGGTTAAAATCATAGCTGCACTACTAAGGGATCTCACATCAGCGAGTGTCGGCTGCTATTGTAGTAAGACAGTCACTACCAATATCGTTAGTTTCATGTGGTCCGAGCTAAAAGTACTGGAGAGTAGCAGTCATAGGTGCACCACATTACCTTAATTTTTCATGAACAGACAAAACTATGGCTAACTAACATAACCTGTACAGCACTACGCTGTTACTGCTATCAATCCCCATTTCGCGGAGAATCTCCTCTTGCACCTAGGTGGTCACCGTCACAGCCTCCTGTGGAACAAGAAGAACACACGGATACTGTAAGGGGGATGCTTCACATGAACTAAACCATCTACCATCCAATCCAAGTCGGTCACATTTCAAAAAAATTCCAAACTGAATGAAACTACAGCGGACCGAGTTAATTCACTTCAATTGCATCTGCACAAATTACATATACTACTAGTGATGCTACCAAAGGAATGCAGGGGAAAGAACCGAGAAAGATGTCGAACCTGCAAAATTGGATCAAATCATTTTTATAAAATACTAGGCCATATTTAATGCACAATTGACCAAATGGTTGGGTGTCAAAATATTTGATCCACCTCTGGTGAAAATGACAAATTCCCGCCGATTCAGTTGAAAGCGGGTCAAATTTGAACTGCAGCTGCCTCATAGTTTGCTCTTTATTTTTTACAAAAATCATTTCTAGGTACATAAGTATCTATTTCATTAGAGAAACATCAAAAGTTTTCCAAGATTCAACCACTAGCTAGGAACGGTCAAGCCCGGCGTTTTGACCGCATTTTGAAACGGGCATAAAAAATTCAAAACAAATCAAAAAAATTGGAAAACCTTCGCATTGTGTTATTATATGTGGCCAAGTTTCTAGGAAAAATAATAAACTTGTAATACGGAAATTATTTTTAAAAAGTGTTCTTAGAAATGAGCTATCATGCGTGAAGATTCATGGCTTTCAAGCCAAATGATCAATCTTATGGCCACATTCATGGCATAGTTTGTTCAAATGATCGCATATTGTGCACAAGGGTGCATCTTGGAATTCCGAACAATGTTGGCTAAGGGAGTTTTCACTTTCATTGCACAAAAGAGCCATTTTCCATTTCTCGAGTGCCCCAAATGAGGTTTTTTTGTGAAGGACCTACCAAATAATTATTGAAAAATTGGACCAAATCATTTTTCTAAAATACTAGGCCATATTTAATGCACAATTGACCAAATGGTTGGGTGTCAAAAGTTTTGATCCACCTCTGGTGAAAAAAAACAAATTCCCGCCGATTCAGTTGGAAGCGGGTCAAATTTGAACTGTAGCTACCTCGTCGTGTGCTCTTTATTTTTTCCAAAACTCATTTCTGGGTAAATAAGTATCTATTTAATCAGAGAAACACCAAAAAAATTACAAGATTCAACCACTAGCTAGGAACGGTCATTCCTGCCGTTTTGACCGCATTTTGAAATGGGCATAAAAAGTTCAAAAAAAATCAAAAAATTGGGAAACCTTCGCATTGTGTCATTATAAGTGACCAAGTCTCTAGGAAAAATAATAAACTTGTAATAAGGTAATTATTTTTAAAAAGTGTTCTCAGAAATGAGCTATCAAGTGTGAAGATTCATGGCTTTCAAGCCAAATGATAAATCTTATGGCCACATTCATGGCATAGTTTGTTCAAATGATCTCATATTGTGCACAAGGGTGCATATTGGAATGGCAAACAATGTTGACTAATGAAGTTTTCATTTTCTTTGGACGAAAAAACCATTTTCCATTTTTTGAGTGCCTGAAATGAGTTTTTTTTGTGAAGGACCTACCATATATTTGTTGCAAAATTGGACCTAATCAATTTTATAAAATACTACGCCATATTTAATGCACAATTGACAAAATGGTTGGGTGTCAAAATTTTTGATCCACCTCTGGTGAAAAAGACAAATTCCCGTCGGTTCAGTTGGAAGCGGGTCAAATTTGAACTGCAGCTGCCTCATAGTTTGCTCTTTATTTTTTCCAAAAATCATTTCTAGGTAAATAAGTATCTATTTAATCAGAAATACATGGTTTGATGGCGAGACATCGAGGTTTGGACGGTGGCCGAGGGCCCCAACTCTAGAGCACGTAAGCTCGCATTCCCGCCGTGTGGTCACCGCGTGACCGTGGCGTTGCCATGTGTTCAGGGCAGCCTAGGCATGTCTAGTGGGTTGGGCACTCCCTAGGTAGGTGCTACGAAGAAAATCACAACATAAGATTCTCACGAGGAGACCGATCGATGCTCAAACATGAATAAGCAGCCAAGTGTTTGATTTGCGGTACGGGAAATGCACATGGCTAATGGGCGTGAGTTTTAGCTGAGGATGCTCAGTTACTAAGAAGACCGTCTTCACAAATTTTCACCTCAAAAGGAGGAGCCTAGGTGGTACTTGCTTTACAAAGTACCACATTGGACATAAATACGAATGTTGAAGCTGGGCTCAAAATAATGAATGGATTGAGCTGGCATTTGGTGAAGGATGGTTATTTGGGCATAGGAAAGCACTATAGAAAATGGATACCATTTGGACATGCCAAAGTGGTACTTCCATCACAAAGTGCTGCTCTGAACAGAATAGGAAAATGAATATTTTCGAATTATTTTTGAACTAGGCAAGGAATGTTTTTGACATATTTGATGAAGATATGATCCAAAACATTTATGAGAATTTTTTGGGAATTTTTGGAATAACAGAAATATAGGTTGCTTCACAACCTAGGGCAAAAACTGCCACATGGACATGACACATAGGCAAAACTGATGAGATGGCGCCTAGTCATCACAACCCACCACAATCTACAAGGCTATGACCATCTATATTGGTCATTAACAACTAGAAATAAGGCAGTGGACTAGCACTATTTGCTTTGTGACCATTTCGTGTAAGGAAATTACAACCTTTCTGACCAAAATGGTTGCAATGGTTTAGGGTTTGGAGCCCCCCTAACAGCTTTAGACCAATTGGTCTGAAAAGGTCATAGATCTATGACCAATTCTTCCAGGGTCACTGACAGAAGGTCACTAGTTGACATATTTCTTGTAGTGATCAAGGCATAGAAAGGTAGAATAATCCTACACTATACAATAAAGAAATTACATCCGATTATACCCACTGGGCATTATGGTTCGGCACAGGTGATAATTAAGCATACACAAACAACAAATTACATACACTGGGCAAATACAGCTCATACATCATGGACGCGCATCCACTTAACTCCATTTGAACTATAATCTCTTTAGAAAATAGGATTGGCCGGATTCAGATAGCACAAATTTCAGTCTGCAAAATCTACAATTCCTTCATGGTTACCTCGGTGTCTTGTTTCATTTTTTTGACTCCTGCATCTAATACCTGCATGTCCAGTTTCAACTTGTTGATTATACATTGACAATCATGTACACGTTGTCTTGCCACCTCTAGGATGCTCGAGAACATCAGCACATTCCAATTCCAATCCATAATCATTCGGTAACGGCCATGCCGCACTGCTCGCAGATTTTTGTGTTGATGTCACTTCATCCTGAAATGTTTCTGTAAGTACACATGACTAGGGCAAAAAAATAGTTACAACAGTGAAGCGAACAAGACACTATTTTGTACTGCATGGCAAAACAGGACTAACAATAATGTTACACCTCACTTTCACAAAAAAAATGTTACACGTCATGAAGCATAAGCAGGTGATATTTTAAAAATTATAAAAAAGATAGTCTGTGCAGCCTGCATATAGAAATCCCTCTTAGTTCACTAGAGGAGCATGATGTTGGGGCCCAATCGAAAACATAGACAAGTTACAAATTTAGACAGCACGTTGCATATAAGTAAGCAAGCAGTTGGCCATTCTATACCTCAATTAAAGTCTTAGGGAGCATAATGAACAGCAGAGGGTTTCATACAAACATACTACAACAGGCAAAACTATGCAATCATTAGCGTAGTATAAACTAGATTTTGAGCCTCATGCAATAATAGTTGGTTAATAGACTCAAAGCTTCAGGCACACTTCGGCAGAGTAATTAAATGGTAAGGCCTTTAATTATGTCAACTAATAGTGATACAAGTACCGAACATCAGGCATCATTATTTGGGCATCTCATTAAGTGAGGACAAATAAAGCAATTGAAAAGAGAATATTAACTATGCCTGAAACAAACAAGGAATTGAACTGTTGAGTTGCATACAGTGACTTACCTTAGCAGGTTGAAGAGGCTCAGCGCAGCTCCTACTTCTCTTGCAAGGCTCCTTCCTAACATCTTGTACTTGGAAATCCTCAATCTTATCTTCATTGCACCCCCTCTGCAAGGTGACACAAACTAGTTACTCGTCTCCTTGGAAAATAAATATGCATACTTTCCAGTCTGTGAACACAAAAGGATGAGATTATAACAAAACAACACCACATAATGAAACATGCCGCATCTCTTGCACTTGCACACAATGAAATGAGCATTTACTATGTCTGCACTATGTGAAAACTAGGCATACCTTCGAACTGGATCTCCAGCTACTCTTGGAGAGCCTACTGTAGTGTACAGCCAAACCTTTACGTCACCTATGAGTTAGACAAGGCCCCACTACAACAGCCCTTAGTGTTTAAATCATTGACAAGCTCTGTTAGAGTGTTAGGTCAAGAACAGCAAGTAATCAAAGCAAACAGTCCTAGTATGGCTGGCAGATGCAAACAAGCAATTGAACAGATGTGTGAGCAAATCTTACATATCAAGAAAAGAAGCAAAGAAGGAGGCTTAAAGACCATCACTTGACTGACCAGATTTAAGGGGCATGTAAACATCATGTGCAACGTATGAACTAACATAAACATTGCATATTCCAGATTCTACAATGGAATGCACTTGTATTAGGTTATGCCATGTATGATGATGCCTAAATGTACACATAGCAGGCAGGAGTGATTCATCATTGCACGCACAATTGAATTGCAGGTTAAGGGCTAGTTCGATTCCGCCTTTTCAGGGCATATTATCAAAAAAAGCCATAAAAGATGTAAAGAAGTCATTTTTGAGTTATGGGCTTGGGCTTAACTAATTTCACTTTGGAGGGGGGTGTTTCGGGTAGAACCTCACTGAAAATTGAAGGGAAGGGGAATAGTGAAATGAATCTGTTGTCTGCCTATATTACACTCAAAATGCAACTGTTGATGCCCGTGTCACACCTAACCCTCAAGTAAAAACAAACACGCAAGCATTCATTGCCCTTCCCGCTTGCATCTCCTCTCCCCTTTCCCACTAGCTCGATCCCCTGCCTGCAGCACTAGGGTTCCTCCAGCGAGCCGTGTCCACTGGTCCCATCTGGCCTGGTCCTCGACGATGCTATGTCCAGCTAGGCTACATGGCCGGCGGGTAGGGGCAAATCTCCCTGGCTGCTCCTCCCTCTGGCGCCGCCCCTCATTCTCATGGTCTCCAGCAGCTGCTCCACTGTGGTTCGTCCAACGAACTACTCCGGCGGGCGCTGCACAACTACGGCTGATGCCACACTGCGGCAGAAGGTACCTTATTCCCCCTCCCCTCCTCCCAGGCAATGTCCTTGAGGTGCTGTTGAAGGATGAGCTCATCCAACAAGGTGAGGATATCCTCTGATCTTTTGCCAAATTTTCATTCTGATCCACTATACGATGGATTGCTATGAGCTGCTTCTGCTGCTGCTATATAATGCATTGCTATGAGCTGATGCTGCTATATGATGAGTTTCTATGAGCTGCTACTGCTGCTATATGATGAATTGCTATGAGCTGCTGCTGCTATATGATGAGTTGCTACAAGCTGCTCCTGCTGCTGCTATATGATGAATTTCTATGAGCTGCTCCTCCTGCTGCTATATGATGAATTGCTATGAGCTGCTCCTGCTGCTGCTATATGATGAATTGCTATGAGCTGCTGCTGGTATATGATGAATTGCAGACTGCTGCTGTTGTATGATGAGTTGCTAGGAGCTGCTGCTACTGCTATATGATGCTTTCAGGTGGTGCTGCTATATGATAATAACCAGCCACTTGGACCATCGAATTTCCATAAATAATTGTTCTGCATTTAAATGTGGGTCATGCATTCTTCGTTTAAATTAGGCAATGGGATCTCTATGGAAAACATTGACCAAAGTAGATTGTGCCAAGTAGATGGTATCTTTGTATTTGCATTTTGAGCAAATAGTGATGGTCTGTTTTCCTATCATATTAATTACTGCACTCGGTTCAATTTGTGATGTTTGCAAGTCAAATTAATTTCCATATGGGCAGCAAAATGAAAAATATATAATGCAATCTAGACTTTCCACTGATCATACCAAAGATAAGCTGAAAATGTAATGAAAAGAACTGGTTGGCTTATTACATGGAGCTTATATTCACAGGTGCTTATTTTCTTAGGATAACTCGTAATAACTGTCCCTAAGAAACTTGGCTAATAGAACTGGCATACAAATAACATGTCACGATGATTGCAATGGAGGAGTGATGTACCATAGCACACTGTATAGGCTCACCGCTGCCTCTCCTTTTTTTTGCGATGTTCCATGAAATTGCCACATACATCTTGTACTTTTTCATTGTGTAACCCTATCTGCAAGTTGACATGGCTAATTTCAGACATCTCTACATGATACTACATTGCGTGTCCCTTGCGCATATTTAAACCACCAATTAACGATTGTGTGCGTACCATAAACTAGCCATGACTCTGTATGCTGGACTAGCAGGCACTCTAAGGGAGCCTAATGTAGTGCACTGGAATTCCTACATGCCACCTACGATTTTGTGTAATGTACTGCCCCTGTTCCTAAATGTATGTCTTTGTAGAGATTCTAGTATGGACCACATACAGATGTATATAGATGCATTTTCGAGTGTAGACTCACTCATTTTGCTCCGTATGTAGCCTATAGTGGAATCTCTAGAAAGACTTATATTTAGGAACGGAGGTACGAGGTAGTATCATGTATGACATCTACATATCTAATTTAGCGGCTAGTAGTAGAAATCATTGTCTGCACAAAGGGATTACTGGTCGAAAATCCTAGCAAAGCACACTGGCAGGCACAGAACAATACAAGAGAGAGAGACGCGCTTACAAGATCATAGCAATGCCTCAGTCTAGGATCTTGGTTGGCCAAGCTGTTAGAACCAGAAGAAACATCATCCTTGTAGTTTTTGCCAGCTGCATAATAGGTAACTGTGACTGGTTAGTATATTTGAAGTACATCGGGCAGGTGATGTTGGACGGGTTTAAAGGTGACAAGTACCTAGGCCGTGGCGGGTGCTTGGCATCTCTCCAGACGATGGGAATCAGGTTAGAGATGTCAAGGGTGATGACGCTGCGCTGGCTGTCGGGGTCCGGTAAGGAGATCTAGAACCGTCGAGTAGAGTGTTTGTGGAGAGGCTCCGGTAGGGTGGACTACGGTGTGCGCGAAGCGGATCTGTGGTCGTGGACGAGGGCGTAGGTGAAGCTGCTCCGGTGGTTGGGTTAAGGATGGTGTCAACGACGCGGATCTGCGGCCGTGGACGGGGCGTCAGAAGCTGCTCCGGTGGTTGGGTTAAGGATGGTGTCGACGATGCGGATCTGCGGCCATGGACGGGGCGTCAGAAGCTGCTCTGGTGGTTGGGTTAAGGGTGGTGTCGACGATGCGGATCTACGGTCGTGGACGGGGCGTCAGAAACTGCTCCAGTAGGTTGGATGAGGGTGCGAGGAAGCGGATCTGAGGCCGTGGACTTGTGAGTTGGCAAAGCGGCCCCGGTAGGGTTGAGAATGGTATAGGCGAAGCTACTCCGGTAGGGTTGACGATGGTGTCGGCGAAGCGGCTCCGGTAGGGTTGAGGAAGGTGTCGGCGAAGCGGCTCCGGTAGGGCTGAGGAAGGTGTCGGCGAAGAGGATCAGAGGCCGTCGACGGGGGCGTCGGTGGAGCAGCTCCGGGGGCGGTGGACGAAGCGTCTCTGGTGGGGAGTACGAATGAGCCGCTGCAGATGCGCGGCGGTTGACGAGAGTACCGGCGAAGCAGATCCGGCGCCGTGGACAAGGCCGGCACTGAATGGGCTGTGGTACAGTGGTGGATGAGCAGTCTACTTGTTTCTAGGGGAGGTGGGAGGGGTAGATGCGGCCGCAGAAGCAGATCCGGCAAGGTGGACGCCGCTGATAGTGAATGGGCTATGGTACGCCGGTGGATGAGCAGTCTATGGTTTCGAGAGGGGAGGGGAGAAATGGCGATGAAGTACGGACGGCGTGATGTAAGATGCTCTGGTGCTGTGGAGTTAGTCGTTTTCTCGGGAGGCGGAGAGGAAATGGGGGTGCCGTGTAGTGGGGGGAACCAGAAGTTACCAAAGCAGCCCCGACCTATCATGTAGATGAGGGCGGTATTGTAACTGTTGGTCTCCGTGCACCAAGGACAAAAGGGGGATTTCGCATGCTAAAGACTAAGGTGGCGGAAAGTTTAGAAGGAGGCGGGAGATTTTGCCGCCCGCAGGATCGTTCGTATCTAGTTTCAACTAATTTTGGACCGTGCTAGCGGGAAGGTCATGCTAGACTGTGTGCACGGGGCACACGTCAGCAGTTAATAACTAGTGTGAAGTCGACCCCAGAAAAATAGACAATAACTCGGGATGATGCGCCGATAACTTGGACGTTCACGCGGGCGCGGCCAATCGTACGGGTGTAGTGGCGCGTTCACAAAAAAAGGGATCAAACGCTTACCCTATGTATTTCTCGTGTAAATAGATAATTTAGTTCCATTGGTTATTTACTTTAAACATAGTGCATTGACGTGTTAGTGTAGAGGCGCACAAAAAGAAATGGATATTGTACTTAGCTACTTAAAAGTGTTACCTCATACGATTACATAGCCTCCATTTCATAAATTGCGTACCCGTTGAATTCATATATGAATATTACATATATTACTTCAAAATAGAAACATAAATCATCCAAGACTAATGAATTTGAATGCAAGAGTAACAATGGTGCATGTGCATGATTGAGGGAGTCCTGGACTAGGGGGTGTCCGGATAGCCGAACTATCATCGGTGGCCGGACTCCTGGACTATGAAGATACAAGATTGAAGACTTTGTCCCGTGTCCGGATGGGACTTTCCTTGGCATGGAAGGCAAGCTTGGCAATACGGATATGTAGATCTCCTACCGATGTAACCGACTCTGTGTAACCCTAACCCTATCCGGTGTCTATATAAACCGGACGGTTTTAGTCCGTAGGACGAACAACAATCATACCATAGTCTAGCTTCTAGGGTTTAGCCTCTCTGATCTCGTGGTAGATCCACTCTTGTACTACCCATATCATCAATATTAATCAATAAGGAGTAGGGTTTTACCTCCATCGAGAGGGCTCGAACCTGGGTAAAAACATCGTGTCCCTTGTCTCCTGTTACCATCCTCCTAGACGCACAGTTCGGGACCCCCTACCCGAGATCCACCGGTTTTGACACCGACATTGGTTCTTTCATTGAGAGTTCCTCTATGTCGTCGCCTTTAGGCCCGATGGCTCCTTCGATCATCAACAACGACGTCGTCCAGGGTGAGACTTTTCTCCCCGGACAGATCTTCGTATTCGGCGGCTTTGCACTGCGGGCCAATTCGCTTGGCCGTCTGGAGCAGATCGAAAGCTACGCCCCTGGCCATCAGGTCAGATTTGGAAGTTTGAACTACACGGCTGACATCCGCGGAGACTTGATCTTCGATGGGTTCCAGCCACAGCCATGCGCGCCGCACTGTCTCGATGGGTATGATCTAGCTCTGTCGCCGAACAGTGTCCTAGAGGCCGCACCGACATCCGCGCTGACCCTTAGTTCGGAGCCGATTTCGCCGATCGAGGACAAGTGGTTGGACACTGCCTCGGGGGCCACGATATCTACGGCGGTTGAGCCAAACACCATCCCTGTCTTTTGCGGAGCCCGTGACTCTGAGGCGCCGGACTCCTCTCCGGACTCCAAACCTCCCGCCCCTACCAGTCGAATCCGACTGGGCGCCGGTTATGGAGTTCATCGCCGCAGATATCTTTCAGCACTCGCCCTTTGGCGATATCCTGAACTCATTAAAGTCTCTCTCTTTGTCAGGGGAGCCCTGGCCGAACTACGGTCAGAAAGGTTGGGATTTGGACGACGAAGAAATTCAACGCCCACCCACCACCCACTTTGTAGACACTGTCGATGATTTAACCGACATGCTCGACTTCGACTCTGAAGACATCGACGGTATGGACGACGGTGCCGGAGACGATCAAGAGCCAGTGCCCAATGGGCACTGGAAGGCCACCTCGTCCTACGACATATACATGGCGGACATCCCAAAAGATGGGAATGGCGACGGAACAGCGGAGGATGACCCCTCCAAGAAACAACCCAAGCGCCGACGTCAGCGGCGCCGCTCTAAATCCCGCCACAGCAAAAACGACGAATCCGGCACCGGAGAGAATAACACCCCAGACAGTGCCGAAGACAACCTCCTCCAGCAGGATTCAGCACAGGAGGAGGGAGAAGCCAGCCCTCATGATAGAGAGGCAGACAGAGAGGTAGAGGATGATAATTATATGCCTCCCTCCGAAGATGAGGCAAGCCTCGACGACGACGAATTTGTCGTGCTTGAGGATCCCGCCGAACAGGAGCGTTTCAAACGCAGGCTTATGGCCACGGCGAGTAGCCTCACGAAAAAGCGGCAACAGCTTAGAGCTGACCAAGACTTGCTAGCTGACAGATGGACTGAAGTCCTCGCAGCCGAAGAGTATGAACTCGAACGCCCCTCCAAAAGCTACCCCAAACGTAGGCCGTTGCCTCGATCAGAGGAGGAAGCATCCGCATCACCAGCGCACGACATGGCAGACCGGCCACCCCGTGGCCGCGACAGAGAGGCCTCTCGACCCTCCGCTCAAGCCACGCCCCGACGCTGCTCAAAAAGTACCAAGGCACGAGAGAACGTCCCGGACTTGCGAGATATACTGGAGGATAAGGCAAAACAAACAAGATCAATCTATAGATCGCGTGGGCGCCCAACGACTTGGGATGATTACCGTCACACCGGATATAGCAACCTCGGCTGGGCCGAACACAGTAGACAAAGCTCATATGAGCTACGTCGTGATATTTCCCAATACAGAGGCGCCGCACACCCACTATGTTTCATAGATGAAGTAATGGATCATCAAATCCCTGAGGGTTTCAAACCCGTAAACATTGAATCATACGATGGTACCACAGATCCTGCGGTCTGGATCGAGGACTATCTCCTCCATATCCACATGGCTCGCGGTGATGATCTACACGCCATCAAATACCTCCCACTCAAGCTTACAGGACCAGCTCGGCATTGGCTCAACAGCCTGCCAACCGAATCAATTGGTTGTTGGGAAGACCTGGAAGCCGCATTCCTCGATAACTTCCAGGGCACATATGTGCGACCACCAGACGCCGATGACCTTATCCATATAATTCAGCAGCCAGATGAATCGGCCAGACAATTCTGGACATGGTTCTTAACCAAGAAAAATCAAATCGTTGACTGTCCGAATGCAGAGGCCCTGGCAGACTTCAAACATAACATCTGCGACAAGTGGCTTGCCCGGCACGTAGGACAGGAAAAGCCGAAATCCATGGCAGCCCTCACATCCCTCATGACCCGCTTCTGCGCAGGAGAGGACAGCTGGCTCGCTCGAAGCAACAACTTGGAAAAACACCCTGGTAGTTCGGATACCAAGGACAGCAATGGCAGGTCACGTCGCAACAAGAATAAATGCTGCATAAACGGTGACAATTCTGAAGATACGACAGTAAATGCCGGATTCAGAGGTTCTAAACCCGGTCAGCGGAAGAAGCCATTCAAAAGAAATACCCAGGGCCCGTCCAACTTGGACCGAATACTCGATCGCTTGTGCCAGATACATGGCACCCCCGAAAAACCAGCCAACCACACCAACAGAGATTGTTGGGTGTTCAAGCAGGCAGGCAAGTTAAATGCCAAACTCAATGACAAGGGGCTACATAGCGATGACAAGGAGGAGCCCCGGCCGCCGAACACTAGAGGACAGAAGGGCTTTTCCCCACAAGTGCGGACGGTGAACATGATATACGCAACCCACATACCCAAAAGAGAGCGAAAGCGTGCACTAAGGGACATATATGCGATGGAGCCAGTCGCCCCAAAGTTCAACCCGTGGTCCTCCTTCCCGATCACTTTCGATCGAAGGGACCACCCCACTAGCATCCGACACGGTGGATTCGCCGCATTGGTTCTTGACCCAATCATTGACGGGTTCCACCTCACTAGAGTCCTGATGGACGGCGGCAGCAGCCTGAACCTGCTTTACCAGGATACAGTGGGCAAAATGGGCATAGACCCCTCAAGGATTAAACCCACAAAGACGACCTTTAAAGGCGTCATTCTAGGTGTAGAGGCCAACTATACAGGCTCCGTTACACTTGAAGTGGTCTTCGGATCCCCGGATAACTTCCGAAGCGAAGAGTTAATCTTCGACATAGTCCCTTTCCGTAGCGGCTATCATGCACTGCTCGGACGAACCGCATTTGCGAAGTTCAATGTGGTGTCGCACTACGCATATCTCAAGCTCAAGATGCCAGGCCCTCGAGGAGTAATCACGGTCAATGGAAACACCGAACGCTCTCTCCGAACGGAGGAGCATACGGCGGCCCTAGCGGCGGAAGTGCAAAGCAGGCTCTTAAGGAAATTCTCGAGTCCGGCCACTCAACGTCCGGACACCGTCAAGCACGCCCGAAGTAACCTACAGCAAGACCGCCTGGCACAATCCAAGCAAGCGCAGCAATGCGGCCCCAACCCCAGCCCTCGCGAAAACGCGAAGCCAGTACTACACGTACATAACTACGCTCTGGAGATACCATGGGCATAAAGGGAGGGGAACGACCACGGCATGCCCAGAGTGCGGCTCAACCGCACCAGGGGCTCCCGATTGTGTCATTCTTTTTCTTTCTTTTTTTCTCTTACTTTCAGGACTCCATTTTCCAGAAGCCCTGTCCGACACTAGAATTGCCGAACTCACGTTACAACAGCCAGGGAAGCAGAAAGCTACTTCGAGTGTCCAAGTGGTCTCTACTACGAGCATTATACCTGTTTTATATACCACCCCGCAGCTTACCCCTGGAGGGGGACATGTTAAATAGTCCCATCCCTTATTTACCGCACTATGTGTATCGTTCTGCTTTCGTTGCAGTTTCTTTTTGAATAAAACAATACATAGCTTTTGCTTATTGTCGCATTCCTTTTTTTCTCTCTCCATATATGTTCATCTACGACATGTTGCATCCGTACACTTTGGTACGGCCAATACACCAGGGGCTTAAGTACCCCACCAAATGGTGTGATAAGTCCGAACACTTTCACAAGTGCGGCACCCCGAACTTATAGCATTATATGCATCGGCTCCGAATCATGTCTTGGGTCAATAGTTGGGTTTGCCCGGCTCCCATGTTTTGGTACCTTATGTTCCGTTATATCGGCTAAGGTAGCACTGGGAGAACCACTGCGATTGTGCCCCGGTTGAGCTGGGTTGAGCACCTCAGTGGAGAAAGCTAAAACTGACCGTCATGATAAGGCGAGAGCTGGTCGCTGTTCGAGAGGATTTTTGGGTCCCTAAAGACTTATGCCGCTTAGAGCGAGGAGCCGGCTCTGTCCGGCCAAGGCGTGGATAGCGCCCCGAACTCGGTCTTCCGAATACTAGGGGCTTCGCCAAAATTTAAAATTATAGAATTCTATGGCTAAGTGAGAGTGTTCAAGCATTATAAGTCCGGTTGCCTGGTTCGTTGCGTTGAGCGCCTCCCTCGTAGGACCCAAGAATGGGAACAAGAGTGCTCAAGTTTATCCCGAACACCCCAGCACTCGTGGCATGGGGGCTGAAGCCAACGACTTGCCATCTCTCAGATTTGATAAACAGCCGCACAGAAAGTAATATTTTAAATTCACAAGCGTTGCTTAGTGCATATGAACAAGTTTTCAGCGTACAGGATAACAAATGCGAGTCTATTAAAAAATACATCTTTGGAACATTCATCCGCTATCAGACGGGCACCCTCCAGGACACCCTCATAATACATTTTGGGCTTACGATGCTCCTTGCCCACTGGTGGCCCGTCCTTCACAAGCTTCTCGCCATCCAGCTTGCCCCAGTGCACCTTAGCACGGAAAGGGCCCTATGGGCACCTTCGATGCAGAAAGAGCACTTGATTACTTCGATCCACGGACAGGCGTCCACCAGCCGCCGCATGTGGCGCCCCCGATCATCAGTAATAAGGGGTCTTCACGTGCAGCAGACGATCATCAGTAATAAGGGGCTCTCCGGGTGAAAGTGATAACGAGATCCTAATGTTAGATTTAGCAAAATTCCTTTAACCCGAATAGAAGAGAGATCAGAGTCCCAGAGTAAAGGTCGAGGAGTAAAAGATCCTAGTACCACCCGATGGCGACGTGGGCCCGTAAGGCACACAACCAAGTTAGTAAAAGTTTTGCAATGTCTAGACTCGACTTCGGCCAAGGAGTGTGGAAGGGGGATTCCTACAGGCAGTCGGCTCTGATACCAACTTGTGGCGCCCCCGATCCAATCGTACACTAATCATGCACGCAAACGTGTACGATCAAGATCAGGGACTCACGGGAAGATATCACAACACAACTCTAAAACATAAATAAGTCATACAAGCATCATAATACAAGCCAGGGGCCTCGAGGGCTCGAATACAAGTGCTCGATCATAGACGAGTCAGCGGAAGCAACAATATCTGAGTACAGACATAAGTTAAACAAGTTTGCCTTAAGAAGGCTAGCACAAACTGGGATACAGATCGAAAGAGGCGCAGGCCTCCTACCTGGGATCCTCCTAAACTACTCCTGGTCGTCGTCAGCAGCCTGCACGTAGTAGTAGGCTCCTCCAGTGTAGTAGTCGTCGTCGACGGTGGTGTCTGGCTCCTGGGCTCCGGCATCTGGTTGCGACAACCAAGTAGAAGGGAAAGGGAGAAAAGAGGGAGAAAAGCAACCGTGAGTACTCATCCAAAGTACTCGCAAGCAAGGAGCTACACTACATATGCATGGGTATATGTGTAAGGAGGCCATATCAGTGGACTGAACTGCAGAATGCCAGAATAAGAGGGGGATAGCTAATCGTGTCGAAGACTGCGCTTCTGGCAGCCTCCGCCTTACAGCATGTAGAAGAGGGTAGATTGAAGTCCTCCAAGTAGCATCTCCAAATAGCATCTCCAAATAGCAACTCCAAGTAGCATCTCCAGTCGCATCGCATAGCATAATCCTACCCGGCGATCCTCTCCTTGTCGCCCTGTAGAAAAGCGATCACCGGGTTGTCTGTGGAACTTGGAAGGGTGTGTTTTATTAAGTATCCGGTTCTAGTTGTCATAAGGTCAAGGTACAACTCCAAGTCGTCCTGTTACCGAAGATCACGGCTATTCGAATAGATTAACTTCCCTGCAGGGGTGCACCACATAACCCAACACGCTTGATCCCATTTGGCCGGACACACTTTCCTGGGTCATGCCCGGCCGCGAAAGATCAACACGTCGCAGCCCCACCTAGGCAAAACAGAGAGGCCAGCACGCCGGTCTAAACCTAAGCGCACAGGGGTCTGGGCCCATCGCCCATAGCACACCTGCACGTTGCGAGGGCGGCCGGAAGCAGACCTAGCCTAGCAGGCGTTCCAGTCCAATCCGACGCGCGCCGCTCCGTCGCTGACGTCTGAAGTGCTTCGGCTGATACCACGACGTCGGGATACCCATAACTACTCCCACGTAGATGGTTAGTGCGTATAGGCTCGTAGCCGACTCAGATCAAATACCAAGATCTCGTTAAGCGTGTTAAGTATCCGCGAACGCCGAACAGGGCCAGGCCCACCTGTCTCCTAGGTGGTCTCAACCTGCCCTGCCGCTCCGCCACAAAGTAACAGTCGGGGGCCGTCGGGAACCCAGGCCCACCTCTACCGGGATGGAGCCACCTGTCCTTTCAGCCCCCTCGTCAGAATCACTTGCGGGTACTCAATGAGCTGACCCGACTTTAGTCACCATCTGTATAGTATGTATGTATGTATAGTATATACCCGTGATCACCTCCCAAGTGATCACGGCCCGATAGTATAGCAAGGCAGACTGACAAGAATGTAGGGCCAATGATGATAAACTAGCATCCTATACTAAGCATTTAGGATTGCAGGTAAGGTATCAACAGATGTAGCGACAATGTCAGGCTATGCATCAGAATAGGATTAACGAAAGCAATAACATGCTACACTACTCTAATGCAAGCAGTATAGAGTAGAATAGGCGATATCTGGTGATCAAGGGGGGGGCTTGCCTGGTTGCTCTGGCAAGAGAGAGGGGTCGTCAACTCCGTAGTCGAACTGGTCAGCAGCAGCGTCGGTCTCGTAGTCTACCGGAGAGAAGAGGGGGAAGAAATAATGAATACAGAGCAAACAAAGCACCACAAAATATATCAAGGCAATACGCGGTGTT
Source organism: Triticum dicoccoides (assembly GCF_002162155.2). Classification (NCBI taxonomy): domain Eukaryota; kingdom Viridiplantae; phylum Streptophyta; class Magnoliopsida; order Poales; family Poaceae; genus Triticum; species Triticum dicoccoides. Next base: position 78,279,079 of record NC_041385.1, read on the forward strand.
CGGTGTGCCCTAACGCGGTAGTAGGTGATACCGGTGAAGGGGGGAAAACCCCCGGGAAGTATTCCCGGTGTTTCGTGTTTTCGGGCAGAGGAGCCGGAGGGGGAAAGTTGCGGGTTTGATAGGTTAGGGGTGTGTGGCGGACGAACGGACCGCGTATCCGGATTCGTCTCGTCGTTCTGAGCAACTTTCATGTAGAAAGTATTTTCATCCGAGTTACGGATTATTTTGTATTAATTTTTAAAGTTTTATGTCATTTTTAGAATTAACAGAATTAATTAAACCGAAAATCATTTTATCACGTCATCATGATGTCAGCATGACATCAACAGTCAACTGTGGACTTTGACTAGTCAACAGACCACTCGGTCCCACATGTCATTGTCTAAGGATAATTAAACAGGTTTAATTAGTTTAACTAGTGATTAGGTTAGTCTAAACAGAATTAATTAAGTTAATTAATTAAATTAATTAATTAATTAACATTTTTATTTATTTATTTTTATTACTTTTTTTTGTTCTGGGGCTGTGGGGCCCGTTTGTCATTGGCCCAGAGGGTCGATGCGGGCACGGGCGCGTGGGTGCCTGATACGGCACCCGCCCAGGCCAACCGCGGTGGCGGGACTGGCGGGGCACGGTGGGGTGTCGGCGACGCAGGGAGGCAGGGGGCGTGCGCTCGTGGAGCCGGGCAAGGACGGCGACGAGCGGGCACGATGGAGGCGGGGCCGCTGTGAG
>NC_041385.1:78281040-78288425 GCF_002162155.2 Triticum dicoccoides
GGAATGGGCTGGCCTAACTGGTGGCCAGGTTGGCCGGCTGGGCCACGAAGCCCACTGGGGAAGGGGGGGTTTCTGTTTTCCTTTTTTTTTGTTCTTTGTTAGTTTTGTTTTCTGTTTTTATATTTTCTTTTCTTTTACTTTTTTTTTATTTGTAGTTTCATTTATCTTTAGTTTTATAAAATTTACCCCTAGTGCCTAAATTTGTACTAATCAACAAACTATTGTGGGATTAATTATTGACCCATAATAAAATAGTTTTAGCATTTTACAAAATACAAAAGGCATTTAATTACTTTCTTTTGCTGCTGTTTTATTTTCCTTTGAGCATTTAAACTTTTTATAAAAATGTGGTTTCATCACCATAATTACCTATGTATTATTTGGTTCACTCCGAACATTTAAATTTTAATATTTGAAAACTTTTATTGTTTGCTCGATTTTGAATTTGAAATTCGAACTAGGTTCCGAACTAACGCGAGTTTATCCACAGTAACCGAGGTGACGTGGCATCATTAGCGGGGATTACTGTAGTTTAATTACCCGGGCGTCACAATTCTCCTCCACTACAAGAAATCTCGTCCCGAGATTTAAGAGGGGAGTAAGGGGGGAAGTTCTGGTTATTCTAATGGATCTTCTCGAAGAAGTTAATCCCTTTCGTTGATGTCTTCAATTCTTTATTCCAAAGCATCATGATGAAGTTGTCGTCCTTTCTTCGAGGAACTCCATCGTACTTACGAATAGGTACGGGGCAGCTCTACAATGATAGGATGTTATAAGGGAAATTCATCTGGGGGTATCCCAAGAATGAACATATGAGTATCTCTCGAGTTGAACAAATGACACACATCGAGAGCAAAGTAAGACGGTATAATAAGAAGTTTCAAGAGGATAGGCAATCATTCATTGCCTGAAGCAGAGTGCGAAAGGGGTTCAGAGCAACGGGAATAAGTATTGTGTCCGATACCAGAATAGATCAACAGGCAAGTGGCCCGTGAATTACATACAAAGTCAAGCACGAGGAATAACTCTAACAACAGGGTGTACAGGAGAGTCAGGTTTCGATCCTGTGGAACTGTGGGTTATGGGCCCACCATGTGGGTTAAAAGCAGGAAGGCGCTAATATTTGCACGGTCAAGATAACAAGGTATGTCAGAGGATAGCCTGTCGGTTTTGTTGTCAACAATGTCGGTACCAAGGGCGAGGGACGAAGAGAACCATTTTCCTGCTCGTAGAACGAGGCGGACCAATAGGCAAAGTTCTCGTCCATCGGCGGTTACCGGAAGTCATCAACAGTAGAAACAGGGTTACACCAGACAGGAAGGTACACCGAGGTGTTTACCTATGCAGGGGATTACCACTGCTCGGTTAAGTAGTTTACAAGTAAGTTTGAACAAAACAACGGGAAGGAAAATGTGCTTAAACACGTATATCAGGGGTATATCCTTCCCAAGGACAAGCAGAGCATGATATCCATGACAGGATATTATGTAGAAAACTCCTTAGGTAGGGGAGAGAAATTTCATGATATTACCCATACAGCGGTGTTTGGATAATTGAGCAGGAAACATTTAACATTGGGCTTCAAATGTTCTTGTTGAAAATTGGAGTACCATAGACATGCTTCGAGATAGCATTGACATGGTCTTCAAGCAAAAGGTCAGACTTTGGATATAGGAAGGATCCATTAGGAACAACTTGTAGGATAAGTCTTACAATTTCCTCAGGGAAGAATGGCTAAACTTGCTAAAAAGGATACTACAATAATAGGTCCTCCACCCAGGGGGGGGGGTGCTAGGCATGACATCATGTTACCGGGTCATCAAAGGACCAATGTTATAACTCTTGAAAATATGTTCCAACCATCATATCTGATGGAGATTCAGATATGAGGGGTGTCAGGATACCTCAGGCTCAGGATGCCTGAGAAGAAAGGTGCAACACAAATTGACGGGATGACACTGTAAGATTCTCGGGAAATGAACTAAGAAGTGATTTCCGTTAACAAGAGTTCATCATTAACCTAAGGAGAGGATGATGAGGTGGCTGATGGACTCAGCGATAATTCAACGAGGTATCCAAAAGATGGATCTCCACAATTATGTGGATAAGGGGATAACATCTGTCAGATTAAACAATATAATGGGATATGCTCGAGGAAAACATACATAATTAAACATTGGTTGAACGGTGCGCCCGAAATACGGGTTGGGTTGCACGACCAATGTCGGAATGGTGATTCAATAATCAATAGACTAAGAATGAATGGCCGACTATTAACTTCAAAGCAATAGGGTTGCTAGGAGTGCAGGATCCAAACAGCACCGTTCACTTGTTGGTACCCCGTTTGGAATCAACACGAGGACCATGAAAGAGTGGTGATGGTGAGTAGTATCACTATACCAAGAACTCTTTAAGAGGTGGAGTAGTCCTCACAACATCCTTGATACCAAAAGATGGTAATACTCCAAGGTAAGAAAGAACAAATGCTGAATAGTAGGGATCTCAAGGTATAACTCAAAACACGAACAAGTTTGTGTTGAACGGAAGGCAAATAAGTGGTCAAAGGTAACACAAATCATCAGGTGCAAGGATGGTATTTCTCATCATGAACTCAATTGATATCCTGGAAGAGCTCATAAGGTTGATGATGATCACGACGCATTTGTCGAGAGATTTCATGAAGATGTAATCGATCAGTGATGACATCAAGTCAAAGGAATAATGAAGCGGAAGGTTATTGGAACCATGGGTAGGACACAAACTCGAAATCAAGCTTGCTGTCCAAGGACCAACGGTATGACGAGGAAGATCGATTGTAAGATTAGCTCACCGTCGAATTTTGTGCTCCGAGGAGAAGGACCCGGTAGCACAGTTAAAATTTAGCATGTTAATGATATAGCCGATCAGGCTAGGAATGATGTGATCGGGTGCAAACTCGTACTTATAGAAGCTTACCGAAGGGTTGTTGAACCGTAGTGTGGACTCGGTTCAGATATTGGTGTCTTTGAGTGTTTAGTAATTCAGAGCCCGTGAAAAATTGGAATCAGTGGGAACGTAGCACTTGATGAAGAAGTCATAAGAAGTTATGCAGTTCCATGATAATCTCGAGATACCAGGGGGTAATACTCGACGACAGATCAAAATAGAGGGTGGACTGGGGTATTGATCCATAGGAGACAATTGTTTTAACTTGTCCGAGAAATAGAATCAAGGGAGAACAACATGGTCGGAACCACGGTTGCGTAGGATCAATTCACAGATACCAGATGATATTTATCAAGAAAATAGTTATTATTACAAGAAGTTTCCATGATAGGATCTACATCGTGTCCATGGGCATGAACACAAAGTTCAAGGTCGACTCCCACTTCCTCAATGCATAATCTTCCATTCACCTCTCGTATTTCGAAGATGACATTAGTTGTTGAAAGTTTTACCTGGTGCAATACTAGATAAGTATGACTCGTGAAAACTTTCGGGTTCACACGGTTTAGAGAAGGCATATGTTCAACCCATAGGGGCTTCTTAGAAACATATACCACAAGTTTCCAGAGTAAATAACACAAGCCCGAAAGAAGAGCATGGTTGGCCAAGCAGAGGATACAACTTAACAAGGGCATCATGTATAAGGGGAAGAACTCACAAAGTGTTCAATTGTGAAGGACACTGTCGGATAACAATCCAACAAAGGACTTGATAGTCCACAAAGGATCTGATATGAGTATCGGTACTCAACCCGAAGAGGAAGGAATGCAAATGCAACAGGTTATGGAATCATCTGAATAATTCAAAGCTTAATAAAAAGGAATTATGATTTCCAAAACAAAGGATCAGAAGCAGACGTCCTGATCAAGGATGGATCAATTGAATATACCAGAGGCACAATCGACGACAGATAGTTTGGTCGAGAACCAGCTCATGTTTGAAAGACGTCTGAGCCAAAAAGATAATTTAAAAGGATCAACTGATGATTGCGTGCATTCGCACTCATGTTGAATCAAAAGGATCAAAATGACGGTGCCTAAGGATACTAACAAACATTGCCAGATATATGGAAAGCATCCATCATGCAACTAGATCAGTATTGCAGAGCAATAAGCTACTAAGGATTTTTGGAGGATCGAATAGTATTTCGGAGACCATTGTGAAACACATGAACAACTGGGGGATGAGCGGATACTCGATAAGTGCGAGAATTATCCGTAGGGGTATTCAGGTGACAAGGAACAGCAAGGCAGTAAGCTCAAAGGATTATCGAAACAACGACGGGTGTTTCGGGGTGTCTTGTAATAACAAGACCAACCGGGGATTAATGTAAGAATAACAACTGCAAGTAGTTATCTATAAGGGTTGACGGTGGAAGGGGAATTGCAAACGCGATGAACACAAGTTCTCGGGTTAACAGCGGAAAGTATCTTCAGGGTCTTCACGTGCAGCAGACGATCATCAGTAATAAGGGGCTCTCCGGGTGAAAGTGATAACGAGATCCTAATGTTAGATTTAGCAAAATTCCTTTAACCCGAATAGAAGAGAGATCAGAGTCCCAGAGTAAAGGTCGAGGAGTAAAAGATCCTACTACCACCCAATGGCGACGTGGGCCCGTAAGGCACACAGCCAAGTTAGTAAAAGTTTTGCAATGTCTAGACTCGACTTCGGCCAAGGAGTGTGGAAGGGGGATTCCTACAGGCAGTCGGCTCTGATACCAACTTGTGGCGCCCCCGATCCAATCGTACACTAATCATGCACGCAAACGTGTACGATCAAGATCAGGGACTCACGGGAAGATATCACAACACAACTCTAAAACATAAATAAGTCATACAAGCATCATAATACAAGCCAGGGGCCTCGAGGGCTCGAATACAAGTGCTCGATCATAGACGAGTCAGCGGAAGCAACAATATCTGAGTACAGACATAAGTTAAACAAGTTTGCCTTAAGAAGGCTAGCACAAACTGGGATACAGATCGAAAGAGGCGCAGGCCTCCTGCCTGGGATCCTCCTAAACTACTCCTGGTCGTCGTCAGCAGCCTGCACGTAGTAGTAGGCTCCTCCAGTGTAGTAGTCGTCGTCGACGGTGGCGTCTGGCTCCTGGGCTCCGGCATCTGGTTGCGACAACCAAGTAGAAGGGAAAGGGAGAAAAGAGGGAGAAAAGCAACCGTGAGTACTCATCCAAAGTACTCGCAAGCAAGGAGCTACACTACATATGCATGGGTATATGTGTAAGGAGGCCATATCAGTGGACTGAACTGCAGAATGCCAGAATAAGAGGGGGATAGCTAATCCTGTCGAAGACTGCGCTTCTGGCAGCCTCCGCCTTACAGCATGTAGAAGAGGGTAGATTGAAGTCCTCCAAGTAGCATCTCCAAATAGCATCTCCAAATAGCAACTCCAAGTAGCATCTCCAGTCGCATCGCATAGCATAATCCTACCCGGCGATCCTCTCCTCGTCGCCCTGTAGAAAAGCGATCACCGGGTTGTCTGTGGAACTTGGAAGGGTGTGTTTTATTAAGTATCCGGTTCTAGTTGTCATAAGGTCAAGGTACAACTCCAAGTCGTCCTGTTACCGAAGATCACGGCTATTCGAATAGATTAACTTCCCTGCAGGGGTGCACCACATAACCCAACACGCTTGATCCCATTTGGCCGGACACACTTTCCTGGGTCATGCCCGGCCGCGAAAGATCTACACGTCGCAGCCCCACCTAGGCAAAACAGAGAAGCCAGCACGCCGGTCTAAACCTAAGCGCACAGGGGTCTGGGCCCATCGCCCATAGCACACCTGCACGTTGCGAGGGCGGCCGGAAGCAGGCCTAGCCTAGCAGGCGTTCCAGTCCAATCCGGCGCGCGCCGCTCTGTCGCTGACGTCTGAAGTGCTTCGGCTGATACCACGACGTCGGGATACCCATAACTACTCCCACGTAGATGGTTAGTGCGTATAGGCTCGTAGCCGACTCAGATCAAATACCAAGATCTCGTTAAGCGTGTTAAGTATCCGCGAACGCCGAACAGGGCCAGGCCCACCTGTCTCCTAGGTGGTCTCAACCTGCCCTGCCGCTCCGCCACAAAGTAACAGTCGGGGGCCGTCGGGAACCCAGGCCCACCTCTACCGGGATGGAGCCACCTGTCCTTTCAGCCCCCTCGTCAGAATCACTTGCGGGTACTCAATGAGCTGACCCGACTTTAGTCACCATCTATATAGTATGTATGTATGTATAGTATATACCCGTGATCACCTCCCAAGTGATCACGGCCCGATAGTATAGCAAGGCAGACTGACAAGAATGTAGGGCCAATGATGATAAACTAGCATCCTATACTAAGCATTTAGGATTGCAGGTAAGGTATCAACAGATGTAGCGACAATGTCAGGCTATGCATCAGAATAGGATTAACGAAAGCAATAACATGCTACACTACTCTAATGCAAGCAGTATAGAGTAGAATAGGCGATATCTGGTGATCAAGGGGGGGGGCTTGCCTGGTTGCTCTGGCAAGAGAGAGGGGTCGTCAACTCCGTAGTCGAACTGGTCAGCAACAGCGTCGGTCTCGTAGTCTACCGGAGAGAAGAGGGGGAAGAAATAATGAATACAGAGCAAACAAAGCACCACAAAATATATCAAGGCAATACGCGGTGTTCGGTGTGCCCTAACGCGGTAGTAGGTGATACCGGTGAAGGGGGGAAAACCCCCGGGAAGTATTCCCGGTGTTTCGTGTTTTCGGGTAGAGGAGCCGGAGGGGGAAAGTTGCGGGTTTGATAGGTTAGGGGTGTGTGGCGGACGAACGGACCGCGTATCCGGATTCGTCTCGTCGTTCTGAGCAACTTTCATGTAGAAAGTATTTTCATCCGAGTTACGGATTATTTTGTATTAATTTTTAAAGTTTTATGTCATTTTTAGAATTAACAAAATTAATTAAACCGAAAATCATTTTATCACGTCATCATGATGTCAGCATGACATCAACAGTCAACTGTGGACTTTGACTAGTCAACAGACCACTCGGTCCCACATGTCATTGTCTAAGGATAATTAAACAGGTTTAATTAGTTTAACTAGTGATTAGGTTAGTCTAAACAGAATTAATTAAGTTAATTAATTTAGTTAATTAATTAATTAACATTTTTATTTATTTATTTTTATTACTTTTTTTTGTTCTGGGGCTGTGGGGCCCATTTGTCATTGGCCCAGAGGGCCGATGCGGGCACGGGCGCGTGGGTGCCTGATACGGCACCCGCCCAGGCCAACCGCGGTGGCGGGACTGGCGAGGCACGGTGGGGTGCCGGCGACGCAGGGAGGCAGGGGGCGTGCGCTCGTGGAGCCGGGTAAGGACGGCGACGAGCGGGCACGATGGAGGCGGGGCCGCTGTGAGCGCGGCCGAGGCGC
>NC_041385.1:78288644-78289159 GCF_002162155.2 Triticum dicoccoides
GTGGGTAGAGGAGGCAGCAGCAGCCATGGAACAGGGGCACGGGGCGTGGGATGGTCGAGGGAGCGGGGTCGTCGACGCGGTGAGCGCGGGCGGGACGGAACTTAGAGGAGGGGAGGTGCTCACGGGGAGGGGCGCGTAGGGTCTAGGTAGTGGGGGTTGAGGAGGACGTCGGGGACGACGCGTCGTGGAGGAAGCCGACCGGCGAGGAGGTCCGGCGAGGCGGCGTTGTCGACGCGGCGGAGCGGTCCTCGGGTGGCGGCGGTGGCGACGGCGCGGCATCGGGGCTCGGGGCGCCGCGGGGTTGAGCCCCCGCTCTAGATCGGGGGTGGAGGGGCCGGGGCGGCACACGGACGGGAGGAGAAGGAGGGGCGATGACGGGCGGCGACGAGGTGGCCTCGGCCGGTGAAGCCACCGGGCGGCGACCGGCAATGGTGCTCGGGGCGAGGGGCGTCGTTGCCCCTCGATCTAGGTCGGGTGGAGAGGGAGGAACGGGGTTGTGGGATCGGGCGACGTCG
>NC_041385.1:78289655-78295167 GCF_002162155.2 Triticum dicoccoides
AGTGTTTCGTCGAGGGAGTCGGGCCATATAGGCCAGGGAGGGGTGCTGGGAATGGGCCGGCCTAACTGGTGGCCAGGTTGGCCGGCTGGGCCACGAAGCCCACTAGGGAAGGGGGGGTTTCTGTTTTCCTTTTTTTTTTGTTCTTTGTTAGTTTTGTTTTCTATTTTTATATTTTCTTTTCTTTTACTTTTTTTTATTTGTAGTTTCATTTATCTTTAGTTTTATAAAATTTACCCCTAGTGCCTAAATTTGTACTAATCAACAAACTATTGTGGGATTAATTATTGACCCATAATAAAATAGTTTTAGCATTTTACAAAATACAAAAGGCATTTAATTACTTTCTTTTGCTGTTGTTTTATTTTCCTTTGAGCATTTAAACTTTTTATAAAAATGTGGTTTCATCACCATAATTACCTATGTATTATTTGGTTCACTCCGAACATTTAAATTTTAATATTTGAAAACTTTTATTGTTTGCTCGATTTTGAATTTGAAATTCGAACTAGGTTCCGAACTAACGCGAGTTTATCCACAGTAACCGAGGTGACGTGGCATCATTAGCGGGGATTACTGTAGCTTAATTACCCGGGCGTCACACCGCACTAGCCCGAAGTAGCTCCCAGGCATGACCTCGTTTGGCCACAGCCGAGCTATTAGGCCCTTCATGGCCTGTACGGCGACCTTGTGGAGCTCAACCAATTTCTTTAGTTGGTCGCTCAAGGGCACCGGATGTTCGGCCTCAGCATACTGAGACCAAAACACCTTCTCCGTCGAGCTCCCCTCTTCGGCCCGGTAGAAAGCGGCGGCATCGGATACACTGCGGGGCAGATCTGCGAAGGCTCCTGGAGAGCTCCGGATTCGGGTAAGTAACAGATAATGGACTTTCACATTCTTGCTTTGCATAAAGAATGCCTTACCCGCCGCTATCTTCTTCATCGCCTCGATTTCCTGGAGGGATTTCTGGGCTTCGGCCTTAGCGGCTTTGGCACTCTCAAGAGCCGAGGCAAGCTCGGACTCTCGAGTCTTCGAGTCCCGCTCCAAACTCTCGTGTTTTTTCACGAGAGCCTGAAGCTCTTGCCGTACCTCCGCCAGCTGTGCCTCCCCCTTCTCTCGCTCGGTGCGCTCCACGGCCACTTTGTGTTCGGCCGCGGTCACCGCTTCCTTTAGGGTCGCCACCTCGTTCGTGGCCCCTTCAATACCGATTTTATTCCTGTCTTTTTTGCAACCAACTCCTTTTCTATAAGGTATTACTTTAATAAGGTATTTTTTACCTTCTTTGTCCTCGAGCTGCTTCTTGGCTTGGCCGAGCTCGTTCTCGGACCGCTCGAGGTTCTCCTTTAATACATTAATCTCCGCAGTCAGTGCGGCAGAGGTCAGCAAGGCAGCCTGCATTCCCATATTGACATAATTATGTTAGACTCCTGCGTATATCTTTTTAGATCCTTAGTCCGACTCTTCTTTCCGAACACCGAACTAAGCATCAGGGGCTACTGTCTATGCGGTAATCTTCTTGCATATATTGAAAACTTACCTCAAAGCCTGTTAGAAGGCTGTTGCAGGCTTTAGTCAGCCCGCTCTTGGCGGACTGAACTTTCTGGATCACCGCACTCATAATAGTGCGGTGCTCCTCCTCGATAGAGGCGCTGTTAAGCGCCTCCAGTAAGCTGTCCGGTGCCTCCGGTTGGACGAAGGACACCGTCGTCTTACCCTTCTTACGAAGGGGCCACTTGCCGGACTTCGGAACCACTGAAGGTTCCGGTATGGAGTCCGGACAAGGGTCGGGTTTAGAGCCCCTGGGGGCCCTGCTTCCCTCACGCCTGCAGTCCGGGAGGCTGCCTTGTGGCGCCTCCTGCGCCACCTCCTCTTGAACAGGCCCCCCTTGGGGCCCCACCTCGGCGTCGTTGGCGGCGCGAGGTGAGGAGGCGGCCGGAAGAGAAGTCCTCTCCACTTCGGACGAATTCAGGGACCCGCTTGACGAAGCGGCAAGCTCGCCCTTGGGCGGACTGCATGATTGTTCGGCATTAGAGAACACTATGCAGTAAATAAGAAAAGAAAACCATGGGTATCCGGACACTTACGATCTCGCCAGGGGCTTGGCCCTCGAAGGCCACTCTTCCTCGCCGTCGTCGGCATTGGTGGAGACGTCAGGAGGAAGGGTTCTTGCCTTCTTGGACCCTCCGGCCTCCCCAGTTGGGGCAGCCTTCCTTTTCTTCTCTTCCCCCGTTGGGGGAGAGGCTTCTTTTTCCTCCTCCTCAGGAGAGGATTCGGCTTCAGAATCTGACACCACTTGGTGCCGGGAGCTCCTTCGAGTTCCCGTGGCCTCATTCTTCGCCTTCTTCTCCGACACCACGTGAGGTGCCGGAACCAGCAGCCCTGTCAAGCGGGCGTCCGCTGGGTCTTCGGCAAGGGAGCCGGACAGTTCATCTGTCCAGACGTCTTCAGCCAGTCCTGTTAAAGGATAGGGAGTTTTAGATCCCACATAGAGTCAAACTATGAACAAAAAGTCCCATAAAGGGCAAAATAATTTACCTCGCTGTGAGCGGAATCCGCGATCTTCGGTAGCGGATGCGGGAGCCTCGGCGCTCTTGGTCAGCACCTTCCAGGCATCTTCGTACGTAGTGTCGCAGAGCTGGCTCAAGAACCGGTGTTGTGCTGGATCGAACTCCCACAAATTGAAGGCCCGTTGCTGGCATGGGAGAATTCGGCGGATGAGCATAACCTGGACTACATTGACAAGCTTTAGGTTCTTGTCCACCAGGTTCCGGCACAGGTTTGGAGTCCAGCCAGCTCTTCCGAATCACCCCACGTCAGGCCCGTCTCTTTCCATGATGTGAGCCGCGTGGGTGAGCCAGATCTGAATTCGGGGGCCGCCGCCCATTTGGAGTCACGCGGCTCGGTGATGTAGAACCACCCCGATTGCCACCCCTTTATGGTCTCCACGAAGGAGCCCTCAAGCCATGTGACGTTGGGCATCCTACCCGCCATGGCACCTCCGCACTCTGCTTGACGGCGGCCCACTATCTTCGTCTTGACGCTAAAGGTCTTCAACCATAAGCCGAAGTGGGGCTGGATGTAGAGGAAGGCCTCGCACACGATGATGAACGTCGAGATGTTGAGGACGAAGTTTGGGGCCAGATCGTGGAAATCCATGCCATAGTAGAACATGAGCCCCCGGACAAATGGGTGAAGTGGAAAACCTAGTCCGCGGAGGAAGTGGGTAAGGAACACCACCCTCTCATGGGGCCTGGGGGCGGGGATGGGCTGCCCCTTGGTGGGGAGCCGACACGCGATGTCGCCGGACAAGTATCCGGCCTCCCGCAATCTTGTGATGTGCCCCTCAGTGACGGAGGAGACCAACCACTTGCCTCCCGCTCCGGACATGGCTGGAGAAGGTTGAGGAAGAGATGTGCGGACTCGGGCGTTGGAGCTTGAGTGTGCAGAAATGGGTGAGCAAAGGAGGAAGAAGGCGTAGGTGAAAAGGTGGGTCCTTATCCCCTTATATGGACGGACGCAACTAAGCGCCCCCACCGGCCTGGTAAAACTCTCTTATCTTCCAGGCGCCGTAATCAATGGTGCGCTTGGGTTACCCACGTCCGTATTGATGAGAATCCCGGAATAAGGGGACACGATCTCTGCTTTGACAAGACGTGCCAAGGAAACCGCCTCGCTAAACGTGCTGAGGCGGTACGGTGAAAACGATTCGAACGAAGGCTTGGCCGTGGCGTGATGACACGCCGCGGAATACGTCAGCAGATGGATCTTGTGTAGATATTATTCTCTCTACAGTGTTGTGTGGGAATTATTTTTGCAGAGCCGGACACTATCCTTGTGTTCACAATCTTCTATGAAGTATTCGGAGGAGGAACCCGCCTTGCAATGCCGAAGACAATATGCGCGCCGGACTCGTCGTCATTGAAGCCTGGTTCAGGGGCTACTGAGGGAGTCCTGGACTAGGGGGTGTCCGCATAGCCGAACTATCATCGGTGGCCGGACTCCTGGACTATGAAGATACAAGATTGAAGACTTCATCCCATGTCCGGATGGGACTTTCCTTGGCGTGGAAGGCAAGCTTGGCAATACGGATATGTAGATCTCCTACCGATGTAACCGACTCTGTGTAACCCTAACCCTATCCGGTGTCTATATAAACTGGAGGGTTTTAGTCCGTAGGACGAACAACAATCATACCATAGGCTAGCTTCTAGGGTTTAGCCTCTCTGATCTCGTGGTAGATCCACTCTTGTACTACCCATATCATCAATATTAATCAAGCAGGAGTAGGGTTTTACCTCCATCGAGAGGGCCCGAACCTGGGTAAAAACATCGTGTCCCTTGTCTCCTGTTACCATCCGCCTAGACGCACAGTTCGGGACCCCCTACCCGAGATCCGCCGGTTTTGACACCGACAATGATAGCTACATTGGTTGTTTAAAGAAACATCACTGTAACTTTGGCATGCACAACTGAAAAGGTTTATTTAAATAGAAAAAAGTGATATGTGAGTGTCCAATCTTTATAGCGTTGAATCGATATTGTACCTTTGGCAACGATACGAAGTAGATATTGACTTATGTTCAAGCGATGCACGTCCACGATCGCTAGATAGTGATACGTGAATGAATTGTGCAATCTCTCTCACACGCATACATATCTCATTTCCATGTGGGCATTGGAATCACACACGCGCACTTCGTGTATTTCTCTCCCTCCGTCAGGGTTAAATTCGTCTTTCTACCCCGTCCTACAAGTCTCTCACACAGAAACACACACGCTCTCTATGTCTAACACGCCCACCCCTTTAATTCCGCCCACCCACAGCCACTAATGTCTCAAAGTATAATAATGTTTCTCACACATATGCTATCTACCTATCCCTTAATGTAGCTAGATATGTGTCACACAAACTTCTTCTCCCTACTAGCAAGATGCCCATGCGTTGCATGGAACATCAAGATGCATTTGTATGAGAAGTTTATCTTGTGGGAGAAAAGTATGAACGACGGAATGCCTTATTTGCAAATGTGGAGAGGGGTGTGGGTATCTTTCTCCAAAATTGCCATATTTTCCTTCCTGTCTGTCGGATATAAATGGGATGGCTTATATTGCAGGATGGCAGGAATACCATCATCACCAACTCTGTTTTTTTATAAGAGTAGAGATATGTGAGTGTCACTGCCCCCCCACACACACACCCACACTTCCCAACACCGAAGGAGTAGGGTGACACCTCGATCTTGATACTAATCTATCGTCTGGCTTCTCTCTCAAACATACACACACACACACTACCTGGCACCGAAGGAGTAGGGTGACACCTTGATCTTGATACTAATCTATCGACTGGATTCTCTCTCAAACATACACACACACACTACCCGACACCGAAGGAGTAGGGTGGCACATCGATCTTGATAATAATCTATCTACTCCTCTTTCAAACACACACACACACACACACTCGCTAGTTGTGCCTCTGTGCCTACCGCGCACACTCTCGATATGTCTTTCT
>NC_041385.1:78295607-78327336 GCF_002162155.2 Triticum dicoccoides
AAAAGGGTGACAACTCGATCTGATCATAAGCTCTCAATTGGTTTATCTCTCAAACATTGTGTGTCGGTGCTTCGCTTGGTAGCCCCCTCGATATGTAGACTTCTCGCGCACGCACAGCTGTAGTGACGATGACGCTGAACCCAGTGTGCCTTGTTTTTGCCGGCCTCATGTGATAGTTTTCACCCTGTTTTCTGTTAATTAACAAGACAAACTTTTCTTTGTTACTACTAGTGAATCTGAAATCATTCGGGGCAGACATAAAATATATCACTTCAACCCAATTATCGCAAAAACTATTTTAAAAGAAATTAGCTAGCTGCCCTTGCGTTGCACGGAACATCAAGATGCAATTGTATGAGTAGTTTATCTTGTGAGAGAAAAGGCTGAACGAGGGAAGGCCTTATTTGCGAACGTGGAGTCTGTGTGGGTATATTTTTGCAAAATTGCCATAGTTTCTTTCCTATCCGTTAGATATAAATCCGACGGCCTATATTGCAGGATGGCACGCACACCATCATCACCAACTCTATTTTCTACTCCCTCCGTCCGAAAATACTTGTCATCAAAATGGATAAAAAGAGATGTATCTAAAACTAAAATACGTCTAGATACATTTCCTTTTATCCATTTTGATGACAAGTATTTTCGGACGGAGGAGCATTTGTCTTTTTAGAGATTTCAACAAGTGACTATGACCGAACCTTACCAACATACTCAAAAAAGTAGTCCATAATTTTGATGTTACCCTCTTTTCTTGGCGGTGCAGTGCCATCTGGATACCTCATAAATAAATCAAGGACAAACACGACCCCTTCCTGAAAAGACATATGTAGCAAAATGAGTGAATCTACACTCTAAAATATGTCTACATACACAGCCGTAT
The DNA here is from genome assembly GCF_002162155.2 of Triticum dicoccoides. NCBI lineage: Eukaryota > Viridiplantae > Streptophyta > Magnoliopsida > Poales > Poaceae > Triticum > Triticum dicoccoides. Next base: position 78,296,491 of record NC_041385.1, read on the forward strand.
GTGGTAGTCCATTTGAAATCTGAAAAAGACAAATATTTAGGAACGAATGGAGTATATATAAGAGTAGACATGGAGATATATCTCCAGCATGGTCTACAACAAAAATGTGCTGGGCTGGTTAGCGCCGGATGCTCGCAACGTGATGACATGAGTTTGAATTCTATCTTTTAACTTTAGATTTTTATATTATATATTACTCTACTTATTTAATATATACTTCTTTCGCTACTATACTGACAGTGGAACCCACAGAGTACTTAGAATATTAAGGATGGACTTGTTTCTTTTTAACTTTCTGTACGAAGCTGTAGCCACCCTGCAAGTCACGTGTACACTGTACATGCAATTAACATTCTATAGAGGGACAATCATACAGGCAATTAACTCAAATGGATTGGATGTCACTCTATTATTTCCAGGATAAAGAGCATCTCCAACGGCAGCCGGCAAATTTCCTCCCGCTTCCTTCCGCGGAGGACGACATCAAACGCCAACGGTATACATTTTTACAACTCTAACCAACCAGATGAAATTCGTGCAAACACGGACTGATTTCATATAAGCATGAAGGATTTCATATAAAAAAGCCGGATCTTCATATAAACATGATGGATTTCATTACATTTACATGAACTAAGAGGTGCCAATCCGGCTCTCTTGTATAATTAATACTCCCTCCGTCCGGAAATACTTGTCCTAGAAATGGATATATCTAGACTTATTTTAGTTCTAAATGGCCGCCCGCGGATCCCTTTGTCTTCCTTATGTCCGTCAGACACTTGCGGGGTTGAGAAGGTCCTCGGAAGAGACGAAGCAGCAAAGAAACCACCTGAATCCGCGGTCATCGCCTTGGCGTTGGCCTTCATTGGTCCCAAGTGGTGGCTGCCTCCCGTGTTCTACTTCTCCTCGATGATGGCGGCGGACACGGAGAAGCTAGCCACCGACTTGTCGCTCTCCACGCACCCGGCTTCTGTCTCTGCCTGCATGGCGCTGCCGCGGGCACGGGAGGCGCACCCACAGACACAGGAGGCGCGGCCACCGCAGACACTGGTGGCGCGGTACGACGCGGCAGCGACGACTCCCGTACCGGCGTGCTCGCCGCCGTGCCGGCGTGGAGCAACTCGCCACTCCTCATCGAGCTGAACTGGAGCGGTGAGTTGCTGAACCACGCGCCTGCTTGGGGCGGCAACTGGCTCTGTCGGGCCAAGCGAGGTTGGTGAAGCACCGAGCGGCCTCGCCCATATCCGGAGGGCTCGGCGGGCCACCCAGCCGGGCAATATGCTGGAGAACGGCTCATCGGAAGCCATCGGAAGGGTGGATATAATGGTGAAGGAGGAGATGGGGCAACGGCGGAGGGGTGCGATTCTTGCCCGCTGTCTGTCTGGCCTCGTGTAAATAGAGGGCGGACGGTAGGAGCTTGGCCGGCGTCTGGCCTCGTTTAAACTGAGGGCGGACGGGAGGAGCTCAACCGGTGTTGCGTTTAATTTCGGCCCGCTCATGAACGGATGTGTAGCCGGAGTAGGATTCTCGGTTTGCATGGAGGTTTAACGGAGGGGTTTAATGGAGGCGCCGGGCGTGCAGCGGGCGGCGTAGTACTATTCGATTTGACAGCATTAATGAGACGTCAAATCACAAAGGCCCTCGCCTCTCGTGAAACCGACCGAGCTAGACTGCCCCGCCCTCTAGCCTTTTTAAAAAATGTATATACTCCACTTTTGTACCGTAGTAGTATCGATGGATTGCGCCATGGAGCAAAACTTGAAATTAAAAAAAAGGTGGTACATATAGAGAGCGCTCGTGAACTATGTGTCATACATGGCAATAAATAAAGTACTACATGATACTAATATATGATACATGGCGCAGGAGTACTAAGTATTATTAATACAGTTTTGCTAGAACTCATCTAGATGAGATATAATTTGGTCTCATTCATCTTTTATAGCCATTGGATGTGATGCTATAAGGTACGTGTGTGCTGACGTGGGTTGTATTTGTTCTTGTGCAACGAACTGACCACTGCATGTCATGTTTGATAGTCTCAAGTCAATAAAAGCATACAAGCCCCACATCTCTTCTTGGTTGATTCCTCTATTTATGTCAAAAAATGAGAAACAACGTGAGAGTTAATGCACCATGCCTATGTGTTTACTAGTATTTGGTTTTCGTAAGATGACTTAATACTCACCTAGACGGAGGGAGTATTCGATTTGACAGTGGGCCGCGCAGTTGCCGACACGGCTTTAATGCAGACGAGGGAGGGAGAAGTGGTTCCCGATATGTTGAACGGCCAATGCATCCTCCTTCAATAAATGCATGAGGGAAGTAATGGGAGGAGGTCCGGGAAAAGAGGCTGCACGATGTGAATGCAACACAGTTTGCCATCATTGCCCTCATATAAAGGCGTACCTCCATTCCAATGCATCTACCACATCGTACGCACCTAAGAATTTGCCTAAGCACCTACACTAAGCGCAAAAGAGCTCACTCCAGACCTATGGCGGCGATGCGCTTGAGCGGCCAGCGGCTGCGCCAGATGGTCCATGACGTCGGCCTGCGGCATGGCGCCGAGGATCGTCTCCAGATGGTGTTGGAGACCGGCTGGTGGATGGCCGCCGTTGACGCCAACTACGACTCTCAGTTGGACCATATGATCGTTGCCACCAGCAACAAGTTCACCGTCCTCAAGAAGCTCGCGGACGACATCGCCGTACTCCTCCAGCCCGCGCGCCCGGGCTCCTCATTGCCTGCCACCCTAATCAGCCTCCATGGCCGGAACCTCTTTCAAGCACTGGTGGCCCTGCGACTGCCCGCCGCGCCATGAAGAATGTCCACCTAGAGGTCGCGCTCGCCGTGAGGCGCCTCGCCCTGCAAGAATTCATCGACCTACACATCCACGTGTATGAGCAAATCGTGTACATAGGTATCTACAAGGCCAGTGAGGACGCTACGATGTTGGCCTTCCTCAACCGGCTGGAAGCCTTGGATGCCTTTGTAGAGAAGCACCTCGACCTCGCCACAAAAGCCGCCGCTCCTTAGCCGTCGGTCGGTGGCCCGGCGCACTAAGTTGAGGAGGAGGAGGTCGTACGTTCGTGGATCCATCTTTCTTCTTGCCTTCTGTAACCACCACTGTGATCGCATCATCGTGGCCTTAATTCTTATTATGCTGTTGCATTCTCGTTCCAGTCAATAACGACATGTGCGATCCCTTTGCTTAATTATATGCATCACTGTAACTAGTACTCCATCCGTCAATTTATAAGTTGTGCTTACCTTTTCCATCAACTTCGTGCAATGCGCGGGCATCTTGCTAGAAACACTAGAATATGTCTATATAATCCGTATGCGATAGTCCATTTGAAATCTCAAATAAGACAAATATTTAGGTAAGGAGGGAGTAATATATTAGGAGTATATCAAAACTATAGTGATTTCTTTCAAGTTTGTGATCAAATACTACTATTCTACTACTGTGGATCCATCGCAACGCATGGGCACACTGCTAGTAAAAGGAAAAGGCCTGCCGCATTCGCGTCGCACCCCCACACGCCCGGGAATCGAGAGTACAACACGGCCCGTCCAGCACGACACATAGCTTAGGGAAGGCGTGTTGCCTAGCAGTAGCGGAGCTTGAAGCAAAACGTTGGGCGTGCTAGTCTAGACAGGCTATAGAAATTACCCTTGCGTTGAAGTTCCATGCCTCAAAACTGGATGTACAACTACAAAAATGCTGCTAGGTTGGGCGGGCCAGGGCACGTGTTGGCCGTCACGTAGCTCCGCCCCTGTGCCTAGCATTTTCACTTTCATGTGGGACCACCATTGAGCAAACCGACACCCCGCCCACCGCCGGGTTGGAAAACACAAACAAGGGGAAGATCTAGCTGTAGCACGAAAGCCAAGAAAGTTTGTGTCAGACGGGGCTCGTTGATAGAGTAGGAGCATTTCGTACTAGTACTACTCCTACTAGTACTCCCTCCGTTTCTTTTTAGTCCGCATATAAGGTTTGGTCAAAGTCAAGCTTTGTAGAGTTTGACTAACTTTATATTAAAAATATAAACATTCACAAAATGAAATTGACATATCAGATGCACTATGAAACGTATTTTCATACTACATAATTTTAGCATTGTAGATGTTCATATATTTTTATGTAAATTTGGTCAAACTTTGTGTAGTTTGACTTTGACAAAAATCTTATATGCGGAGTAAAGAGAAATGGAGGGAGTACCAAGTTTGTACTCCTAATACTATATTACTAGTACTACCACTATACAACTAGTAGATACGTGCACGACACAACATCGTAGGAACAAAAAACGGGAAGATCTTGTTTTGGGTGATTTATCTTTTTTTCAATCAACGTAGTGTGAATAATATGATGTGGGGGGCACCCATGAAGCTTATCTGGCTTGGTTGCATGGCTACGAAAGGTTAGAGAAAAATAAATAGATAATGTGTTTAGAGTGCACTCCACCAAATAGATATACTTTGGATCCATTGCAATGTACCGGCACATCTATATCTATACCCCCTATATAGTGTGTGAAAAACTTTGAAAGTTGGTCGTTGGATGAAGCCAATCCGACGGTACAAAGATGGCAAATTCGAGCACTACTGGCCGTTGGATATCATCCACCAGATTCTGCCACATGTATAATCTAGAAGACTCCATGGTTGAACTTAATTCATGAATAACTTTGCCACAACTAAGCTTAGGCAAAGTTATTGGGCCTGTTTGGTCTGTGACTAACTTTGCCAAAGATTGCCACACTAAAGTTAGGCAAGTTTGACCAACTTAGGTGAGTGTTTGGTTCAAGCCACATCTTAGGCAAGCCACACTTGGGCCCCACATGGCATACACATAAAAAATGTGGCAAGATTCCCTTAGGCTTGCCAACTTGTGGCTCTCATTTTGATGAACTAACCTTAGGCAAGCTTGGCAAAAATGTGTGACAAAGTGTGGCAATGCTAGGCCTAGAACCAAACAGCCTAGTTCTTCAAAATGAGAGCCACAAGTTGGCAAGCCTAAGGGAATCTTGCCACATTTTTTGTGTGTATGTCATGTGGGGCCTTAGTGTGGCTTGCCTAAGGTGTGGCTTGAACCAAACACTCACCTAAGTTAATCAAACATGCCTAACCTTACATTCCACCAGATTTTGCCACATGTTAGAATCCAGAAAACTCCACATGTAGAAGCATAATGCACAAACCACCAGAATCTCATGCGTGCAATGCACGTGTACCTTACTAGTACTAGTTGGTAGTAGTAAGAAACAAATTCCAGTTTTGGCATGAGCTCATACTACGGGAGCACCACAAGGCCTGACGCAGGAGTTACATTTCCCTCTTGGGGCCCACAGGACCGAACTTCAGTGGCTTAGTGCCCGTCCTATGAGTCAATGACACGCGGACCTTAAATGCGGCTGGCCCACATGTCATTCTCATGGTGGTGGCGTGGTTCGCGACTCACTCGTTCGAGATGAACCGGCCGGTGGTGGCGTGGCCGTGGCGAGGGTGCCACAGCTGGGCGTCGGGGCGTTACGAGGCGTAGATGGCCACACCGGTAGGTACTACCTGTAGTACATCAGTACTCCAGCTGAGGATTGATGCCCGAGACGGAATGTGTCATAGCCGCTGGATGAAAATTCGATGGTGCAGGAGTACGGATCGGAGCACAGCAGTGGAGCAGGCAAACCGCGTCCAATCGGGTGTGTCTGTGGTAGAAAGTTGATGGTCGCCACAGTTCAGCTGGCCCGCGTGGCATGCACACAAAGGCAGAGGAGCGGTGGGGCCATGAGGTATGAGGGGCACGAACAATCCTACCAGTCTGTCAATGACATGTGGGACCGATAAGCGTGGGTCCCACTTGTCAGTGAAGGAAAGGCAGGGCAAGGCAGTGATAGCCACGTTAGAGGATCCATGTCCACGTCGGGGGACGTCGTGCCGTGGGTTGGAGCGGCGTCGTGGGAATCGCGTGTGGGTGTGGAAGTGGTAGAAACAAGAAATGTGATGGTCGCCGTGGTTCAACTTCCATGGACAAGCTGTCATGTCTGCTGACATATGTATATCAAAACTAGAGTGTTTATATTTCAAGCACGTGAACAAGTATTATTCTACTAGTTTGGATCCATTGCAACGCACAGGCCAGCACATTGGTAGTAGTAGTGTCCATCTCTATCTCTAGAGGCCTTCCCTCTTTCATCATTTTCTCTCACAAGATAAACTACTCATACAAATGCATCTTGATGTTCTGTGGAACGCACGAGGATGTTTCCTTGGGGGTCTCTCCAGCGCGGCGTGGCCGTAGTTGCAAGTTGACGCCTCTTGAGATGCCGACATTGAGGGGCACTCGGATTTCCTCCGATGAGCAGGTAAGATGAGTTTGATCACGTAGTAAATGCATTCAAAAGACTACTTCCGTGTCCATTTCCTAATTCTCCCCCTGCCCACTGTTTCACAGGCTAGGCTCGGTGCGAGTGGAGATTGGCTTGCATATGTACGGGAGGGTACCAACATCAATTTGCACAACATTTACAACGGTGACACCGTTCCGGTAGAACCTTTGTCCAACATTGGGATCAACCATGCAACAGGCCACCGCCTGAATTGGTACGATGGAACCACGGTGAGATTGAATAAGATAGCACGAACCTTGCACATGGCGGTCAAAGGCGGACCATGCTGTCTGTGGCCGATTTGTTTCCGTACGAGTAGGAAGATGTTGTGCTCCTTTCTAACCGCATCTTCACGGTGAAAAATGAGGGGACTTATTTTGTATGGGACACATCCTATGATATACTCCCTCTCTCCCAGTTTATTCGTTTTATAAGTTTCAAATTCAAATTTAGAGCTCCCCATCACATGTTGAGATTACAATGTCCATTAAATCGTTGCGTGCATTTATAGTAAAGAAACAAATCTCGAGTTTGGCACGAGTTCATGCTACGGGAGCACCACAAGCCCTGGCACAGGAGTTACATTTCCCTCTCAGGGCCGTCGGGACTGAGCTTCAGCGCCTTACTACACCTACCTTTGAGTCAATAACATGTGGACCCGATAAGTGACTGGTCCACATGTAATGCTTCTGAAGGTAGAGGGGCAGTGGGGCCAAGAGTGGTGAGCCGCAGGTCGAGGGACGTGTGGTTTCATGGGTTCGAGCGGCGTCGTGGGAATCACGGGTGGCTGTGGTAGAAACTTGATGCTCGCCGCATTTTAGGTGGCCGACATGTCATGCACACAAAGGCAGAGGGGCGGTGCGGACGAGAGGGGTGAGGCGCACGTCGGGTGGTGTGGTGCCGTGGATTGGAGAGGCATCGTGGGAATCGCGAGATGAAACGTGATGCTCGCCGTAGTTGAACTTCCATGGACAAGCTGTCATGTCTACAGACACATGCACTGCATACCGATCACTGGAAGGAGTAGCAGAGAAAGCTATATATGCGGATAAATAGTTCCTTATAGTCAAGCGGACCCACGCTACTACTCTGTTCCAAAGACATGCACACTATCGAAATAGTCCATCTATATCAATATACACCGAGAGGGAATAATTTTTTTTACAAGAGAGGTAATAGTTCATCCATACATAATGCCCTCCTCCTGGTGCGGCGTTTTCTTCTTCTTCTTCTTCCTCTTCTTCTTCTTCTTCTTCTTCTTGTTCTCATTCTCTATGGGAGACGGCTTCGCAACAAGCTCTTTGGACCTTGCAGCTATCTCGAAACTCACACGGGCATCGAGGGCAGCATATTTTATCCGCTCGTACGTCAAGGGATAATTCTCCCATCCAGACGACCTTAATGCCACTATCTCGTCACCCTTCTGAAGATTTGTACTGAGCACAAAATTTGCTACGTCGAATAGGGTTGGTGCCTGTTTAGCACAATCTTCTACAGGAATTTTGATTCTGGTTTGTAGGTCAGCGATGCTTTTCAAATCAAGGTTGTACGGCTCCAGCTTCTGTTTGTCCCCTTCGATGGCTGCCCCACAGAAGTATACGTCCTCCTGAGACAAGAAATCGTGAAGCTCACCTGGCATGGAGGGCGAGTGTATGATGTGGTACACCAAAACATCATCTTCGGGGCACAGCTGAAGGACGGCAGCGTGCTGGATCTTCCCAGGGGCACGCTCCGTGTACTCTGCGTCGAGACCGATGACCCTCGTCTCTACCTTTTCGAGGGAGTTGGATACATTGTTGATCCACTCCCGAACAACCCTTGGCTGGACGGTGACGGTGGCAACTATGCGCATCGAGCCTTCGACGAGGACATGTTGGACGCTAAAAACCTACATCTCGATCTCTTTCGCCATTTGAAACCGCTGGAATGGAGGGCTATGGTTTGGAGAATTAGGATTAGATGGCTAGTCTAACTGAAGTAGTAGATGATTATTTAAAGAGGTTAAAACAATGTGGACGCAGTGGGGTTTGGATGCAAATGAAGACGAAGGGGAGGTGAAGAAGCCGAGGCGAATCGGTTCCCGATGGAGAAGTAAATGGGAGAAGTGGCGTGCAGGCAGTTGATTAGACGGCTAGGTAGACTAAACGAAAAGTGTATGCGGGTAGACTGAGGAGTCGTACCTTTTCGTGTACATGACCATCCTTCCTGATAGGTGGGACCTATGCAAACAGATAAAAAAATGTGTCATAGCTTTTTTTTGAGCGCGTGAGTGGGAGACACAACATTCTATGGTTAAGGAATACCCCCTCCGTTTAGGTGAGTATAAGTCACCTTATGAAAATCAGGTTTTCACAAAACCTTTAGGCGTGGAGCATTAACTTCCTGCTCGATCCCCTCCCAGCCTCATTAGCCAGCGTTCTCTTCATCTGCTGCCGTGTTCTACCTTTCCATTTTTCCTCTTCTCAAGTGTGGAACGATCTGCATGCCATCCTTGATGCACCAGAACGACCACTGCATGCATCGCGGCAGGGCGTTGATTGGGCATGCACGAGAATTTGGTTCTGCTCGCAATATGGATGATACCTGAACGATGAAGTGAACAGGCATGCTAGCACGAGAGACCTATTTCCACTATACAATACTGGAGTACTCATGTTCCTAATACTAGTAGTAGTAGTAGTACAATTGTGGTACACTTGATGGTCAAAAGACTATTCATCCGGTCCTCACAGTGAAGTGACAACACCCTGCGCCTGACACTAGTCCAGGCGAGGCGGCGTGTTCGGGTTACCAAAGTCAGCCTCACCCTGTGCACTGTGCAGTCTGTCACCGCTGCTGTACAGCACATTGGCGCCTCGCCTCGTCTCCCTCTCCGCTCCCATAGCACCACTCCATATCCATCTCCTTCTCTGTCTCCGTCTCCATCTCCATCTCATTGTGCCCCCGTGCACCGTCCCCTCACTCGCCTCCCCTAGTACCATTATTCCCTCGCTAGCCGCTCCAGCACCGACATCCTTCTTCCCCGTAAATAAAGCCCCCTTCCAAACTCCACCATGGCCAAACGCGAACCGCGCAGCATCCATATGAGCCACGATTGTAGCAATCTCCCCAGTGACATCCTCAACCTCTGTTGTTCGTGTATGGATATGTTGACCGCCCTGCGGCTGGCTGCATGCTCGAGGGACATGCACACGGCCATCGTCGAAGCGAGGCCTAAGCTTTTCAAGACACCCTGCTTGCTGCTATCTGGTCTTGCGAGATTGGCTCACCATGATACGGAGGCGTGCATGATGTCCCTCGACTTCAATCCGATCTCCATTATCCGAAACTTCTTTGCAGGTATGTAGTGTGTCGCCGTACATCATTTCCCTCGACATCGATCCGATCACCATCGCCCGAAACTTCTTGGCAGGTATGTACTGGGTCGGCATGAACTCCCACTTGATGGCTGCCTTCAGAGAAGACGATAAAAAGTTGGTGCTCGTGAACTTCCAGACCTCCCATGAGATTATCCTTCCTCCGTTGGATTATATAGAGTATTACCATCGCGGTCCAAGTCATCTAGATTACTACGTTAGTTGGACGCACCTTGTTTTGCAGAAGATTGTAATCTGCCAAGTGCCCACACCACATGCGAATTACGCAGACTTCAAGCTAATTGCCTTGTTTGACCGCGGACTCGCCTATCTTTACGCCGGTGCCTTTTTTAGCTAGAGACAACTCGGCTCGTAATGGATCATCGTCAAAGCTGATACACACTTCTGTGATGCTATTGAACACAATGGCATCATCTACGCGATCGACAAAGAAGATGGCACCACGTATTGCTGGGACGGCGCGTGTAAGTTGTTTCCATCTCATGTTAATGATGACGCCATGACACTGTTTGAACTTTTTGTGATGATTGGCATATCCCTGTTTGAGCAGAATTTGAGTAGAACTATGACAATATATTAAAGACGCCGTAAATCAGCTATATTTGGAATGAGTTAATTCATGCGATTGGGACCATGTCGTTATAGCCAATTTGTACCCTGAATAATCAAACGGTTAGGAATATATGGATATTATCCTTATTTTACAGTAATCTATATACTACTACTAAATATGAGTGTGTATCAATGGACATGTTAGTTTCCTCATTTTCATGATGTAGAAACATGCACCACACTGTTGGTTCCATCTAACCATAAATTAGGGAAGTAAATGTGCATATGGAGAACTCTACATTTGGAAGTAGTGAAATCCTGCAATGCTTACCATGTGTACATACCTATATTCGCCCTTCAGCAATCAATGGCTAGAATAATATCCTCACAAAATTTTTGCCCACAGAACACGAGTATATAACAATGCATGGTCTGTTAGTTACCTTGAAGAATTTGTTTGTGAGGACAGAACATGATTACATAACATGCATGACATGGTAGTTTTCTGTGAAGAATCGATTGCGAGATAACATGAGTATAACCATGCATGGCACTTCTATATTTTCGAACCCAGTATACATTTCCCTGTATTTTCCTCTCAGTTCCAACAGGGACATATCAATGTTGTTTCTCGCATTATCCTACACATACTCTGAACAATGCTGATCTTACATTAACAATGCATGTCCTTTTTGATATGATGCAGTGTCCCTACAGTTACTGCCCTTTGTAATCACACCACCTTTGCCAAAACATAGGGAAGCACAACTGGTTCCTCGCTCGATCTGACGACGGCAAAAGACTGATGATCATTCGGACACATGAGCCGGAAAAGTTATATTGCAAAAACCCCACTGTATACTAGCACCGTGTAATACGTGAGTATCCGCACAGTGGTTGTTACGTCTATGAGCAGGATACCAGCTTGTTGGGGCCTTTAGGATTTTTTAGTTGGAGGCGGGTAAACAGCCTTGGTTCACACTCTCTGTTTCTCGGACTCAAATATCCGATTAACCAGGAGATCACCGTTGGCAAGGACCTTGATGGCAGAGAGGCTCTGTTTGCTATGGAAAACTATGTCTACACGGCGAGCCCTAGGAGTTCGGGAGCAAACTCCCCTGATTGTCAATGATACAGCCTGCAGCCAAAAGAAGGTGAGAATGACAAAGGCATCCGGATTAACTTTGATCCTCGGATGTGTCAATTACGACAAGCAGTGATGTGGTTCAAGCCTTCAGGTTGATATGTAATTGGGCTGTTGCATCGAAAGGGTGGAGTACTGGTGTCTCCGGATCACTGGTCGCTGAAGCGGGGCTGCAAATTATGATGGTGTTGGATCATCTCTTCGAATGACTTTGTTATCTTTGCTGCTGGTTCTGGATGGGTAGTTCTTTCTTTTGTTATGCATATTCCTTGTCATTTGGTCATCCTCGTCTATGTCACTCTTTCTATGTAATAGTTGCTTCTATTTAGAATGTCATTCTCGTCTGGATCACGAGAGTCTGAGCACTGCAGATGGGTGCGTTTTGGTGGTGTAGCAAGACTTCTTATGAACTATCATGTCTTGTTGTTTATGTCAGTAGTAGTCACTAGTCAGTGTTTGAATATTGTATATATCATTGTTTCAAACTGTTTATTGTCTTGAACTACTGGTGGGCTAAATGAGGGCATCACCATTCTCCAGTGTTCAGAGTATATCTCCTTTTTTCAAGTTATATAATTTGAGCTCACTGTCTTTTCGATGATGTACACTTGTTTGGGCCAGTGAGGTGTCGTTGAATATGGGCCGAGTAGTAACGCAATGCCAAACAGGTCAATTATGACTCTCGGGCTGGGCTCTCAAAAGATCCTGAAAAAAAAGGCCGGGCTGTCCAAAAAAGAAAGAATAAGGACTCTTAGGCCGACATGTGAGCGCCACCGGTGTTTTCGTGCGCTTGCCCGCCGAGAGCATATTGGCACGTGCTCGAAATTCATGCTACCTTTTCATCCCCAGTCTCCCGCCCCTCCCCCACCTCTGGAATCTCGATTCCTACTCTAGTTCCCCCAAATCCCCCTCTTGTACTCCGTGTACTCAAGCGCACTATCATGTCGCCGGTCAGAACTGATCTCCGAGCCAGAGATCCTGAGGTCTGTCCTGCCTTCGCTCGCTGCATGCTGTCGCTCAACAATGGCATGGCGGCGCTTGACGACCAGTTTGCCGGAAAGTGTTGATGGTAACCATCAACGGCGACCGGCCTCCCGTCTTGCCGGACGACCTTGTCAAAGCTCTTGGCATTGCGCATGGCATCCAAATAAGTGACTTGCTCATCGAAGTCTGTCCGCCACCGGCTGATTTATTCGTCAGGTTCCGGACCACTTTCGACTATAGTCGTGTGTTCGAATATTCCCAGCGTTTGTTCTGCGATGGCGCGCTGGTGAGCTTTGATCGGTGGCACCCAGGATGGGGCTCGGTGCCCTCTGAGCTTGAGTTTTTAACAAAGCTTACCTTCCACGGCATGCCTCGACGTGCTTGGAACAGCGAGTCCATGAACGAGCTTATCAACGACCTTGGAGGTGAGCTCGTAAGTATGTTTGTTCCTCCAGACAGCTGGGCTCTGACGGTTATGGCATGGATGAAGAAGCCGTCCACCATACCGAAGGTGATTGGTGTTGAGATACCGGTGCAGGAACCGGGGTTGTACTATTCGTCGCCACCAAGGCCGCCGCGGACCATGTTAGGGATGTACCTGTATCGAGTGTTCGTGCATGTCGAAGAAGTGGTCAATCCATCAATCGAAGTCCAGCCGCCGCCGCTGGTGCCAGGGTCTGTCGACGACGTCCATTACAGGAGTCAACGTTAGACTTTCCCCGTGTTGCTCGGAACGATGGATGGCACAGGGCCTACTCCACCGCGCGGCGGAGGCCACTGCTTCTTTGGGAGAAGAGGCAGGGCTGGCTCCCTGGATGCGCTCTAATTTGAGGTAACAACTGAATCTTGTCAGATACTACTAGTTAAATCCGAGCTATGGGTCTGAAGCACTGATATGCCAGTACATTTGATTATGACCTGTTCTAATTTTGTACCTGAACTTTTTTTAGAAAGGGTTGTATGTCAATTTAATGTGCTAGCAGAACTTATTGTGTTGTATGTCTGTTTTCTTTGCACAACATTCAAGATATTTCCCCGTCATTTATAAAGACAATGAACCATTATGTACGACTTTGTTGGTTTCAACATAGCCCTTCCCGTAGCGATCCACTGCTTCCATCCTGATTGTGCTGCCTGCATGAAATTTTTGTATGCAAGTTCAGTGTGCTATGATGTTCTATATGATTGTGTCAACTATATAAGCTTTTGCTGAGCATCAGCAATGCATATGGCTGAAAGATGTATTTACGAGCATCGACCGATGGGTCTCTCTCTCTATCTCTCTCTCTCTCTCTCTCTCTCTCTCTCACACACACACACACACACACACAGACACGCACACACACGTGCACACGCACAAGTGGGACCCGTTGAATTATTTATTTGCTCGTGACAACTTTTAATTAGGTTCCACTGTAATCTATCTTTTTTCTTAATTTATTAATTGAGCTCAGTGACTTCAAAAAGTTGTACAAAAGCCTTGTTTGGGCCTTTCCGGCGTCGCTGAATGTGGGCTGAGTAACCATGTTAGGTTGTATTGTACTACACAGGCCTTTTTTTCAACATCAGCAATGCAACTGGGCCGACAGTTGTACACAATATCCGGGTCAACTTGTTATCCGCCCCGCTGGGCTGCAAAGTTTCCTAGGAGGTATGCATTAGGCTTAACAAGAAAATGGACTTTAAGAAATAATAAATGGGATGTAATTATAATAACTGGGCAATTATTATGCACCAAACACGTAATTAGTTTGAAAAATATATTATTTTTGGAATTTGGAAATTTTAATTTCATTAATTGTTGCGCGTGCAATATTTCGTTGGATTTTAACGTAATACAACTTTATTTTGGAATTATATTTAACCTGACTAGAAATTTCGGACAAAAATATTTCGGATCCCATCAAAATGTGGGAATTTTTTTTGAATTCTGTTTTGAGCGGTTGTTTGAAATTATTAATTGTTGTCCTAGCTAGAAGTTGGGATGTACTTTTAACAAACTGTAAATGGGCTGTAGTAAATTCCATTAGAATTAAGAAATGGGTTGTACATTCTTACAAATCGCAAATGGGCTATATGTTCTCTGCCAAATCCGAGCCGTGGGCCTACTAAGTTGACGCGTACGAAGGGCTTTGTCAACTTAGTCAATATAAACGATTCTAGCTGCAGTGATCGTACGATGTCCATCCAACGGCCATAGTGCTTCTTCAACCTCTGGTCTTCTTGCTCCAGCCGCCCAAAGCAGTGCCGGTCGTAACGCGTGCTCCTACCTCCCGTGGCCGGCTGTGATGCCGCGGAGGCCTCACCGCCCCGTACTACTCCCATCGCTGGCCAGGCCATCCCTCTACTCACCCACACCCCCTGTTATTCTGCGGCGACAGCAGCCTCACACCGCAGCCGAACCAGTGAACCCTTGTACCCCTCTCGCGTGGGCTTCCACAGCTGCGTCTTCCCCGGCTCCGTGTTGTCCCCTTCCTAGGCCTCGCCGTCATCCAGACCACCGCCCTGGTGCTCTCGGCGCGGCATGGTCAATGTGGTCAACGACCGACTTCCATCAGAAGAGTATTGTACGTGGAGAGGCTGACAACTGGGTCCAGGCGGCCGCCTGGAAGTGCGTACTTATTACGCGCAAAATAATTATTCCTCCACCTGACAGCAGGGACCCACCGGAAGGGCCACCTTATTTCGCGAAAAAAACGTTTCCCCCCTGACTGCTGGGACCCACCGGACAGGCCAGCGTATTTCGCGAAAAAACGTTCTCCCCGCTGTCAGCTCGGATCCACCGGAAGTGCCTCCTTATTACGCACAAAAAAATGAATACTCCCCTTGCTAGCTGGGACCCACCATGGTGGGAGGCTGACTTGTGGGCCTACTAAGTTGACTGGGACGGTGGCCTTTGTCAAGTTTAGTCAATATGAACGATTCTAGCTCTACTGACCGTACGATGTCCATCCAACGGCCGTAGTGCTTCTTCAACCTCTGGTCTTCTTGCTCCAGCCGCCCAAAGCAGCGACGGTCGTGCCGCATGCTCCTGCCTCCCGTGGCCGGCTGTGCTGCCGCGGAGGCCTCACCGCCCCCTACTATTCCCACCGTTGGCCAAGCCCTGCGGTGACGGCAACCTCACACCGCAGCCAAACCAGTGAACCCTCCACTACTAGGGAAAAGCCTAGCAGCAGCACGGGTTTTAGGCCTATCAGTAGCGCGGGCAGGAGCGCTACTGATAAGGCACTACAGCTACAGCTTTGCAGTAGCGTGCCTAGACCCACGCCACTGCTAAATTGACTTAGTAGTAGCGCTTCTCCAGAGGTGCGCTACTGGTAATTAGTAGTAGCGCTTCCCCTTGCCCGCGCTACTACTATTATTTAGTATTTTATTTCTTTTTTATTTCATGTTGTATTCATACACCTTTACACAAGTTTACATACGACAGGAATTTAGAGATTGTTTTTACATCATAATGAGTTATTACATCACGGGGTGAAAGAACCGTGGTGATGCGGAGCATCCTTCCATCATCCCCATGGACTCTACATCGACACATCCAACCACACGAGGACCCATGACTAGGGCCCAAGCACGTGCCATCCAATCCGAGGTTAACTCTCTCCTTGTTAAACTTCCCTTTGCCCCACTCGAGACATGGCTACTACCTCAAACGGAGATGCTCTGTGTACTTAGGTACCAAGAAAGCAACCAAGGAGAAGTTACGACGCAAGAGGAACGTCGAGAGCAAGTAGACGATCTGCCCAGACCAGAAGGACCGGTACAACCGCCCCACAACCGCCCGGGCGGAACAACCGGCCAACTACCGCTCAACCACCGGCCGCACTTCTGTGGTCAAGCGGTGCAATGCCGGTACAGCACCGGATGTACCGGTAAAACTCCAACAACCGGAACTACCGGCCCGACGACCGGTACAACCGCTGGAGCCCCTGAGGACCATCCGCAGAAGCCAGTGCCTGACCCCAGTGGTAGCACCGCCCATCTCGACCGGTACTACCGCCCTCCCTGAGTCGCCAGCGGTACAACCGCCCCCTCGACCAGTACAACCGGCCTGTCTGCACACAGTGTAACGGGCCAAGCCCATGTACCCCTTCACTTCGCCCCCGTTTGCACTAAGACTATAAATAGACCCCCACCGCCTCCTTGTTAGGGTTAGCAAAGGATTAGCTCATATTTGTGTGAGAGCTTTGCTCATCCACTTGGTTACCTTCTCCTCGGAGCTCAGGACCTCTTCGGAGAAGATTCCCCAAGCGGATTCAAGACCCCCGTCTAGGGTGGACCCCATCAAGACCTCCTCACGGAGAAGAACGGCTACTCGTGTATCTTCCCTTTGTTGGTTTTGAACCTTGTGCTACCTTATGTGTTTGGTGATCTAGCCCTTGTGTGATCGATACTTGTCTGTTTAGAATTTCTCTTGTGTGCTTTGCTTGTGTTCTTTCGCTCGTTCGTCGTGTTCTCGTCGTAGGATCCCTCCAAACGTGAAAGATCGTCCTTATAGGGTTCCGCCCTACATCACGTGGACTAGTTTCAAGTGGATGTCTATCCACTTGAAACTAATCCGCGGTTCTTTCACCCAATGATATAAGAATATCATCATCATCATCATATCATTAACAACTTATCATCACAATACATCATTGTCATATAAAACCACCTCAAGATCATCGTTTTCATCAATGACATCACATAGCAAATTGGTCACTAGTCATAATCACAAGTACTCCTCATTATCAACTCTAACACATTACCACATAATAAACATATTGTACCTCATAGGACCTACTACATTCGATTAAGACCTACTACATTTTCTAAGGTAAAATAGCAAAAAACAAGATAGCCCCTGACTCTCCATTATGGAGAATGGAGATTAGCCTGCCTCCAATTCTTGCCTTTCGCTGAATGTTACTTCCAAGAACCTCCTTGCGAATGTCCATACATTTCTTCCATTCTTTGATGAACATGTGTTCAACGGTTTTAGAAATCCGATATGCACAGGTGAGCTCCCTAGATTTACCTGGCAGTATGTTCAGAACTGTAAGGCGACCATTCAGATACATCAGATGAGGCACACAATCCTCGGGAGTTTCTATTGGAAAACATATTAATAACTTCGTAGTTAGCAATGATGTACTGGTTTTAGATGTATGCAAAAGATGCACAGATGTCGTAATAGTCAAAAATCTTACCAGGGTATCTCCAGAGAAGTTACCGTGGTTCAACACATGCACTAGTGGCACGTATTCACCATAATTTGGAGGAGTTCAATAATAGTTATTGTAATCCTCAAGAAGAGTACAAAATGCGATCAGATGATTTTTCTCCTTATAAGTTAATTCGGAGCCATCGGTGTAGTGGGTTTTGTCTACCATCTTCCGCACAGTCTTTGAAGAATCAAAATAAGTTGTCAATGGAAATAAGTTGTCAACTATTTTGAAACAAACAATATAAATTATTTAATAACTATGTTTGAGAAACTCACATAGCGGTACAATCGGAAGCGTATCAACAAGGACCCAAATGTCCATATTGTCTTGCTCGATTTCAGGATCACCAAGATCCATGGTGACAATCATACCCTCAAAAAAACCATATATTTTGCAAAGTGCTTCCCGATTTTGGAAACCAAAATGGGTTACGCTCTGAGCATTGCACAGATTTACTTCAAAATCCATATCATGATGGGTCCTTAGGTGTATTTTCTTTGTTTCAAAATTTTCATGGTCTTCAAAACCCATCCTTTGCAAGACATAGCGTCTTGCATGGCATGGGATAAGCTAGTCGAATTGTAAAAGATGAAAATTAGACGTTGAAATAGTTGAAGTCATGCTTAATTATGAAAAAAACACTTGTCGTTGTTGCGTACCGTTTCAACATCGAAGGTCCCCTCGAGCTTAATGCTGAAGCGCCGATCTTAGTCCAGCTCAACGAACCTATCGCACATACCTCGACCGTCATGGCACCAGCTGCACTCCCCCGGGAGACTATCGTCGTCCGAGTACGACATTTCCTACATTCATAATTCAAAGATTAAACTTGTACAATTAAATATATGTACTAAAAACCTAAATTAGATCATTATTTTTCGAGAAAATCCAGGCCACTCGATATTTCCTACATATTCTAGCACAAGTCATGCCAGAATTCAAAATCCGGCATGACCTTTGCTAAAAAAGGACATATCGAGCGCCTGAAATTTGCCGGAACGGAAATTAATCAACACTCCGGCAAAACATAGGCCACTCAGAGGTGTAAACTGAACATGAACGACCACTTGGGCAACCACATATCCTATTTAAGCAACACAAGATATACATGGATATTTCGCTGGTCTCACCTCGATGTTGGAGGGGGTCAGTGACGGGGACGACGGCGGGGATGATGGAGGGGCTCCTTGATTTCTGCAAAAGCAAAAACCGTATAAGTTATCACTAATACATCCCGAATAAATTCTTAAACTAAAAAATAACAACAAGTATGACATGTTCCACTAGTTTTATTAATTCAACTAGTTCTCACTAAATATAAACTTACTATAAATAGAAAAAATAGTTCTTTCTAAAAATATAGTAGTTCAACTAGTTATATTAATTATCTTACTAAAAATACATTAGTTATATTAATTCAACTAGTTCAACTAGTTTATTAATTTACTTACTAAACTAGTTCAACTACAACTAAAGTAGTTCAACTACAACTACTATTAATCATACTGCCCTAGTTAACTAGTACCATCACTACTAGTAATTAACATCTACTACTACTAAAAATCATTATCTATAAACCCTAAATTAACATCTACTACTACTAAACAACATCTAGTACTAACTAAGCAGAGAGAAAGGGCGTAGGGGGCGACGGAGAGGTAGGGGCGGCGAGGGCGGGATCGGGATCGGGGTCGGGATCGGGAGGCGGCGGTGCTGGGTGGGCTCGGGTGGTGGCGGTGAGGTCGAGGGCGGTGGGAGGAGGGCTGCCGGCGGAGGAGGGAGGAGGGGTGGCCACAAGCGGAGCGAGGAGGGCGGCGGCGGAGGAGGGAGGGGCGGTCGCAGGCGGAGGGAGGATGTGCGAGGAGGAGGGAGGAGGGACGGAAGGACGGGAGTACCTCGGCGGCGGACGGACGAAGGCAGCGGCGGCGACGACGCACGATGACGGTTATCGGCGCATGGGCGAGAGTGAGAGTGTGAGTGAGAGAGAGGGTCGGTCGTGCGCGTGGGGATAAGGTAATGATAGTTGTAGCGCGTTTGCCAAAACGCGCTATAGCTAATCTGAATAGAGTAGCACTATGCATAGTTACGCGCTACTGCTAAGTTGGACTACCAGTAGCGCTTTGCAGATAAAGCGCTACTGCTAAGTGTAAGTATACAAAAATATGTCATTGCAAAAATACATTGGCCATCAATGATCTTTTTGTGTACAATCTGAATTGTCAATATGGGTCCTCTCAGGTAGGAACCGGAGAGGACTCATATTGCGGCCACAAATTCTACACATAGAGTTCAGTGAAGACCAACTGGTTGTGATAGTTTTAGAAGTAACATATTTAAGGTGGTAAACACCCTGTTCGCGGAGCGAGGTGGGACTAAACTTGTGGACTGATCTTAGCAGTAGCGATTTTCTTAGAAGCGTGCTGCTGCTAACTTCTATAGAAGTAGCGCGGTTCAGTATAGGGCGCTACTGCTATAACTAGCTGGGTGGCGAGGTCATGGCAATTAGAGAAGTAGCGTGGTTTGGTGTGGACGCGCTACTGCTATTTTCCTTTCAGCAGCGCCTTTTGCTATAACATGCTGCTGCTAAATAGCAGTAGTGTCGTATTTTGAGGAGCGCTGCTGGTAAGATTCTGTGTATAGGCTTTTCCCTAGTAGTGCTCGTACTCCTCTCCGCGCGTGCTTCCACAGCCGCGTCTTCCTCGGCTCCCCGTCGTCCCCTTCCTAGGCCTCGCCGTCGTCCACCGCCCTGGTGCTCTCGGCGTGGCGTGGTCAACGTGGTCAAGGAACGACTTCCATCGGACGTGGACTGTAGGTGGAGAGGCTGACAGCTGGGTGCACGGCCACAGCAAGGAAGTGCCTCCTTATTACGCGGAAAATAATGATTCCTCCACCTGACAGCTAGGACCCACCGGACGGGCCACTGTATTTCGCGAAAAAACGTTTCCCCCTGACTGCTGGGACCCACCAGCTACATCTTCGCGGAAGTGCGTCCGGGCAAAAAAAACAAAACGATTCGCCCCCCTGACTGTTGGGACCCACCAGCGACACCTTCACATGCAAGGAAGTGCGTCCGGGCAAAAAAACGATTCACCCCCCTGACTGCTGGGACCCACCAGCTACATCTTCGCACGCAAGGAAGTGTGTCTGGGCAAAAAAAACGATTCGCCCCCCTGAGTGCTGGGACTCACCAGCTACATCTTCACACGCAAGGAAGTGTCTGACAGTCGGGACCCACCTGGTTGTAGCGTACGTAGCGTTGTCATTCTGGTCGCGAACGTGTACGTACATATATACTGGTGGATGTAGAGGCGCGCACGTGTCGTAGTAGAGGCGCGCACGTAGCATGTACACGTACGTACTGCGGCGAGGGTGCAAGAAAGAAAATACGGCCACGTACGTACATACGGGCAGGGTCTCGAATGCCCACTCGCACATACGTAAATGGCTGGGTCGGAACAGAGAAACAGCGTCGTCATCGTGTTCATGGAGAGACAACGGAATGCGTCATGTTCATGGGGAGGCAACGGAATGCGTCTTGTTCATCGGGAGGCGACGGAACGTGTGGGAGCCAACCGGCTGGGTCGGAACGGAATGCGTGGTCGTGTTCATCGGGCGGGCTTGGACGGAACAGGCGATGGAAATGAGGCCTGGCGTACCGCACAATGGAGGAAACAGACCTCCTACATTCAGAAAGGGGTCCTGTTGATTGGGAGGGGTGTGGCGTACCGCAAAACGGAGGAAACAGACATCCTACGGTCGAAACGGGGGGTCCTGTTGATCAGGAGGGGTGTGGTGTACTGCAAAACGGATGAAATGTTCCTCCTACGGTCGAAACGGGGGTCCTGTTGATCGGGAGGGATGTGGCGTACCGCAAAACGGACGAAACGGACTTGTGTTGGAGCGCTACGGTCGAAACGGGGGTCCTGTTGATCGAGAGGGGTGTGGCGTACCGCAAAACGGGACTCCACGGGATATTGTTCATCTCCACCGTCGACCTCCTCCAGCCTCCACGGGCTACCATCGACCTCCTCCAGCCTCCACGGGCTCCTATTCATCCAGCCTCCACCGCGCGCTACTCCACCGGCTACTGTTCAACCAACCCTCCACCGTCTACTGTTCATCTAGCCCTCCACACCACGGGGTCCTGTTCAACCACCCCTACACGGCCAACCCTCCACCGTCTACTATTCATCCAACCCTCCACACCACGGGGTCCTGTTCATCCAGAGGAAACGCCACCGCTCACTGTTCATCCAATCGATCGGCTTCAGTTAGCAGCAGTAGCGAAGGAATCGCTCGATTGGGTTCAGTTAACAGCCATCAATCGATCGCTCGGGTTCAGTAACACGTAGCCTGCAGTGCAGTCGCTCGGGTTCAGTTAGAGCCCAACGCCTCGCTCGGGTTTAGTTAGAGCCAACGCCTCGCACACGCGCGCGTACCTGTACGAGAGAAACACGCATCGCTCGGCTCCCGACCTCCCACCTTAACCGGCAACTCCCCGAAATTTTCCTCCCCCTCGCTTCTACCACGGTTTTTTCTGTCATGGACGGCCCAAAGAATGTCATGCAGCTGGGTCTCCGGCCCGCCCAGGATGAAAAGCCCATTTTCTGTCATGATTTTTTGTCATAGAAGTAGGAGCCCACCACATCTATGATGATACCGGGTTCTGTCATAATTATCATCATAGAAGTGTCATATGTATGACAGAATAAAATTTCGTTCGGCCCAAAATGTCACGGATGTGTATTTTTTTGTAGTGATTAACCATGTTCGTACATCAAACTTATGCTCTTTTGTATCCCTCGTCAATCACTTATGATGAGACAGTCACCCCAGTGGGTTACTGTGAGACGCCCTACTCGTTTAAAGACTGCAGTGTCATCCTCCCCACATGATTCTCAAGAAACAGCAAGGCTAAATGAAGATAGTCAACGTAGCTCTCTAGTTGATCACCGCAATTCCCCCACACCACCATCGCAGGTGCTTGCTCTTACTTGGTAGTGTGATATGTGGTTGCATGTTGCATATGGTGTCTACCTTGTAATGCTTCTAATTAGGGTAAATTGCATCTGCTTAGTTAACACATTATACCTGTGAATATGACATGCCTTCCTGTTTTTGGTACATATCACGTCTTTCTATTAACCATGTTCTTACATCAAACTACTTTTCTTGTGTATCCCTCATCAATCACTTCTGACGATACACCTTCAAGTTGACAGTGTAATATTGGTTGCATCTTGCATATCATTTCAAACATGTATTGCCTCTAATTTGTTGAAGTGCCACTTATAATGATACACATCTAACTTGGTAGAGTGATTTTGGTTGGATCTTTCATATGGTGTCTAGATTGCATTGCTTCCAATTTGTTGAAATGCCTTCTGCTTAGTGTTTTTCATAATTATTCCATCCTCCTACAATGTGGTTGCCATACATAAAAGTTGTGTTCGTCAGTATCATGCATCAACGAATTTGGAAGCGCGAATTTCATTCCTTTTTCTTGTGTGTTTACTTGACAAGGCAAAATCTGAAAGGACGAAGGCACAGAATGATGGTGGTCCTCTCGAGCAACCGAAATAGATGATCTCTGCAGATTCTCCTGCTACTCGTACTGCAGTGCTAGTTTCAGATCTCATCTCCCCTACTCCAATACCCAAGGTGCTTGCTCTAACATGGCAGTGTGATATCTGGTTGCATGTTGCATATGGTGCCTAGCTTGTATTGATCCTAATTTGTTAAATTGCATCTCCTTAGCTTACACATTATACATGTGAATATGACACGCCTTCCTGTTTTTGGTACATACTACATCTGCCTATCACACCATGTTCTTACATCAAACTACTGTTCTTGTGTATCCTGCATCTATCGCTTATGATGAGACAGTCACGCGCGTGGGTTAATATGAGACACACTACTCTTATAAAGAATGCAATTTCATCCTCTCCACAAGATTCTCAAGAAACAGCAAGCCTAAATGAAGATATTAAATGTAGCTCTATACTTGAAGACCGCACTTCCCCTACACCACCATCACAGGTGCTTGCTCTAACTTCGCAGTGTGATATGTGGTTGCATGTTGCATACAGTGTCTAGCTTGTAATGCTTCTAATTAGGGTAAATTGTATCTTCTTAGTTTACACATTATACCTGTGAATATGACATGCCTTCCTATTTTTGGTACACGCTACATCTATGTGTTAACCTTGTTCTTACATGAAACTACCTCTCTTCTGTATCCTGCATCAATCACTTACGATGAGTCACCTTTATTCATTGCATATTGCATATTATTTCTAGCCTGTTGCCATGTATTGCTTCTAATTTGGTCAAATACATTTGTTAGGGCACCCTTTTAATTTGGCAGAGTGATATTGGTTTCATCTTTCATATGGTTTCTAGCTTGCATTGATTCTAACAAGTTCAAGCACCTTGTGCTTAGTTTACACTTTATACATCATACATGTCAATATGTCACGTCATCATGTTTTTCATACATATTCCATCTCCTATCATGCGGCTGCCTTACATGAAAGTAGTGTTCGTCAGTATCATGCATCAATGAGTTCTGAAGAGCAAATTTTATTCCTTTTTCTTGTGGGTTTGACTTGACAAGGCAAAATCAAGAAAGAGGAAGGAAAAGAGTAAGGAAGGCGATGATGGTGGTCCTCTGCGGCAACGTAAATGGAGCATCTGTACCGATTCTCCTTGTACTGATAGTGCATTACAAGGTCCAAGTCTCCGCTCCCCTACTCCACCATCCAAGGTCCTTGCTCTAACTTGGCAGTGTGATATCTGGTTGCATGTTGCATATGGTGTCTAGCTTGTATTGCTCCTAATTAGTGTAAACTACATCTGCTTAGCTTGCACATGAAACGTGTGAATATGACACGCTTTCCTGTTTTTGATACATACTATATCTGTCTATCACACCATGTTCTTACATGAAACTACTTTTCTTGTGTATCCTACATCAGTCACTTATGATGGGACACCTTTAAGTCGGCAGTGTGATATTTGTTTGCGTCTTGAATATGATTTCTATCATGTATTGCTTCTAGTTTGATGAACGCCACCTATGACGAGACCGTTTTAACTTGGCAGAGTGATATTGATTACACCTTCCATATGGTGTCTAGTTTGCACTGCTTCTAATTTGTTGAAGTGCCTTATGCTTAGTTACCACACCATAGGTGTGAATATGTCAAGCCGTCCATTTTTTCGTCCATATTCCATCCTCGTATCATGACTTTGGCTTTCATTAGAGTAGTGTTCGTCAGTATCATGCATGAATGAGGTCTGAAGAGCGAATTATATTCCTTTTTCTTGTTGGTATGACCTCACAATGCAAAATCAATAAAGTTGAAGGAAATTGGCAAGGCATTGGATAATGGTGGTCCTTCCGAGGAACTGAAACGGAGGTTCTCTACAGATTCTACTCCGCCATCCTCCCAACAAGATTCGCAAGACAACGCAAGGCTAGACAGTCAACGTAGCTGTGTAGATGATGAGCACATCTCCCCGACTCCACCATCACAGGTGCTTGCTCTAAATTGGCACTATTATATGTGGTTGCATGTTGCGTATGATGTCTAGCTTGTATTGCTTCTAACTTTGTTGAATTGCATCTGCTTACTTTACACATAATGCCTGTGAATATGACATGTGTTCCTGTTTCTACATCAGACTACTGTTCTTGCATATCCCGCATTAGTCACTTATGATAAGGCACCTTTAAGTCACTATTGTGATATTGGTTGTGTCTTGCATATGATTTCTAGCATGTACTACTTCTAATTTGTTGAAACACCATACAGTTTGAACTTGGCAGAGTGATATTGGTTGCATCTTTCATATGGTGTCTATCTTGCAGTGCTTCTAATTTGTTGAAATGCCTTCTGCTTAGTTACCACATCATAGGTGTGAATATGTCACGCCATCCAGTTTTTCATACATATTCCATCCTCGCATCATGTGTTTGCCTTTCATCCGAATAGTGTTCGTCAGTATCATGCAAGACTGAGTTCTGAAGAGCGAATTTTATTCCTTTTTCTTATCGATTTGACTTCACAATGCAAAATCATTACACCTGAAGGAAATTAGTCCGGCAGTGGATTGAGTTATCTTTGCAAGTCTCTCCGAATTATCCGTTTGGTTTGGCCAACTAGATTGGTAGTTCTTGCAATGGAGAAGTGCTTAGCTTTGGGTTCAATCTTGCGGTGTCCTTTCCCAGTGACAGAAGGGCAGCAAGGCACGTATTGTATTGTTGCCATCGAGGATAACAAGATTGGGTTTTTATCATATTGCATGAATTTATCCCTCTACATCATGTCATCTTGCTTAAGGCATTACTCTGTTTTAACTTAATACTCTAGATGCATGCTGGATAGCGGTCGATGAGTGGAGTAATAGTAGTAGATGCAGGGAGGAGTCGATCTAGTTGTCTCGGACGTGATCCTATATACATGATCATACCTAGATATCCTCATAACTATGCTCAATTCTATCAATTGCTCAACAGTAATTTGTTCACCCATCGTAGAATACTTATGCTCTTGAAAGAAGCCACTAGTGAAACCTATGGCCCCCGGGTCTATTCTCATCATACCAATCTCCATCACTTTAATACTTGCTTTATTTTTACTTTGCCTTTTACTTTTCACTTTGCATCTCTATATAAAAAATACCAAAAATATTATTTATCATCTCTATTAGATCTCACTCTCGTAAGTGACCGTGAAGGGATTGACAACCCCTAATCGCGTTGGTTGCGAGTAGCTATCGTTTTGTGCAGGTACGAGGGACTTGTGCGTAGCCTCCTAGTGGATTGATACCTTAGTTCTCAAAAATTGAGGGAAATACTTACGCTACTTTCCTGCATCATCCTCTCCTCTTCGGGGAAATCCAACGCAGTGCTCAAGAGGTAGCAAGAAGAATTTCTGGCGCCATTGCCGGGGAGGCTCACGTAAGAGCAAGTCAAGACTTGGACTCCTAACACCAAGCCACTTCTGGCGCCATTAAAGTCTACATACCAAGTACCCATCACAATCCCTATCTCTCGCATTACATTATTTGCCATTTGCCTCTCGTTTTCCTCTCCCCCACTTCACCCTTGTCGTTTTATTCACCCTCTCTTTCCCAATCTCCTCCTCTTTTTCCCATTTGTCTTTTTTTTCGCTTGCCTTTTGTTTGCTCGTGTGTTGGATTGCTTGTTTGTCGCGATGGCTCAAGATACTACCAAATTGTGTGACTTCACCAACACCAATAATAATGATTTCCTTAGCACTCCGATTGCTCCTCTTGCCAATACTGAATCTTGTGAAATCAATACTGCTTTGTTGAATCTTGTTATGAAAGATCAATTCGCCGGCCTTCCTAGTGAAGATGCCGCTACTCATCTGAATAGCTTTGTTGATTTATGTGATATGCAAAAGAAAAGAGATGTCAATAATGATGTCGTTAAGTTGAAGGTATTTCCTTTTTCGCTTAGAGATCGTGCTAAAGCGTGGTTTTCGTCTTTGCCTAAAAATAGTATTGATTCTTGGAACAAGTGCAAAGATGCTTTTATCTCTAAGTATTTTCCTCCCGCTAAGATCATCTCTCTTAGAAACGATATTATGAATTTTAAGCAACTTGATCATGAACATGTTGCACAAGCTTGGGAGAGAATGAAATTAATGATACGTAATTGTCCTACTCATGGTTTGAGTTTGTGGATGATTATACAAAATTTTTATGCCGGATTGAATTTTGCTTCTAGAAATCTTTTAGATTCGGCCGCGGGAGGCACTTTTATGGAAATCACTTTAGGAGATGCTACTAAACTCCTAGATAATATTATGGTTAATTATTCTCAATGGCACACTGAAAGATCTACTAATAAAAAAGTGCGTGCGATAGAAGAAATTAATGTTTTGAGTGAAAAGATGGATGAACTTATGAAATTATTTGCTACTAAGAGTGTTTCTTCTGATCCTAATGATATGCCTTTGTCTACTTTGATTGAGAATAATAATGAATCTATGGATGTGAATTTTGTTGGTAGGAATAATTTTGGTAACAACACGTATAGAGGGAATTTTAATCCTAGGCCTTATCCTAGCAATCCTTCTAATAATTATGGAAATTCCTACAACAACTCTTATGGAAATTTTAATAATATGCCCTTTGAATTTGAGAATAGTGTTAAAGATTTTATGAATTCACAAAAGAATTTTAATGCTTTGCTTGAGGAGAAATTGCTTAAAGTTGATGATTTGGCTAGGAACATTGATAGGATTTCTCTTGAAATTGATTCTTTAAAGCTTAGATCTAATCCTCCTAAGCATCATGTCAATGAGTCTCTCAAAGATATGATAATTTCCATTGATGAGTGCAAAGAGAGAACCGCTAGGATGCGTGCTTCCAAAGATGCTTTCATTAAAGCATGTTCTTCCAATTCCTATGAAAATCAAGATGAAGATCTAAAAGTTATTGATGTGTCCCCCAATAAATCTTTGTTTTGCAATATGAATCTTGATGAAACTGAATATGATCTTCCTTTACCTAGAAGGCATTCTAAGAATTCGGAGTTTTTAGATCTTGATGATGAAATTGATAAATGTGGGATTGAAAGAAATAAAAACCTAGATGTTGCTAAACCCACTATATTGGATCTCAATGAATTTAATTATGAAAATTGCTCTTTAATCAATTGTATTTCCTTGTTGCAATCCGTGCTAAATTCTCCTCATGCTTTGTGACGCCCTCGATTCAATCGTACACTAATCATGCATGCAATGTGTACGATCAAGATCAAGGACTCATGGGAAGATATCACAGCACAACTCTAAAACATAAATAAGTCATACAAGCATCATAATACAAGCCAGGGGCCTCGAGGGCTCGAATACAAGTGCTCGATCATAGACGAGTCAGCGGAAGCAACAATATCTGAGTACAGACATAAGTTAAACAAGTTTGCCTTAAGAAGGCTAGCACAAACTGGGATACAGATCAAAAGAGGCGCATGCCTCCTGCCTGGGATCCTCCTAAACTACTCCTGGTCGTCGTCAGCGGGCTACACGTAGTAGTAGGCACCTCCGGTGTAGTAGTCGTCATCGACGGTGGCATCTGGCTCCTGGGCTCCATCGTCTGGTTGCAGCAATCGAGTAGAGATAGGGGGAAAAGGGGGAACAAGGCAACCGTGAGTACTCATCCAAAGTACTCGCAAGCAAGGAGCTACACTACATATGCATGGATATATGTGCAAAGGGCCATATCAGTGGACTGAACTGCAGAATGCCAGAATAAGAGGGGGATAACTAGTCTTATCGAAGACTACGCTTCTGGTCACCTTCGTCTTGCAACAGGTAGAAGAGGGCAGTCTGAAGTCCTCCAAGTAACATCACATAGCAATAATCCTACCCGGCGATCCCCTCCTCGTATCCCTGAGAGAGAGCGACCACCGGTTGTATCTGGCACTTGGAAGGGTGTGTTTTATTAAGTATCCGGTTCTAGTTGTCATAAGGTCAAGGTACAACTCCAAGTCGTCCTGTTACCGAAGATCACGGCTATTCGAATAGATTAACTTCCCTGCAGGGGTGCACCAACTTACCCAACACGCTTGATCCCATTTGGCCGGACACACTTTCCTGGGTCATGCCCGGCCGCGGAAGATCAACACGTCGCAGCCCCACCTAGGCACAACAGAGAGGCCAGCACGCCGGTCTAAAC
This sequence comes from Triticum dicoccoides, assembly GCF_002162155.2. Lineage (NCBI taxonomy): Eukaryota > Viridiplantae > Streptophyta > Magnoliopsida > Poales > Poaceae > Triticum > Triticum dicoccoides. The sequence goes on from NC_041385.1 coordinate 78,325,871, forward strand.
CTAAGCGCACAGGGGTCTGGGCCCATCGCCCATAGCACACCTGCACGTTGCGTACGCGGCCAAAAGCAGAACTAGCCCCCTTAATACAAGAGCAGGCTTACGTTCCAATCCGGCGCGCGCCACTCAGTCGCTGGCGTCACGAAGTGCTTTGGCTGATACCACGACGCCGGGATACCCATAACTACTCCCACGTAGATGGTTAGTGCGTATAGGTCGTAACCAACTCAGATCAAATACCAAGATCTCGTTAAGCGTGTTAAGTATCCGCGAACGCCAAACAGGGCCAGGCCCACCTCTCTCCTAGGCGGTCTCAACCTGCCCTGTCGCTCCGCCACAAAGTAACAGTCGGGGGCTGTCGGGAACCCAGGCCCACCTCTACCGGGATGGAGCCACCTGTCCTTTCAGCCCCCATCTCCGAACAGTATCACAAGTAATGTAATAGTGTAAAGTATATAGTATATGCCCGTGATCACCTCCCGAAGTGATCACAGCCCAGTAGTATAGCATGGCAGACGGACAAGAATGTAGGGCCAATGATGGAACACTAGCATCCTATACTAAGCAGTAGGATAGCAGGTAAAGGTAACAACAGTAGTAGCAAGGACAGGCTATGCAGCAGTATATGATTAACTGAAAGCAGTAACATGCTACACTACTCTAATGCAAGCAGTATAGAGAAGAGTAGGCGATATCTGGTGATCAAAGGGGGGCTTGCCTGTTTGCTCAGACAAGGAGGGGTCGTCAGTGACGTAGTCGACCATAGGGGCATCAGCATCGGTCTCGGAGTCTACCGGAAAGGAGTAACGGAGGGGGAACACAATAAATAACAGAGCAATCAAATGTAACACAAAGCAAGACGCGGCAATACGTTGTGCTAGAGGTGACCTAACGTAGGGATAGGCGATACCGGTGAAGGGGGAGACATCCGGGAAAATATCCCCGGTGTTTCGTGTTTTCGGGCAGAGGAGCCGGAGGGGGAAAGTTGCGAGTTTGATATGTTAGGAGTGCGTGGCGGACGAATGGACTGCGTATCCGGATTCGTCTCGCCGTTCTGAGCAACTTTCATGTTGAAAATATTTTAATCCGAGTTACGGATTAAAAGATATGATTTTCTAAAGAATTTATTAATTTCTGGAATTTAATTAACTATTTAAATTAATTCGAAAAACAGATTAATGACATCAGCATGATGTCATGCTGACATCAGCAGTCAACAGAGTTGACTTGGTCAACCTGGCCAATGGGTCCAGGGGGACCCACCTATCATTCTCTATGATTAACTAAAACAGATTAATTAGTTTAATTAGTGATTAGGTTAATCTAATCAGGATTAATTAACTTAATTAATTACTTAATTAATTAATTAATATTTTAGTTATTATTATCTATTTATTTTATTTTTATTTTATTTTATTTTATTTTTATTATTTTTATTTTTTCTTTTCTTTTTTTTAATCGTTCTGGGG
>NC_041385.1:78328586-78335932 GCF_002162155.2 Triticum dicoccoides
GAGGGGGAGTGGGAGCGAGTGGGGAGGTTACGGGTTAGGGTTTCCGTCGCCCTAGGGGGGGCCATAGGCGTCGGCTAGGCCGGCCTGGTTGGCCCAGAGGCCAGCTGGGCTGTGGCCCAGGGGGGGTTCTTTCTCTCTTTTATTCTTCTTCTTTTTGTTTTCTTTTTCCTTTTCTTTTATTTATTCCTTTCGGTTTTATTAAATTATTAATTTATTTCAATTTTGAAGAATGTGAGAACAACACCTAAATATGGTATGTTAAAGATACCACTGCCACATTAATTTGGACAGCTAAATAAAATAGTTTAATATTTTACAAAATACAAAAGGCATTTAATTACTTTCTTTTGCTGCTGTTTTATTTTCCTTTGAGCATTTAAACATTTTATAAAAATGTGGTTTCATCACCATATTTACCTATGTATTATTTGGTTCACTCCGAACATTTAAATTTTAATATTTGAAAACTTTTATTGTTTGCTCGATTTTGAATTTGAAATTCGAACTAGGTTCCGAACTAACGTGAGTTTATCCACAGTAACCGAGGTGACGTGACATCATTAGCGGGGATTACTGTAGCTTAATTACCCGGGCGTCACAATTCTCCTCCACTACAAGAAATCTTGTCCCGAGATTTAAGAGGGGAGTAAGGGGGGAAGGTTTGGTAACGAATATAGCGGGTCTTCTCATCCTGGCTTGCTCTTCTTGTAGAGGTCAATCCCATATATTGATGCCTTCATACTTCTGCTTCAGATCAATATGATGAAGTCGTCATCCTTTCTTCGGGATCTTCATCGTACTTACGAAAAGGATATGGGGGAAGACTCGGGAAGGGCGGGCCTTACCAGGTTGACTATCTGGTACATAACTCAGGGAATGGGGTAGGAAGTAACTCTCGAATTGAACTTAAGAAAATATCGGGAGTAAAGTAAGAAGGTACCATGAGAAGTTTCAAACGGATAGGCCATTGTTCGATGTCTGAAACAACATGCGAAAGGGGTCTAGAGCAATGAGATTGAGTATTGCGTCTGTTACCAAAATAGATCACTTGGGACGGTGGCCCGTGAATTACATACGAGGCCACACGCGAGGAACAACCTTGGGAAGAGGGGGGTGCAGGAGAGTCGGGTTTCGATCCTAGGACCTGTGGGTCATGGGCCCACCATGTGGGTTAAAAGTGGGGAAGGCGGTGACGTCTTGCACAATCATGTAAGCAAGGCATGTCAGAGGAGAGTCTGTGGGTCATGTCGGCAACAACATAGGTACCAAGGGCGAGGGACGAAGAGAACCATTTTTCTGCTCGTTGAAACGAGGCGGACCAATAGGCAAGGTTCCCGCCCATCGGTGGTTACCGGAATGTCATCAACAATAGTAACAAGGTCTTACCGACAGAGTTGTACTTCGAGGTGTTTGCACAAGCAGTGGATTATTACTGCTTATATCATATAGATCATAGAAAAGGTTTAAACAAACCAATGGAAGGAAAATATGATCATCAGATTAAACAGAACAATGGAAAGGAAAATATGTTTAAACACATTTTTCAAGGGTATATCCTTCCCAAGGACAAGCAGAGCAAGATATCCATGACAGGATATAAAGTAGAAAACCATTTAGGTAAGGGGGAAGGAATCTCATGATATTACCCATACAACGGTGTTAGGATAAGTGATAAATAAGATTTAGCATCATGCTTCAAATGTTCCTGTTGAAAATCGGAGTACCATTGACACGCTTCGAGATAGCATTGACATGGTCTTCAGGTGACGATCAGACTTTGGAAACACGAAGGATCCATCAGGAATAACTTGTAGAATAAGTCTTATAATTTCCTCATGGATGAATGGATAACCTTGCTGAAAAGGAATCTATAATGATAGGTCCTCCAGCCGGGGGGGTGCTAGGCATGACATCATGTTACCGGGTCATCGAAGGATCATCATCATAACTCTTGGAAAGTTGTCCCAACCATCATATCTGACCAAGATTCAGATCCGATTGGTGTCAGGGTACCTCAGACTTAGGATACCTGAGAAGAAAAGGTGTAACACAAATTGACGAGATGACATTGTAAGATTCTCGGGGAAATGAACTATGAAGTGATTTCCGTTATCAAGAGTCCATCATTAACCCAAGGAGAGGACAAGGAGGTGTCTGGTGAACTCAACGGCAATTCACCGAGATTCCCAAAAGATGGATTTCCACAATTAAGTGAACAAGGAGATAACATTTGTCAGATCAAATGATATAAGGAAGTATGCTCGAGGAAAACATACACAATTAAACATTGGTTGAAAGGTGCACCCGAAATATGGGTTGGGTTGCCCGACCAATGTCAGAATGGTGATTCAATTATCGAAAGACTTAGAATGAACTATCGCCCATTCACTTCAAAGCAATAGGGTTGCTAGAAGTTTTGAATTCACACGTCATAGCTCAATTGTCGGTATTCCGGTTGAAAACAATACGGGGACCAAGGAATGAACGAAGATGGCAAGAAGTATTATGATATCAAGAATTCTTAAGAGGTGGTGAAATTCTCACCACATTCTTGACAAACATAGATGGTAATACTTCCGAGGTAAGGAAGATCAACTGCTGGGTAGCAGGGATCTCAAGGTTTACACAAAACACGAACAAGTTTGTGTTGGAGGGAAGGCAATAAGTGGCCGATGATAACACAACTCATCGAGGGCAAGGATGGTATTTCTCTTCATGAATCCGGTTGATATCGTGGAAGAGCTCATAAGGTTGATGATGATCACGACAAATTTGTCGAGAGATTTCATGAAGATGTAATCAATCAGCGATGACATCAAGTCAAAGGAATGATGCACCAAGAGGTTATTGGAATCACAGTTACGACACAAACTCGAACTCAAGCTTGTTGTTTAAGGTGAAAGGGTATGACGAGGAAAATCGACGTAAGCTTAGTTATCGTCGCAAATTGGTGCTCCGAGAATAAGGACCAGGTAGCATAGTTAGAATCATCACGACAATGATATAGGTCAAACAGGCTAGGAATGGCGTGATCGGGTACAAACTCGTACTTATAGAAGCTTACTAAAGAGTTGTTGAACTGTAGTGCGGGCTCGGTTCAGTTATCGGTGTCTTTGAGCGATTAACAACTCAGAGTCCATGAAAAATTGTAATCAGTGTGAAGGTAGTACTTGATGAAGAACTCATAGGAAGTTATGCAGTTCCAAGATGACCTCGAGATACCAGGGGGTATTAGTCGACAACAGATCAAAGTAGAGGTTGTACCGGGGTATTGATCCACAGAAGACAAGTGCTTAAACTTGCACAGGAAATGGTATTTAAAGGAGAACATGGTCGGAACCATGATTGCAAAGGATCAATTCACCAATACCAGATGATATTTATCAAGCAAATAGTTATTATTACAAGAAGTTTCCATGATAGGATCTACATCGTGTCCATGGGCATGAACACAAAGTTCAAGGTCGACTCCCACTTCTTCAATGTATAACCTTCCATTCACTTCTTGCTTTGATAAAGGCATTAGTGATGAAAGCTTTACCTGGTGAAATACCAGATGAGTATGACTCGTGAAAACTTCCGAGTTCACACATATAAAGGAAGGCATAAGTTCAACCCGTCAGGGTATCATGGAAACATATACCACAAGCTTCAATAGTAAATACCACCAGCTCGAAAGCAGAGCATGGTTGGTCAATTAGAGGGTAGGATTTACCAATGGAGAAAGAACTTCCAAAGTGATTGAATATGAAGGACGATGTCGGATGAAATCCAACAATGGATCGGGTGATCCGCGACGGAGCTGATGTGAGTATCGGTACTCCAGAAAGAATGCACGGGCATCATATTATAGAACATTGGAATAATTCGATGCTTAGCTAACAAAGGAATTATGATTTCCAAAACAAAGGATCAAAACCAGAAGCTCTGATCAAGGATGGATAAGTTGGATAGACCAGAGGCAAAATTGACGACAATTAGTTTGGTCGAGAACCAGCTCATGTTTAAAATGACGTCTGAGCCGGAAGGATGAATTCTAGGATCTGTTTGAGGATTGCGAGCATTCGCAACAAATCGAATCAATGGACTCAAAATGATAATGACAATGGATGCCAACAAGATTACTAGACTTATGGGATTAACCATAATGCAAGTAATCAAGAATTTCGAGAGCAATAGGATGCTCAGGATTTTCGGAAGATCGAATGGTTTTTCGAGGATTGGTGGCATACATGAATCAACTGGGGATGAGCGGATATTCGGTAAGTGCGAGAATTTATCCGTAGGGGTAATCATGTAGCAAAGAACTGCAAGGCAATAGGCGCAAAGTATTCTCGGAACATTAGAGAGAATTTAGGGGTATCTTGTAATAACAAGATTAACTGGGAATAAAAGTAAGAACGACAGGCATAAGTAATTATCCATAGGGATGTTTCGGTGGTAGGGAATTACAAAAGCGACAGGCACAAGGTCTCGAGAGAATATCGGAGAGTATCTTCAAATTCTTCTGGTTCACGGAGCAATCACCTATAGTGAGCGGTTCTCCGGGAGGAAGTAGTAACGAGATCCCAAAGTTAGATTTTAGTAAAAATCGTTTAACCCGAATAGAAGAGAGTTCAGAATCCCAGAGTAAAGATCGAGGAGTAAAAGATCCTAATACCACCCAATGGCGACGTGGGCCCATGGGCCGCACAGCCATGTTAGTCAAAGTTTTCCAATGTCTAGCCTCAACTTCGGCCAAGGAGTGTGGAAGGGGGATTCCTACAGGCAGTCGGCTCTGATACCAACTCGTGACGCCCTCGATTCAATCGTACACTAATCATGCACGCAATGTGTACGATCAAGATCAAGGACTCACAGGAAGATATTACAACACAACTCTAAAACATAAATAAGTCATACAAGCATCATAATACAAGCCAGGGGCCTCGAGGGCTCGAATACAAGTGCTCGATCATAGACGAGTCAGCGGAAGCAACAATATCTGAGTACAGACATAAGTTAAACAATATCTGAGCAAAAACTGGGATACAGATCGAAAGAGGCGCAGGCCTCCTGCCTGGGATCCTCCTAAACTACTCCTGGTCGTCGTCAGCGGGCTACACGTAGTAGTAGGCACCTCCGGTGTAGTAGTCGTCATCGACGGTGGCGTCTGGCTCCTGGGCTCCATCGTCTGGTTGCAGCAATCGAGTAGAGATAGGGGGAAAAGGGGGAACAAGGCAACCGTGAGTACTCATCCAAAGTACTCGCAAGCAAGGAGCTACACTACATATGCATGGATATATGTGTAAAGGGCCATATCAGTGGACTGAACTGCAGAATGCCAGAATAAGAGGGGGATAACTAGTCTTATCGAAGACTACGCTTCTGGTCACCTTCGTCTTGCAACAGGTAGAAGAGGGCAGTCTGAAGTCCTCCAAGTAACATCACATAGCAATAATCCTACCCGGCGATCCCCTCCTCGTATCCCTGAGAGAGAGCGACCACCGGTTGTATCTGGCACTTGGAAGGGTGTGTTTTATTAAGTATCCGGTTCTAGTTGTCATAAGGTCAAAGTACAACTCCAAGTCGTCCTGTTACCGAAGATCACGGCTATTCGAATAGATTAACTTCCCTGCAGGGGTGCACCAACTTACCCAACACGCTTGATCCCATTTGGCCGGACACACTTTCCTGGGTCATGCCCGGCCGCGGAAGATCAACACGTCGTAGCCCCACCTAGGCACAACAGAGAGGCCAGCACGCCGGTCTAAACCTAAGCGCACAGGGGTCTGGGCCCATCGCCCATAGCACACCTGCACGTTGCGTACGCGGCCAAAAGTAGAACTAGCCCCCTTAATACAAGAGCAGGCTTACGTTCCAATCCGGCGCGCGCCACTCAGTCGCTGGCGTCACGAAGTTCTTCGGCTGATACCACGACACCGGGATACCCATAACTACTCCCACGTAGATGGTTAGTGCGTATAGGCTCGTAGCCAACTCAGATCAAATACCAAGATCTCGTTAAGCGTGTTAAGTATCCGCGAACGCCAAACAGGGCCAGGCCCACCTCTCTCCTAGGCGGTCTCAACCTGCCCTGTCGCTCGGCCACAAAGTAACAGTCGGGGGCTGTCGGGAACCCAGGCCCACCTCTATCGGGATGGAGCCACCTGTCCTTTCAGCCCCCATCTCCGAACAGTATCACAGGTAATGTAATAGTGTAAAGTATATAGTATATGCCCGTGATCACCTCCCGAAGTGATCACAGCCCAGTAGTATAGCATGGCAGACGGACAAGAATGTAGGGCCACTGATGGAACACTAGCATCCTATACTAAGCAGTAGGATAGCAGGTAAAGGTAACAACAGTAGTAGCAAGGACAGGCTATGCAGCAGTATAGGATTAACTGAAAGCAGTAACATGCTACACTACTCTAATGCAAGCAGTATAGAGAAGAGTAGGCGATATCTGGTGATCAAAGGGGGGCTTGCCTGTTTGCTCAGACAAGGAGGGGTCGTCGGTGACGTAGTCGACCACAGGGGCATCAGCATCGGTCTCGGAGTCTACCGGAAAGGAGTAACGGAGGGGGAACACAATAAATAACAGAGCAATCAAATGTAACACAAAGCAAGACGCGGCAATACGTTGTGCTAGGAGTGACCTAACATAGGGATAGGCGATACCGGTGAAGGGGGAGACATCCGGGAAAATATCCCCGGTGTTTCGTGTTTTCGGGCAGAGGAGCCGGAGGGGGAAAGTTGCAAGTTTGATATGTTAGGGGTGCGTGGCGGACGAACGGACTGCGTATCCAGATTCGTCTCGCCGTTCTGAGCAACTTTCATGTTGAAAATATTTTAATCCGAGTTACGGATTAAAAGATATGATTTTCTAAAGAATTTCTTAATTTCTGGAATTTAATTAACTATTTAAATTAATTCAAAAAACAGATTAATGACATCAGCATGATGTCATGCTGACATCAGCAGTCAACAGAGTTGACTTGGTCAAGCTGGCCAGTGGGTCCAGGGGGACCCACCTGTCATTCTCTATGATTAACTAAAACAGATTAATTAGTTTAATTAGTGATTAGGTTAATCTAGTCAGGATTAGTTAACTTAATTAATTAATTAATATTTTAATTATTATTATCTATTTATTTTATTATTATTATTATTATTATTTTATTTTCTTTTTTTTTAATCGTTCTGGGGGCGGGCCCCCTAGTCAGTGGCCCGGGGGGGCTAGCGGGCACAGGGCGGTGCGGGTTCGGGCGCAACCCGCACCCATTTGTTCGGGCGCACGCCCAGGGGGTGGGCGGAGCCGGCAGGGCGCCGGAGCAGGGGAGGCCGGTGGCCCGGGCGCGGTC
>NC_041385.1:78336348-78374410 GCF_002162155.2 Triticum dicoccoides
CAAGCAGCGGGGCACTGCCCCGATCCGATCGGGGAAAGGGGGGAGCGGCGTGGGGGGGGGGAGTGGGGGATCGATCCCGATCCAGATCGGATCGGGAGAGGGGGAGTGGGAGCGAGTGGGGAGGTTACGGGTTAGGGTTTCTGTCGCCCCAGGGGGGGCTATAGGCGCCGGCTGGGCCGGCCTGGTTGGCCCAGAGGCCAGCTGGGCTGTGGCCCAGGGGGGGGGGGTTCTTTCTCTCTTTTATTCTTCTTCTTTTTGTTTTCTTTTTCCTTTTCTTTTATTTATTCCTTTCGGTTTTATTAAATTATTAATTTATTTCAATTTTGAAGAATGTGAGAACAACACCTAAATATGGTATGTTAAAGGTACCACTGCCACATTAATTTGGACAGCTAAATAAAATAGTTTAATATTTTACAAAATACAAAAGGCATTTAATTACTTTCTTTTGCTGCTGTTTTATTTTCCTTTGAGCATTTAAACATTTTATAAAAATGTGGTTTCATCACCATAATTACCTATGTATTATTTGGTTCACTCCGAACATTTAAATTTTAATATTTGAAAACTTTTATTGTTTGCTCGATTTTGAATTTGAAATTCGAACTAGGTTCCGAACTAACGCGAGTTTATCCACAGTAACCGAGGTGAGGTGACATCATTAGCGGGGATTACTGTAGCTTAATTACCCGGGCGTCACATGCTTATAGTCAAAATAAGGCCGTTACCGAACACATTGTTTATGCCTTGATGCAATCTTATGAAGAAAAACTTGAGTTGAAAGTCTCTATCCCTAGAAAGCTCAATGATGAGTGGGAACCTACTATTAAGATTAAAATTAAAAATTATGAGTTTCATGCCTTGTGTGATTTGGGTGCTAGTGTCTCTACTATCCCCAAAACTTTATGTGATTTGCTAGATTTCCGTCACGTTGATGATTGCTCTCTGAACTTGCATCTTGCGGATTCCACTATTAAAAAGCCTATGGGAAGAATTAATGATGTTCTTATTGTTGCAAATAGGAATTATGTGCCCGTAGATTTTATCGTTCTTGATATAGATTGCAATCCTTCTTGCCCTATTATTCTTGGTAGACCTTTCCTTAGAACGGTTGGTGCGATTATTGATATGAAGGAAGGGAATATTAGATTTCAATTTCCATTAAAGAAGGGCATGGAACACTTTCCTAGAAAGAAAATAAAATTACCATATGAATCTATCATGAGAGCCACCTATGGATTGCCTACCAAAGATGGCAATACTTAGATCTATCCTTGCTTTTATGCCTAGCTAGGGGCGTTAAACGATAGCGCTTGTTGGGAGGCAACCCAATTTTATTTTTAGTTTTTTTGCTTTTGTTTCTGTTTAGGAATAAATAATCAATCTAGCCTCTGGTTAGATGTGGTTTTATGTTTTAATTAGTGTTTGTGCCAAGTTAGACCTCTTCTTGGATGATAGTTATTTGATCTTGCTGTAATTTCCAGAAACTTTGCGTTCAGTGGTTGAATTGTAAAAAATCACCAGAACGTGATAAAATACTGATTCCAATTGCTGATGATCAATAAACAAATTGTCTGGATCGTCCAATTTTCGTAGATTTTTTGGAGTTCCATAAGTCAGCGTTAGTTACGGATTACTACACTGTTTTTGACAGATTTTGTTTTTCGTGTGTTGTTTGCTTGTTTTGATGAATCTATGGCTAGTAAAATAGTTTATAATCCATAGAGAAGTTGGAATACAGTACGTTTAACACCAATGTAAATAAAGAATGAGTTCATTACAGTACCTTAAAGTAGTCTTTTGTTTTCTTTCTCTAACGGAGCTCACAAGATTTCTATTGAGTTTAGTGTTGTGAAGTTTTCAAGTTTTGGGTAATTCTTTTGATGGATTATGGAACAAGGAGTGGCAAGAGCCTAAGCTTGGGGATGCCCATGGCACCCCCAAGATAATCCAAGGACACCAAAAAGTCAAAGCTTGGGGATGCCCCGGAAGGCATCCCCTCTTTCGTCTACTTCCATCGGTAATTTACTTGGAGCTATATTTTTATTCACCACATGATATGTGTTTTGCTTGGAGCGTCTTGTATTATTTGCGTCTTTGTTTGTTAGTTTACCACAATCATCCTTGCTGTAACACACCTTTTGAGAGAGCCATACATAAATTGGAATTTGATAGAATACTCTATGTGCTTCACTTATATCTTTTGAGCTTGATAGTTTTGCTCATAGTGCTTCACTTATATCTTTTGAGCGTGATAATTTTTGCTCTAGTGCTTCACTTAGATCTTTTAGAGCACGGTGGTGGATTTGTTTTAAAGAAACTATTGATCTCTCATGCTTCACTTAGATTATTTTAAGAGTCGCTAATAGCATGGTAATTTTCTTAATATTAATATACTTGGTATTCAAGATATGTGAAACTTTCTTTTGAGTGCGTTGAATACTAAGAAAAGTTTGATGCTTGATAATTGTTTTGAGATATGAAGATGGTGATATTAGAGTCATGCTAGTTGAGTAGTTGTGAATTTAAATAATACTTGTGTTGAAGTTTGTGATTCCCGTAGCATGCACGTATGATGAACCGTTATGTGATGAACTCGGAGCACGATTTATTTATTGATTGTCTTCCTTATGAGTGGCGGTCGGGGACGAGCGATGGTCTTTTCCTACCAATCTATCCCCCTAGGAGCATGCGCGTAATACTTTGCTTTGATAACTTCTGGATTTTTGCAATAAGTATATGAGTTCTTTATGACTAGTGTTGAGTCCGTGGATTATACACACTTTTTTCCCATCCTTCCACCATTTTTAGTTGGCATTGTGAGCTTGATCCTCTGACCTAACTAACTTGTCCACTAAGCTCCTAGCTAACCCTAACCCAGGCATGTTAACTACTAGCATCGTTCGAGCTCTCTAACACGCGCTGGCATTTCGTTGAGCACCTGGCGTGCGTGCGCACGGGTCGCCGCGTCTGGCCCCTGGCCTTTGCTCACCTGCAGAGCCATGCCCGTCCTCATCCACTCACCAGCACCCTCTAGGCCGCCCCTGGAGCTCCACAGCGCCGCCGTCAGGTCGGCCGTGGCAGCTAGCGGCCGGCCACAGCAGGGCTCTGCCGCAGACGGCGTCGCCCGAGCCACCCGCGCGCGCCAGCTCGCCCCCTTGAGCAGGGGGGAGCTCGTCGGAATGCGCCGACCAGCCCCAAGCACCTCCACATCGCCCTGCAGCAACAGAACAGCGGTTCGCCATCGGTCTTATCCACAGCCGCCGCGAACCGACCTTGGCCGCCTATAAGAGGAGCCCCGAGCTCGCCCAGTCACCCAGGCAAGCTCAGGCCATCCACCTAGCGCTCCCATAGCCTGCAATCGACCAGGGAAGGCCGTCTTCCCCCTCTCCGGTCAGCTCGGCCGCCGCCATGTTCCGGTCCCGATCGTCGCAACCAGAGCCTCCCCCGTCCATCTAGAGCCACCGTTCAACTCCCCTGAACCTTGCGGAGCCACCCCGCCTCTCAGACGCCACCTGGAACCACCGTAGCCTAGACCCCAAAACCTCCCGAGGCCACCTCCACCGCGGAGCTCGCCAACGGCGACTCCCCTCGTCCCCACCTACCTAACGACCACCCGAAGTACTGCTCTGGGCTGGCGGATCTATCCCCGCCCTCAGAACCCCGCGGGGAACCGCCGTTCGTTGACGACGATCGCCGGAGTCCCGCCTGCGCTCGGGCAAAGGAGAAAGGAGGGAAGGGCGACTGGTCAAACCTGACCAATGGGCCCCCTGGACCCACTGTCAGTGACCCCGAGCCGGCCCGCGTTGTTTAAAGTGGAGGCGTAATCCCAGAGTACGTCTCCTACGTGTTCTCTTATTCGAAACGTTTTTTTTTCTTTTTCTTTTTCTGTTTTACTTAAAAACGGAAATTTGACTAAACTTTGACTGGCTATAACTTTGCAAATATAAGTCGAAATGATTTGATTCTTTTTCTGTCATTGCTCAAATATGGTCTAGTTTATTTTCGTATTTATTTGGAAATTTTCCAGACAACTTTTTTGTACTGTTTTAAAAAATTATGTGTTAATTTGAATTTTCTTAAAATAGGATTATGGAGAGAAGAGAAAACTTTCAAAAGTGTTGGAATGCACCCTGCCTCTCCACAACTTGAAAGCAAGCATTCTGAACCCTAGTATAATATTATCGTGTGCTGTTTAATAAGGTTACCACACCCCTTGTCTCGGAGTTTTCGTTATTTTATGTGGTGATATGAGCATACTCATAAGTGCATATTGATGATTCCGTGCTATTGGAATTTGATACGTTGTGATAGTAATCACCCTCGTATGCCTTTCATGCCTACCGGAAGGAATCCGAGAAAGTCTCTATCTTGGGTAGACACGACCTTGTCCTTAGTTCTTCGTCGAGACGGTTATGTCCGGCAAGGCATGGTGAGGTACGATGAGCGGTGATTCTGTCTGATTGGTGAGAAAGATACTTCTTATGCTTATCGTCCAGGTAACACTCGAACCTCCTGAGTCGAGCATAGACCGAGTCTTGTTCCAGTAACCCCCATGCTTGTTTCATGCTACCACTTGTCCCTGCCATAGGTAGGGTATGGTTCAGTAAGTTGTCAACCCCTCCCTTAGCACACACCGTACAGAGAGGCCATGGTGGAAGATACCGGCTGCATCCGGTAGGCATGCCACCTGGTCCGGGGGCATGGGTGTTTCTGGTTGGAGCCGAGGGGGGTAGCTCCCCTAGTTTGCGCGTGTTATAAATTTTGTGATCCCATGCTAATCGAGGTTGTAGCCTCCCCACTTAGAGTTTTGCTTAATGGGTGTCATGGGTGATTCCAGACACCGGTAAGTTAGGCTGGTGTGTGCGGTCAGGTGTGTTTTCAGTTAAAAGACCGTGGACGGAATTAGTCCCGATGGACTAAAGGAATCCGTTACTCGTGGGTAAAGAGTACACCCTCTGCAGAAGTTAAATCTATTCGAATAGCCGGGTCCATGGGTAAGGACTACAGTCTGGGATGGGTCAAGTGTCGGTCTTAGTGTCGATCTTTGGAGGAAAAACTACTAAACCAGAACATTGATCATGACTTGTGACTCATGATGATCAGGATCATTATTATCATGGACCAACCATTTATATTATTTGAATTATGGAGTATCCCTGGTTCTACTGTGATTTATTTACTTTATAAGCCCTTTATGCGGTGTCGCACAGACGCCCGACTGTGGCATGTTTGTTACTTATTTCACTTATAAGCCCTTTATGTGGTGTTGCACAGACGCCCGACTGTGGCATATTTGTTATTTATTTACTTTATAAGCCCTTTATGTGGTGTCGCACAGACGCCCGACTGTGGCATGTTTGTTATTTATTTACTTTATAAGCCCTTTATGCGGTGTCGCACAGACGCCCGACTGTGGCATGTTTGTTACTTATTTCACTTATAAGCCCTTTATGTGGTGTTGCTCAGACGCCCGACTGAGGCATGCTTTATATCATTATCCTTTTGAGGCGTCACTTCAGACACCCGATCGGTGCATTCTATTTCTGCTCTCTTATTGCATACTCATGTTTTATATAAACAACCTGCTTGCGTGCATCATGGATTTTTATTTTGTGTCTGACGTTATGATCATGGAATATTTTGGAGCATGATTATCATTTGTTATATTATACCAGTATTCATAATGTTTGCGAGTACATTCAAAGTACTCACTGGCTTGTCCCTGGCTATTGTCTTGGCCAGATTTCTTGCATGGAGAGGAGCGTTGCGATGACAGTCCCGGAACCTACGCAATGATGATAGCAGCCTCGCGAAGATAGGAGTTATCCTGGTCAGCTGTTCTGGTGGGAAATGGAGTCCCATGACGCAGATGAACCACAAACCGCTTCCGCCATCAGCCACTAGAAACCATTTGTTGTACTCATAGGCCACAATGGTCTTGTACTACATATTATGTTCTTTGCTTGGCTTCTCCCTTTTTGATGTGAGACTATCTTCTCCCTTTTTGTCTTCTCCACAACCACCATTCCATTCCACATATAGTGCTATATCCATGGCTCACGCTCATGTATTGCCTGAAGATTGAAAAAGTTTTGAAAATGTTAAAGTACAAAACAATTGCTTGGCTTGTCATCGGGGTTGTGCATGATTTAAATATTTTGTGTGGGGAAGATGGAGCATAGCCAGACTATATGATTTTGTAGGGATAACTTTCTTTGGCCATGTTATTTTGAGAAGACATAATTTCTTAGTTAGTATGCTTGAAGTGTTATTATTTTTATGTCAATATGAACTTTTGTCTTGAATCTTTCAGATCTGAATATTCATACCACAATTAAGAGGATTTACATTGAAATTATGCCAAAGTATCACTCCGCATCAAAAATTCTGTTTTATCATTTACCTACTCGAGGACGAGCAGGAATTAAGCTTGGGGATGCCTGATACGTCTCCAACGTATCTATAATTTTTGATTGCTCCATGCTACTTTATCTACTGTTTTGGACTATATTGGGCTTTATTTTCCACTTTTATATTATTTTTGGGACTAACCTATTAACTGGAGGCCCAGCCCAGAATTGCTGTTTTTTGCTTATTTTAGTGTTTCGAAGAAACGGAATATCAAACGGAGTCCAAACGGAATGAAACCTTCGGGAACGTGATTTTCTTACCGAACGTGATCCAGGAGACTTGGACCCTACTCCAAGAAGTAACAGAGGCGGTCACGAGGGTGGGGGGCGCGCCCCCATACCTCGTGGGCCCCATGTTGCTCCACCGACGTACTCCTTCCTCCTATATATACATACGTACCCCCGACAGATCAAATACAAAGCCAAAAACCTAATTCCAGCGCCGCAACTTTCTGTATCCACAAGATCCCATCTTGGGGCCTGTTCCGGAGCTCCGTCGGAGAGGGCCGTCATCATGGAGGGCTTCTACATCATCATAGCCCCTCCGACAAAGTGTGAGTAGTTTACCTCAGACCTTCGGGTCCATAGTTAGTAGCTAGATGGCTTCTTCTCTCTTTTTGGATCTCAATACAATGTTCTCTCCCTCTCTTGTGGAGATCTATTCAATGTAATCTTCTTTTTGCGGTGTGTTTGTTGAGACTGATGAATTGTGGGTTTATGATCGAGTTTATCTATGAATAATATTTGAATCTTCTCGGAATTCTTTTATGGATGATTGAGTTATCTTTGCAAGTCTCTCCGAATTATCCGTTTGGTTTGGCCAACTAGATTGGTAGTTCTTGCAATGGAGAAGTGCTTAGCTCTGGGTTCAATCTTGCGGTGTCCTTTCCCAGTGACAGAAGGGGAAGCAAGGAACGTATTGTATTGTTGCCATCGAGGATAACAAGATGGTTTTTTTATCATATTGCATGAATTTATCCCTCTACATCATGTCATCTTGCTTAAGGCGTTACTCTGTTTTTAACTTAATACTCTAGATGCATGCTGGATAGCGGTCGATGAGTGGAGTAATAGTAGTAGATGCAGGCAGGAGTCGGTCTACTTGTCTCGGACGTGATGCCTATATACATGATCATACCTAGATATCCTCATAACTATGCTCAATTCTGTCAATTGCTCAACAGTAATTTGTTCACCCACCGTAGAATACTTATGCTCTTGAGAGAAGCCACTAGTGAAATCTATGGCCCCCGGACTATTCTCATCATACCAATCTCCATCACTTTAATACTTGCTTTGTTTTACTTTGCCTTTTACTTTTCACTTTGCATCTCTATATAAAAAATACCAAAAATATTATTTATCATCTCTATTAGATCTCACTCTCGTAAGTGACCATGAGGGATTGACAACCCCTAATCGCGTTGGTTGCGAGTAGCTATCGTTTTGTGCAGGTATGAGGGACTTGTGCGTAGCCTCCTACTGGATTGATACCTTGGTTCTCAAAAACTGAGGGAAATACTTACGCTACTTTGCTGCATCATCCTCTCCTCTTCGGGAAAATCCAACGCAGTGCTCAAGAGGTAGCAGCCGGCTCCTGGGATGCTGACAGGCGGGTCCCGCGCGCAGGGGGGGTCCAGGCGCGCTTGTCTTCTTCCTCCTCTCCCTGCCCCCGACCGAAGTAGAGGCAGGGGCGCTGCCGGCGCTGGCCCCGGCGACTCCGGCCACCTCCGGCCAAACGGAGGACACCGGCGAGCTCGGTGTGGACTAACACATCCATCCCCGCGCAGAGGAGATGCCAGAGAGGAGCAGGCTAGCCACGACGAGGAGGGGACAGAACCGGCTCCGGTGGCGGCGATCTTCGGGGACGATGGCCACAGCGGCTCCGGAATGGGCTAAGATGGCAGGGAGGGTCTACGAGGACTGGGTGGAGCTCTGGTAGTGCTAGAATGGAGAGGGGGGCTCGGCTTCGGCCGAATTTAGGCCGGAGGGGCGGCGGCCATGGCGGCAATGGCGGGCAGGCAGTTCTCCAGGAGCTCGAGCGAGTGCATGGGCGGGGTCCTGGGAGAGTGGTGAGGCGAGTGGAGAGCTCGGGAGGCTCGGGGGATGGCTTAAATAGCTGCGGACGAGGTAGCCGAGCTGGCACCGCTGCGGATGCGTGGCCGGCGCGCATGGGCTCGGGGGAAAACGACGGCGAGGGCAGAGGGGAGAGCTATCACGGGGCAGGGGAGGCCAAGGGGGTGCAGGGAGGAAGACGACAGCGACGGAAAGATCCAGAACGCCACTGTGATCTCGTGGGCGTGCGGCGTTTTGCGTCGGTGAGGAAGCTGCCGGAGGGGGAGAGGGGTCCAGGGGGACGGCGACGATGAGAGCTACCTACTAGACAACATCACGGGCTCTAAGACGACGAGAGGAGGAGGGGGTCCAGCACAAATAGCGCTCTGGACATGGCCACTTCACACAGAGCGCGCCAACAGGCATGCCAGCTACGTGGTCACCACGAGGCATGGCACATTAAATTCTCTAGAGCACCCAAGATGGTGTCTAGTGGTAAGTCCTTCGAAGATGGGTTTGACTTGAGGTGGTAACAAGGTGAAAGAGGCTCTGGTTAAAAAGTTAGTGAGCTCTGAAGTTTACTGCAGTAAACTTTACGAGCTCAATGTGGTCAACAGGGATATGCTTGAGGCCAAAGAGTTTGTCTGGGAGGTTGAGGTAAAGAAGGACTTACATCCTGGTAACTATGGATGGGTTTGGATCAAGATTTAACAGAGTTGCTTTGCAACTGCCAAATATGGTCCAGAAACTAGATCATGATGGTGCACTCACATGGAGTGTCCACTTGAGCTCAAATTGGGCAAGGCTTAGTCATTAGGTCATATGATGATGCTGTAAAAAGATCGTGCTAAATGGACAAGCCAGAATAGCACTTGCTTCACAAACATCATTTATGTCCAGAAACTTGAAATAATTATGGTCGTCAAATGGATCAATTAAATGATGCCAAAATGGGTGGAGAGATATTTTATGGGTAATAGAATGATCTGGTAATTTATCGGGATTTTTGAAGCAATATAAAATATACTTGCTTCACAACCTGAAAATATTGCCAGAAACAAAGATTTGCTCCTGTGCTCACATAGATGATTGGATAGGGCTGCAAATGGGTGGAGGGGATTAATATGAGCATATTAAGGAGTGTGAAAAATTTTAACTCATTTGGGTACTCCTAGCTATTACTTCCTTCACAAAGCCTTCTGTCTGACAGAAACTTGGAAAATTCAGATTGGCTAGGAAAATAAATTTGAACTTGTGCATGAGGCAATTATTTGGACATATAAACATGCCCAAAATGGTGGGGAGTCAATAGGAGAAATATAAATGACACTTCCTTCACAAAGTGCCATTTAGGGCAGAATAGGAAAAGGAATATTGGGGAATTATTTTTGAACATGGCAATGAAAAGTTTTGCCATATTTGATCAAGATATGACCCAAACAATTTATGAGAATTATTTGGGAATTTTTTCAGTGATGGAAATATAGGTTGCTTCACAACCTAGGGCAATTGGAGTTATTCCTTTAAAAGAAAAGGAATATTCCCAATAAAAAAAGAATATTGGGATATGGGCTAGGATGGAAATGACAGGGTCTAGGGAAAGATTTGGGAATGACAAGCCACTCTGGAATTAAAGAAGGGGTCATCTTCTTTAGTTTCCAGACCACAAAGCCACGGAAAAAAGAAAACTCAGGCAAAAACCTTGGAAAACCAAAAGAAAAAGAAAGGGCCAAAAATCAGGCTGTCACATCAGGGGCTGAGCGATGCGCATTTCTCTCGTACACGTACGCGCGTGTGTGCGGGGCATTGGCTATAACTGAACCCGAGCGATTGCACTGCAGGCTACGCGTTACTGAACTCAAGAGCGATCGATCGATGGCTGTTAACTGAACCCGATCGAGCAATTCCTTCGCTACTGCTGCTAACTGAAATTGGAGTCGAAAGTTCAGTACCAGATTGTTTGGTAGGTAGCACAACGCAAAGGTGGCGGTGTGGAGAGAGGAGGAAAACCGCGAGATGGACATCGGTGCTGAGGGCACAAGTTCATGGCGTTCGGTATGTGGTATGTGATTTCCAGGGGAACAGTAGAACTCAAGCAGCTATAGATCTGTGAATTCAGGGGATTCCAGCCAGGCGTCCACCTTGCAGGGCATGGTATGATTGCTCAGGTAGCATGACAGGGTGTAGAGGCTTTGAACGGAGCCCTGGTGGGAGGAGATAATAACTCTGGGGATTTCAAAATCATTGGAAGAGAGATAGCTGACGACAGTCGAGATTAAGGGGCACGAGGCGCCATAGAGGGCGCCACCGAATTGAGAGGACTTGGGTGCAGCAGCAATCCTTGGTGGGAGAAGCGAGATGATCTCCCCAAGGACGGCGTCCGGGAGATCGTTGATGCGGTCCACCCGATATTCTACGGGTTCCTGGAATCCGGTGGGGGCAAGGTCGTTGCTTCTCCCCGCGCTGCCGGGTGCGGGATCTACAACAGGTTTCGCCGCTGGCGGGAGCCTCATCTTCTTGGCGCTGGGGTCAGCCGACTCCATTTTCCTCGAGGGCATCGCGTCGCGCTCACGGATTTGAGTAGAGTAACGAATGACGAGCCTAGTCGTAGTGCGAGTGAAGAAGAAGGGGAGCTGGGGTTTTGCTGTAGTAGTGAGGAAGAAGGGGAGCTGGGGTTTTCTATAGAGGCAATAATAAAATGGTTATTATTGCTATATTTCCTTGTTCATGATAATTGTCTATTGTTCATGCTATAACTGTGTTATCCGGAAATCGTAATACATGTGTGAATACATAGACCACAACATGTGCCTAGTGAGCCTCTAGTTGACTAACTCGTTGATGAACAGATAGTCATGGTTTTCTGACTATGGACATTGGATGTCATTGATAACGGGATCACATCATTAGGAGAATGATGTGATGGACAAGACCCAATCCTAAGCATAGCACAAGATCGTGTAGTTCGTTTGCTAGAGCTTTTCCAATGTCAAGTATCATTTCCTTAGACCATGAGATCGTGTAACTCCCGGATGCCGTAGGAGTGCTTTGGGTGTACCAAACGTCACAACGTAACTGGGTGACTATAAAGGTATACTACGGGTATCCCCGAAAGTATCTGTTGGGTTGACACAGATCGAGTCTGGGATTTGTCACTCCGTATGACGGAAAGGTATCTCTGGGCCCACTCGGTAATGCATCATCATAATGAGCTCAATGTGACCAAGTGTTTGGTCACGGGATCATGCATTACGGTACGATTAAAGTGACTTGCCGGTAACGAGATTGAATGAGGTATTGGGATACCGACGATTGAATCTCGGGCAAGTAACGTACCGATTGACAAAGGGAATTGTATACGGGATTACCTGAATCCTCGACATCGTGGTTCATTTGATGAGATCATCGTGGAACATGTGGGAGCCAACATGGGTATCCAGATCCCGCTGTTGGTTATTGGCTGGAGAGCTGTCTCGGTCATGTCTACATGATTCCCGAACCCGTAGGGTCTACACACTTAAGGTTCGGTGACGCTAGGGTTGTAGAGATATTAGTATGCGGTAACCCGAAAGTTGTTTGGAGTCCCGGATGAGATACCGGACGTCACGAGGAGTTCCGGAATGGTCCGAAGGTGAAGATTTGTATATAGGAAGTCCAATTTCGGCCACCGGGAAAGTTTCAGGGGTCACCGGTATTGTACCGGGACCACCGGAAGGGTCCTGGGGGTCCACCGAGTGGGGCCACTTATCCCGGAGGGCCACATGGGCTAAAGTGGGAAGGGAACCAGCCCCTGGTGGGCTGGTGCGCCCCCTTGGGCCTCCCCCTGCGCCTAGGGTTGGAAACCCAAGGGTGGGGGCGCCCCACTTGACTTAGGGGGCAAGTCCCCCCCTTGGCCGCCGCCCCCCTTGAGATTAGATCTCTAGGGGGCCGGCGCCCCCCCAGGGCCCCTATATAAAGACGGGGGAGGGAGGGCAGCCGCACCCTAGTCCCTGGCGCCTCCCTCTCCCCCCGTACCACCTCTCCCTCTTGCTGAGCTTGGCGAAGCCCTGCCGAGATCGCCGCTACTTCCACCACCACGCCGTTGTGCTGCTGGATCTCCATCAACCTCTCCTTCCCCTTGCTGGATCAAGAAGGAGGAGACGTCTTCCCCAACCATACGTGTGTTGAACGCGGAGGTGACGTCCGTTCAGCACTAGGATCTTCGGTGATTTGGATCACGACGAGTACGACTCCCTCAACCCCGTTCTCTTGAACGCTTCCGCTCGCGATCTACAAGGGTATGTAGATGCACTCCTCTCTCTCGTTGCTAGATGACTCCATAGATTGATTTTGGTGAAGCATAGAAAATTTTTATTTTCTGCAACGTTCCCCATCAATAGCCCCCGTGGCACTGCAGGAGCAGTTTTCCCCCTTCAAGGATGTGTCCCCCCCCTGAGTTGCCCAAGGTGATTTTCTTCTTTGCCGATCTCGATTGTGGTTTTTCATCTAAGTATGTGGTGATGAATAATGCAAAATTTTATTAGTTGCGATGCCATGTTATACATAGTGGTTTAAATAACTTGTGTTTCTTATACTGAAAAGTAATTCAGAATTTGTTTCTGTTTCAATTAGAGCCCTCATGCAGACAAGGATTGTGTGGTTGTACATGTTAATCGCTATGAGGCAGATGGCCTGAATATACGCACTGGGAAAACAGAGTTCTTAGGCTGTTGGATCCTAGAAGCCATTTGTGGTTTTACCAATCAAGGGTTGTATTCGAGCCTCACTGTTGTCAGGCATGTTGTCCAGGGTGTACTGAAGCACAAGAAGTTCAAAGCTACTCCTTCATTTGTGAGGCATACTATTCTTGTCAAGCTTACGCAGGAAGATGACGTGGCATGCCTCCACAAACAAGTTTATCATTGGCAAGGCCACAAGGTTGTCTTCATGAAGGTTCACAGGATTGAGCTGGTGCAGGACGTCCTCAATGATGTTCATGGCAAGGTTCGTCTTGTGTCCAGCCCAAATTAGATCGAGGCATGAAATAGTTGCCCCAGCTAGTGTTTAATAGTAGTTTGGATTGTGTCTAATTATCTGAATCTTGCCTGTTATCGACCCCTCTGGGGCTAGTACTCTGTTTGAATCCGTCTATGGGAACTGCTGCTACTTTTGTGTGCCCGTGAATCATGTGAGAACCATCATAATTGTTGCCGAAACAGATGCATCCTCACTAGTTTTTTCATGAATATGGCATGGTAAGACATAAGTTGTCACGGTTTATCATACGAGCAGTGTGTGTTTTGATGAAATAGAGCACTCGTTCAAGAACTGGGTGCCGATATATACATAAGTACTTGTAAACACTGTTGGTGCTACCCCACTTGTAAGCAGTTGTGCAAAACACGACACATTGGCTCAGCTCGCTTCAACACTAGGACATTGGCTCAGCTCGCTTCAACACTAGGCTATCGACCAACTAACAATCAACAATCTGCTGTCTGACATATAAGCAACTATGTATCTTGTTACAATGGTTCATGAAGTTAACTGAGGCCACAATGTAAATTCCAAACGTTCACACGCTAGTCCTGCGCTCATGTCGAACACTCACATTAAACTCGTCTTCATAAAAAACTTGAAAAGCATAAGTTAAGCAATTTTATACATCTCAATGATTCATAGAACATAACAAACATATACTAGTTCATAGCAAAAGACAAAGTTGTGACAAGGTTTACAAATCAGGAAAAAACAAGCAAAGCTTCTCTGAGCAAAGGGCCTCCCGGCATGCTTAAATTTCCTGGAGTTCACTCTGGTTTTTTCTTGTTGCCACCATCCAGGGTTAGGTTCTCTCATTCCAGAATAACCAATTATAATTGTGGTCTCAGCTGGTGTCGGTGTACTAGAGTAGGGGTACCCTAGTATCCCGAACTCGTGCACGGGCAGTTGCAGCACCCCGCGGCAAGGCTTGCCGGGTGACCGCCAAGATCCTCCATGGTTCCTTTTGAGCCATTCAAGAACAAAGTGTTCAAGACAAGGAGACAAGGCCCCGGCAAGAGGAGCTTGCCGGGAAGGCCAACCAAGGCATCTCAAGGAACTTGCCGCGACGCGCCACGCGTCCCGGCAAGGCCCAGTGAGCGACAAGCTTCCGGACGCGACAAGACGACGACCGCGGCAAGGCGCTTGCCGCGGCAAGCAACCACTCCGTACCTGCGCTCCAGCACATCCAACAACGTGTCGCCCTGGGACCCTTCCAGGCACGCGTGGCAAGAGGCTGTGCAGCCAGCGGTGCGCGGTGGCAAGCGGCGCTGACAAGATAGCCATCGTGGCAAGCGGTGGCGTCCCTGACGGTCCCTTTTTGCACTGTTTGGGCGACGTAGACGGGCATTTAATGCCTTTGTCCCCTGCCGTCAGGGTTAGGTATGATACACTGTTCAGGTAGCTGTACCAACCGCAAGTCCTTTCCCATTTTTACCCTTGCCTATGTTGCCACCTGTCGGTGACCCCTTGAGCATATAAAAGGAGGCCCATGCGCAACGTAGAAGGGGGTTCGAAAGGTTCGAAGGCAGAAAACACTCATGCTAGGTCTAGTTAGCAGCTGGTGTGTACTGTAGCACTCAGCGCTCCCAAGCAAGAACTCAATACACTCAGACATGCAGCAGTAGGAGTGTTATCTCTCCGGAGAGCTCCGAATCTGGGTATACTGCTCGTGTGCTTCGCCTCGATCTGCTCTTCGTGCGATCTCTGCCCCCCGCCGAACCGAAAGGGGCTCGGTCCGCCAGTCCCATAGGTGTTCGTGGATCAGTTTCCCCGACATCTTTGGTGCGCCAGGTAGGGGGCGTCGAGGTTGTGTGAACCTGATCCGACGTTCACACGAGCAAGATCTTCATCTTCTTCATCGACATGCCACCGAAGAAGAAGGCTTCGGCGGCAGCTGATCCGTCTTCGTCGATCCCACCACCACCGGAGCAAACAGGTGGTGGGGTAGACGCCTGCGGAAGAACGGACGTCGACGAGGGAGCCCACGGTGCTGCCAAGTCCAAGAACAAGGTTGCGCAGACCTCGGCGTCCGTGCATGCACCGCGCCCATCTCAGGAGGCGCAGGACCGACAGCTTCATGGTATTCACAGTGCCATACACTCGTTGGGCCTAGATCGAGCTGGTGGATCTCGGGATGCTCAAGACCAACATGCACGCCAACATGCTGGCACAAGCGAGACGCGATCGCCTGGACGGGATACTGCTCCTTCTAACATAGTTAGAAGTCCGAGCATATCCCGCTCCTCGCGCCGTTCGCCACTGCCGCCCGCCACTCCAGCAGAAGCTTTGGCGCGAGCTCAACTTCTCCTGGATTACCCTCCAACGGCAGACAAGATCGATGAATGGAGGGCCACCATTCAGAGTCTCATCGGCTTCGCCAACGGCGACACTCCGCGGCAACCGAGTACATCGCTGCCGCGGCAGGATTGCCAGGCACGAGCCGATGGCGACGAAACCCGTAGGGGTACAACCACCATGCACTCTCCACCCCGAAGGCCAAGATTGCCGACTCGCCGGATCCACCTCGACAGCGACTCCACCGCATCATCAGATCCACGAGCTCGTCGCGATCAGCGCCAAGTTCTTCACGAACGATAGCAAGAAGACGCTCGAACTCGCATCGAGCGCCGAAGAGAAGCACGGCATCAAGCAGACCAGCACGCTGGGCCCTCTGTCGACATGCATGCTCCAGGGGAACCAGGCGACTTGCCTTACGCGGTAGGTTGCCCTGCGTTCACCCGTGAGCTGCGGCAAGTCCAGTGGCCCAGCACGAAGAATTTCAAGCCAGACGTACCAGAGAAGTACGACGGCCAGTCGCATCTGTCGGAGTTCCTCAGCATCTACACCATCGCGGTGCAAGCTGCCGGGGGGCGGGACGACAAGATCCTGGCCAACTACTTCCCGCTGGTGCTCAAGCCCAATGTCAGATCCTGGCTCATGCACTTGCCGGACAACTCCATATCCTCCTGGGCAGACCTATGCCATCAGTTTGTCGGCGCCTTTATAGGCGGCCACAAGCCTCATGGCCAAGAGAGCGACCTTCATCCGCTCGCCCATAAGGAAGGAGAGCCCCTGCGCAAGTACATTCAGAGATTCAGCCGCGTACAGCACAACATCCCAAATGTCCATCCTGCCGCGGTAATCAGCGCGTTCCATCAGAACGTGCAAAACCGCAGGATGCGGGAGGAGATGGCGATGTGCAAGGTCAGAGACGTCAGTGAGCTATATGCCCTGGCCGACAAATGTGCGCGTGCTGAGGAAGGGAGGAAACTCCCCAGAGAGAATACAGAGGTAGGAGGATCTGATAGTGAGGAAGCTGCCCCGGCAAAGAAAAACCGGCGGCGGAACAACAGGAAGAAGAAAGGCAAACAAGTGCTAGTTGTTGAGCAGTCCGGCAACGGAGGTGGCGCCAAGAAAGCCAAAGCTGGAAGCTCCGGCGAGGAGGCTGTGGCGATCGCCGACAAGCAGGACAGCACCAACAAGCAGTATTGCAAGATCCACCGCACCAAGGGCCATGACCTCCAGAGCTGCAAGAAGGTCGAGCAGCTTGTCGAGCAGCAGAAAGCTGAATACGAGCGACGTGACAGGGAGAAGGCCCAGGAAGGTGCTGGAGGAGCTGGCAAGAAACGCCCCGGTCGAGGAGGGCGCCGCGGCAAGGCCAAGCAGCGGCAAGGAGACAGACCTCCCCGCGGCCGCGACAGGGATGAAGATGACGACAACGATGAAGATATGGATGATGACGAGACCGATGAGCAGGAGTTCCAGAAAGCCACAGAGGTCCTGTGCGTTGACGGCGGTGCTTCTCTGCATACTTCACACCACCAGCTCAAGCAGTGGGTGCGGGAAGTCAATGCGGCAGAACCACCCGTCGAGTCACGCAAGCCTCTCAAATGGTCCAGCACGCCTATCATCTTTGATATTGAGGACCACCCTGATCGCATAACTGTGGTCGGGTGCTTGCCGATGTTGGTTTCACCAACTATCCGCAACCTCAAGGTCACTAAGATGCTAGTTGACGGCGGGGCCAGCTTGAACCTGATCTCCTCCGTGGTACTCCAGAAACTCCAGATCCCTGATGGCGAGCTCGAAGAGACAGGCACATTCCAAGGAATCAATCCGGGAAGGAGCAAGCCGAAGGGAAAGATCACGTTGCCGGTGACATTTAGCAGCGAGTTGAACTTCAGGACTGAGAGGGTCACTTTTGACGTTGCTGACTTCCCATTGCCTTACAATGGGATACTTGGCCGTCCAGCACTCGCCAAATTCATGGCGGCCTCTCACTATGCATACAACATGCTGAAGATGCCAGGCCCGATAAGTGTCATCTCTGTCCCTCGCGACAAGAAGGACGCTCTTATCTGCGCCGACAAGATCTACCGGGAAGCAGCAGCCGCAACAAATCGCAAGTCACTTGCCGCTGAAGCTCCCGGGGCGAAGAAGAAGCCCAAGTCCGGCAAGAGCTCTGATGCCCACTCTGGCAAGCGCACCTCTTCGGAGTGCTGCGCTACCGTCGAGGACGCACCATTGAGCTCCACCGGCAAGTGTAAGAAGACAATGGCAGCTCCACCAGAGACCAAGAAGGTGTCCGCCAAGGAGGACGGCACTGGTGGTACCTTCACCATCAGTGCCACTCTCGACCCTAAATAGGAAAGCGCGCTCATTGCTTTCCTGCGGGCGAACGTCGACGTGTTTGCGTGGCAACCCTCTGACATCCTCGGTGTTCCTAGGAAAGTAATCGAGCACCATCTTGCCGTCTGTCCTCATGCGCGGTCTGTCAAGCAGAAAGTCAGGAAGCAGGCAGTGGAGCGCCAAGAATTCATCGCAGAAGAAATCAAGAAATTGGAAGCAGCAGGCCTTGTCAGTGGAGTGCTCCATCCTACGTGGTTGGCCAATCCTGTAGTCGTGCGCAAGGCAAATGGGAAATGGAGGCTTTGTATCGACTTTACCGATGTCAATAAAGCTTGTCCCAAAGACCAATTTCCCTTGCCACGCATTGACCAGATTGTTGACTCCACGGCCGGATGTGACTTGCTTTCATTTCTTGATGCATATTCAGGATACCATCAGATCTTCATGGCAGAAGAGGATGAGGAGAAGACCGCATTCATCACACCATGTGACACGTACTGTTTCGTACGGATGCCTTTCGGTTTGAAGAATGCTGGTTCAACATTTGCAAGGGTAGTCCATGACGCTTTTGAGCCGCAAATGCACAGAAATGTGGAAGCCTACATGGATGACATAGTGGTCAAGAGCAAGGACAAGGCAACCCTGATTCAAGATTTAGACGAAACCTTTGCAAATCTACGCAAGATCAACCTAAAGCTCAACCCCGAGAAGTGTGTGTTTGGAGTCCCCTCCGGCAAGCTTCTCGGGTTCTTCGTGTCTCAACGGGGAATTGAAGCCAATCCCGACAAGATCAAGGCCATCGAGCAGATTGAAGCACCAAAGCGCGTCAAGGATGTACGAAGACTTGCCGGTTGCGTGGCTGCTCTCAGCAGGTTTATCTCTAGGTCTGCTGAGCGCGCCCTGCCATTTTTCAAAATATTGAAAAAGGCGGGTCCAATGAAATAGACTCCGGAAGCGGAGGCTGCGCTGCAGGACTTAAAGAGATACCTGTCCTCCACTCCAACACTTGTCGCACCTAAGCCACAAGAGAAGTTGCTGCTGTATATAGAGGCAACCAATCAAGTGGTTAGTGTTGCGTTAGTGGCAGAGAGGGAAGCGTATGAAGAGCCAGCAACCACGGCAGGTGCATCCAGCGACAAGCATGGGACTTCGCCGGCAAGCTCTGGTCCCGACAAGGGTGGATCTGCGCAGGCGCGTGAGAAAATGCAGAAAAGAATGGTGCAGCGCCCGGTTTACTTTGTCAGTTCCCTTCTGCAAGGGGCTAGGTCAAGGTACTCTGGTGTGCAGAAGTTGCTTTTCGGCCTTCTCATGGCCTCGAGAAAGCTGCGCCATTACTTCCAAGCACATGAAATCACGGTCGTCACTCGTTTTCCACTGAAGAGGATACTGCAAAATCCAGAAGCAACAGGCAGGATTGTCGAGTGGGCACTGGAACTGTCAAGCTTTGGCCTCAAGTTTGAGAGCACTTCAACTATCCAAAGCAGAGCAGAATGGACGCCAACGCAAGATGAAGAAATTCCAGAAATGAGCATCCCCGTCAAGGAAGCGAGCAAAGAGTGGCTGATGTACTTTGATGGTGCCTTCTCGCTGCAAGGCGCCGGTGCGGGCGTGCTACTTGTTGCACCCACCGGAGAGCACATCAAGTACGTAGTCCAGATACACTTTCCCAAGGAGCAAGCAATGAACAATACTGCAGAGTATGAAGGTTTGCTTGCCGGTCTCAGGATCGCAGCAGACCTTGGGATCAAGAAGCTCATTGTCAGGGGTGACTCACAGCTTGTCGTCCGCCAAGTGAACAAGAGTTATCAGAGTCCGTTGATGGAAGCTTATGTTGATGAAGTGAGAAAGCTAGAAGAGCACTTTGACGGCCTACAAATGGAACATGTTCCAAGAGCTCGGAACGACATTGCCGACGGCCTGTCGAAGTGCGCCGCACTTAAGTTACCTGTGGAACCAAGGATCTTTGTGCTCAAGCTGACTCAACCATCCGTAACGCCATCAACTGGACAGAGCAAGAAGAGGAAGTTGATTTCTAGTGACTATTTCCCGGCAGAGCTCCCCGAAGCCGCCGACAAGAAGGTCCCCAAGATCAACACCAAAAGTGCTGAGGAGCAGTCTGCTCCGGCAAGCCCTAGGGTTTGTTCCGTTGAAGCAAACGCTCCCGACAAGTTTTGCTCCGGCAAGCTTGCCGGGGAACATCAAGCTCCGGCCGAGCCCCAGTTTCTCGCCGTAGAAGCGGATGTTCCCGCAGCAGCAGGTGTGCCTTTAGTCCTTGTTGTCGAGCCACAAGCTCCAGCATGGGCGCAGCAGATTGTCCATTTCCTTCAGACAGGAGAACTTCCCGAAGAGCAAGAAGAAGCGGAAAGAGTAGCCCGACAGTCAAGTATGTACCAGTTTGTCGACAACACATTGTACAGAAGATGGCTCAACGGCGTGAAATTGAAGTGTATTCACCGGGAAGACGGACAAAAGCTGTTGGCAGAGATACATGGAGGCATATGTGGTCACCACATTGGCGCAAGAGCACTTGCCGGCAAAGCATTCCGGCAAGGTTTCTTTTGGCCGACAGCCCTCCAGGATGCGACTGCACAAGTAACCAAGTGTGAAGCGTGCCAGTTCCATTCCAAGAAGATACACCAGCCAGCTCAAGCTCTCCAGACGATCCCTTTATCCTGGCCATTTTCGGTCTGGGGGCTCGACATCCTCGGCCCCTTTCCCCGAGCTGTCGGGGGCTTTGAGTACTTGTACGTTGCCATCGACAAGTTCACAAAGTGGCCGGAAGTGGAAGCAGTGAGGAAGGTGACAGCATAGTCAGCAGTGAAGTTCTTCAGGTCGGTTGTTTGCCGCTTCGGGATCCCTAACAGGATCATCACCGACAATGGCACACAATTCACGAGCCGCACCTTTATGCAGTACATCCAAGATCTTGGCGCCAAGGTCTGCTTCGCTTCTGTTGCTCATCCGAGAAGTAACGGTCAAGCGGAGAGGGCGAATGCTGAAGTGCTGCGCGGGCTCAAGACCAGAACTTTCGACAGGCTGCACAAGTGCGGAAAGAACTGGATTGAGGAGCTGTCGGTGGTACTTTGGTCGATCAGGACGATGCCAAATCGAGCCACTGGCCAGACACCTTTCGCTCTAGTCTATGGAGCAGAGGCAGTTCTCCCCACGGAACTCGTATACGGGTCGCCTCGAGTGCTCGCTTATGATGAGCTTGAGCAAGAGCAGTTGCGACAAGATGACGCGCTGCTCCTTGAGGAAGACCGTCTTCAGGCTGCTGTACGAGCTGCTCGATACCAGCAAGCTTTGCGCCCCTACCATAGCCGCAAAGTTAATGCCAGAAGTCTCGAGGAAGGCGACCTTGTTCTTCAGCGCGTTCAGTCCGCCAAGAATTCCAACAAGTTGATGCCGAAGTGGGAAGGCCCTTACCGGGTGAAACGAGTCACTAGGCCTGGCGATGTCCGCCTTGAGACCGAAGATGGCATTCCGGTGAGCAACTCCTGGAACATTGAGCATCTTCGTAAGTTTTACCCGTAGGGCGCGGTTGCCGGAACCTATTCCGGCAACCACCTTTTGTACAAGTCTTGCCGATGTTGCATGTAATCCTTTGTACAAAGCCGGGCGCAGACCCCGTGCATAAGTAAAGCTCATGTGCTCCGCACATCTTGTCAATTTCATGCTTTCTACTTCTCTTTGCATGCATTGTCTGACACTTTGTGCAGCACCTGCCCCCGGTAAGCAATAACGAGCCGTAAGGCTCCATATCTTTATTTTCTCTTCTTTCTCTTTCTCAAAGAAAGGAAGGTTCCCTCGCCCACAAGTTTGCCGGGGGAAAGGAGAAGATAATGGTGTGGACCAAGCGTCGTTCGAAGAAGTTTCGCCTTACCGGGAAGCAAACGAAAGAAAAGCTAAGTTGCTAAAGTTTGAGAAATCAGTTTTAAAATTTTTAAGTTATCTTCCTCGAACGACCTTGCTTTGTATGAAAAACCTGTGCGCGGAGGAACCAACTCGTAGCTAGTTGCGCCCTTACTTTGTTTCGAGTCCGCTCAACAACTTAAGTGAGCTGCAGCTAGTTGCGACAAGGTTTCTTGTCGGTAGCGGCACCGCCAGCAGGCTGCTGACGTCCCGCACTCAGCGCTCGCGGCTCAGGTGCCTGCGCCGACAAGTTCCCTAAAAGCGTAGGGCAAAAACATACAAAGGAAGGAATCAAGTAAAGGAAATAACATAGCAATCTCTACCCAAAATAGAGTCCTATTACAAGATAGCTTGTCGCAGCTCTAACCGATTGTTCTCATAACATGACCAGCAGCGACAAGGAAAAGAGAAAGCGGGCGGCATAATCTACGCGATCGCCCTCAACCCTCTTGATCCCGCTCACCTTGTCCACAATGGGTGCGACAAGGGCCTTGAGCGCTTCCAGATCAGCATCCGGCGGCAAGGTCCGAAGGACGTTGGTGAGGTTGAGGCCTGGGTTGCGGAAGGCCACCTTCATCAGCACCTTTTGAAGAGCTCCCGCGCAAATCCGGCTTGACTCGTCGGCCAGCTGCTTTGGGATCTTCTCCCGGAGTCGCTGGAGGGCTGTCACCACGCCTTTGAAGAACAAGCTGAGCTTGGCGCTGGGTTGGAGGTGCTCGTCGGAGGGATATCCAAGATCTTCCATCCCCAGCTGCGCCAGCTCCCTGTCGATGGCGGCGGCAATATCCACGAGACCCTCGGTCCAGTGCTCCACGTTATCCCTGAAAGTATTCTGGGTGATGGCAGCACTCGCCAGCAGCGCCTCGTCGGCCTTGATTCTCTTCTCCAAGACCACCGCCTGCTCCCTCGCGCCGTCCAGCGTCTTGGTCAAAGTACCAGCTTCAACTCAAGATCCGCATTGGAGTCCTTGGCGGCGCTAAGCTCCTTGCTCCTATCGGCGAGACGACCCTGCAGCTCGCCAAGGGTGTAGGCGTCCTTCTCACGCTCACGCTTGAGCGCGGCAAGATCCTCGCTGCTCGCCTTGAGATCGGCCTCTAGCTGCGCCACTTTCGTCTCCAACTCCTTCTTGGCGGTCTCGGCAGCTACGGCAGCGTCCTTCGCTTCCTTGAGAGTTCGCGCGCGGCAAGCTCCTCCTCGTGGCTGTCAAGATTGACCTTCCACTGCACCAGCTCGCCTTCCTGCGCGGACAGCTTCTTGGCAGCAAGTCGCTGTTGCTCTTCAACCTCAGCCTTCTCGAGGAGGAAGGCTTTCCGCTCATCAGCAAGTTGCTCCTGCTCCTCCGCCAAGGACCGGAGAGCTTCTTGGTGGAGGCCTCGGAGCTCCTCCGCGCGCTTCTCGATGTCCACGCCCGCCTTCGCGACAAGCGCTTCTCGGGATGCCAGCTCGGCTTGTCGGGCGCGGTAGAGCGACAGCAGCTTCCGCAGCAGCTGCTCCTCCTCAGGATCGCCACTGCTGCTGCTTGGCGCGTCAACCAGCGTCAGCCCGGCGAAGGCAAGCAACTCTTCGTCGAAGGTTTCTCCTTCAACCGGCGCCCTGGAGCTCGACGCCCAGGGGAGTTTGATGAAGACGCTGTCGCCGGCCTTCAAGTAGGCGCCGGGCTGGGGCTCTTCGGAGCCTGACGCTGCAGCAGTGGCGGAGGGATCGGCGGTCGGCGCAACGCCTGACGCTCCTGCGGCCTCAGGGCCATCAGTGCGATCGCCGGACCCCACGCCAGCTCCTGCGGCGGCAGCCTTGGCGGCCTCTCCGCCGGCGGGTTCATTAGCGCCGGCTCCTTCTCCGGCAACCTCGGTCTCCATCGGCTCCGTGGCAAATGGACCTGACGACCGGAAAAGGAAGAAAAAGTGAAGCAAATAGTCAAAAAGAAGATCAGAAGAAGAAGAATCCAAGGGAAGTTTTCAAGCAAGAGGATTACCTGTATTGTCCCTTGCCGGAGAACTGTCCCTTGCCGGAGAACTGTTCCTTGCCGGAGAAGTCTCCCTTGCCGGGGAATCCTCCCTTGGCGGAGTAGTCGAAGCAGACGGCATGCCGGGAGTGGCTCCCGGGCACTCCTGGTGAGGCTGCTCTGCTCCTACACAAACCAGAAGTCAGATATCAACAAAGAAGAAGCACCCAAGCGCGCCTAACAACAGGAAGTAAATCATATACTTACGCTGGGGGCTGCGCTGGGGGCTGCTTTGAAGAATGGTTGCCGGGTCCGGCATGGTGGTCTCGGGCGCACCCCCTGCTGTCGCGGTGGGATCGTCCTCGATGACAATCACCGGGACCTTGGCTCTCTTCGCCGCTCTCTGGGCTAGAGTCCTGAAAAGGAATGGATTCGGAGCCAAGCAAATCAGATACAAGACAAGACAGCAAGAATTCAAGAACTACAAGTACAGCCAAGAATCATACTCTTCCTCTTCCTCGTCGGAGCTGAGCGCGGAGAGGTCGAAGTCCGGCCCACCCTCGGCGCGACAAGGCGGAGGAGTAGGGTCCCTTGGGCGCTTGGCGGTAGCAGAAGCGGTGGTCCAGGAGGGCCCCGCTCCGGTTGCTGCAGCGGCGTGAGGTGCTCCCGCGGCAACAGTGCTTGCCGCGATGGAGCACGTCGCGCGGCGCGGCGGCTGTTGTCCCGTCTGCCGCCCCGCTACGTCCCCGGCCCTGCGGAGACGCCTTCTCGGTGGAGCTGGGGGCTCCGCTTCCGACGAGCTGCCTGAAGGTGCGAAGGTGAGGGGTCGATCCTCGACGAATCGCTCACGCCCTCGGTGGGCTCGCTCGACTCAGCTTCAAGCCTGGCAAGCTCTCCCTCGCCGGCAAGCTCTTCCTCATCGGCAAGCTCCCCACGCTCGACAAGGCTTGCCGCCTCTGCTGCCTCCGCCTCCTCCACGGTGAATCCAAACTCGCCTGCAGCAGCAGCTGCCGCCGCCTCTTCCACCCTGGTGGCGATGCGCTGCATCTCCTCCTCGGTGGTGTCGCAAGTGAGGCCCTTCTGATCATTGGAGCGGACCGGCACTTCTACCAGGCCGTCGAAGAACTCCTACACGACGACGTCTGCAGGCTCTTGCCAAGTGGGGACGATTCCATGCGAATCGCACAACGGCATCATTGCACGGATGCGGTCGAGCGCGGAATTATTGCACAGCGGAACGACACGCCTCGGCAACTTGAACGCTTCCGGATGTTGAGGGTCATACTTGAACAGTTCCTGGAGCATCGCGTTCAGTTCCAGGACAGTGAAGTTGAAGTTGAGGCCCGGGCGCAGCCTCATGATATCCGCCGCGTTCTGGAACTCCCAGGCGGGTCTCCTCCTCTCCTGCAAGGGGGCGATGCGGTGACGAAGAAAGTCTGCTCCAAAGGCGCCCACGGTGAGCCCGGCAAGCCTGAGGCGTAGGATCCGGGTGACGGCGATCTTCAGCCTACCGTCTTCCGGGGCCACGTTGCTCCAATCATTGCCGCGTGCTACTGGGGCTTGGCGCAGGGCGGTGAACGGCTGCGGGTCCTCCTCGACGATCCAGCACCAATCTGCCCTCCACTCATCCCACTTGCTGCGGAGTTCTCCCTCCAGACAAGCTTCTTTCTTGCCGGTCCTCAAGATCCAGGCGATTCCGCCGGATAGGGGCTCTCCTCTCTCGACTCGGGGCATAAAGAAGTGGCGGAAAAGAGCTACATTGGGATGGACTCCAACAAAGTTTTCGCAGAGATGTGCGAAAACTGACATGGTCAGAACGGCATTGGGGGTGAAGTCAAGGAGGCGGAGCCCGTAGGTGTTCATGATATCGCAGAAGAATTCAGAGAAGGGCGGGCAGAGCCCGCAGTAGAAGAACAGCGCGAAGAAAGGATAGCCATTCGGAGCCAGTTCTGAAGCAGCGGCGGGGAGTACCTTCATGCGCGGATGCGCTCGCGTCTCCGTCGACCAGAAGAGGTAGTAGTTCTCCCTCAGCTCCTTCGCGGCGAGCTGAGGGGGAAAAGTTGCCCGCTCCTTTCGCAGCGCCGCAAGCCGCTGCGCCTCGGCCGACTTCACGACCTTCCCGGCTTTCGGAGCCATGGCGGAGGTGGTGAGGGAGATCGGCGGCGTTGGTGGTGACGGTGGCGATGAGGGGCGGAGCGCTGCTCTCTTTCAACTTCGGGAAGAAGGGGGGAGCGGCGGAAGTTTTCGAGATTGGAGCAATAACCGGCGAGATGGGCGAACTGCCCCTGTTTCCCCTGCTTATAAAGAGGGAGGGGGCGGACGTTCCGCCTTTCCAAATAAAGAAGCCACCCATGATCTCTCCCACGATGCCGCATTCGACGCGTGCCGTTCGGGGAGGGCGCGGTGGATGCGGAGTGAGACACGGCGTAACCCAGGCCGCGCGTGCCCGTGCCCTGTTTTGGGCCTGGCCCAACAGCGCTCAGCACCATGTGTGGCCCAGGCACGGGGGCTCCTATCGGTGTACTAGAGTAGGGGTACCCTAGTATCCCGAACTCATGCACGGGCAGTTGCAGCACCCCGCGGCAAGGCTTGCCGGGTGACCGCCAAGATCCTCCATGGTTCCTTTTGAGCCATTCAAGAACAAAGTGTTCAAGACAAGGAGACAAGGCCCCGGCAAGAGGAGCTTGCCGGGAAGGCCAACCAAGGCATCTCAAGGAACTTGCCGCGACGCGCCACGCGTCCCGGCAAGGCCCGGTGAGCGACAAGCTTCCGGACACGACAAGACGACGACCGCGGCAAGGCGCTTGCCGCGGCAAGCAACCACTCCGTACCTGCGCTCCAGCACATCCAACAACGTGTCGCCCTGGGACCCTTCCAGGCGCGCGTGGCAAGAGGCTATGCAGCCAGCGGTGCGCGGTGGCAAGCGGCGCTGACAAGATAGCCATCATGGCAAGCGGTGGCGTCCCTAACGGTCCCTTTTTGCACTGTTTGGGCGACGTAGACGGGCATTTAATGCCTTTGTCCCCTGCCGTCAGGGTTAGGTATGATACACTGTTCAGGTAGCTGTACCAACCGCAAGTCCTTTCCCATTTTAACCCTTGCCTATGTTGCCACCTATCGGTGACCCCTTGAGCATATAAAAGGAGGCCCATGCGCAACGTAGAAGGGGGTTCGAAAGGTTCGAAGGCAAAAAACACTCATGCTAGGTCTAGTTAGCAGCTGGTGTGTACTGTAGCACTTAGCGCTCCCAAGCAAGAACTCAATACACTCAGACATGCAGTAGTAGGAGTGTTATCTCTCCGGAGAGCTCCGAAGCTGGGTAAACTGCTCGTGTGCTTCGCCTCGATCTGCTCTTCGTGCGATCTCCGCCCCCCGCCGAACCAAAAGGGGCTCGGTCCGCCGGTCCCATAGGTGTTCGTGGATCAGTTTCCCCGACAGCTGGAATGCTGAACTGAACCATGCAGTGTACTGACCAGGTAAAATTCTTGTGCATTCCACTAAATTTAAGCACCACTATTTGCATAAATAAGCAGACAACAATGCCTCTTGTCCGCGCACCTATCCAAAAAACCGCCGTGCAGCCATGCCAGCTAGTCCTCGGTCCATGGATGAACTGGTAGAAAGTGCATTCCGGACTAGGATGTAGTTGTTTTTGCTCGTCCCTGCACTGCAATCAGGAAGTAAAATGTACGAATCAGCTTCTTTTAGATTGCGTTGGTCATTTTACCTTAGTTACTACCAATGTAGGAATACCTTGAACACTGGAGGTTAGACGACGGCAACGAGGCATAGCCATCTCATTTTGCGCAGTTCTACTAAAACTGAGGTGTGTGCTTTTGATTGCGCGGATAGAAACCATACAGAGACAAACATCCCGAAATGATATGGAGACAGACATCCCTGTTTGCGCAAATACAAAATATGGTTATTTAAACAGTGACAGATATTTGCAGTGGTGTACGATTAACAGCAGCATCAATCGTGTTATAATTGGCACTAGATTAACAGTATGAAGAGTCCTTAAGTAAGTAGCATCGCATCACATCAACACTGCCACTAGATTAACATGCAGAACAATAGCATTACTATTACTGTCATGAGAGTAGCACATGGTCAGTAAATGTGCAATCAAATTTGTGCAGTTCCACTGGGATGAAGCAATGTTAGCGGTGTGAGATTTAAGTGTAACTTCAAAAACACAATTCATGTAAAATAAAGCAAGACATAAGCACTTCATAAAATGGTGGTAGCATTGCTTCAATTTATCGACGGCACTAGACCATTACTTATAGTGACATTAGGTGGCATTGCTTAATGCTTCATGTGATTTTACATTAACGGTAGCGATATGGGCATAGGGACAGCAGGGGCATAAAGTGGTGAGGCAGATGTGGCTGACGAGAGCGGCAAACACTCAGGCAGCATGTCTGCATTTGTCCCATTTTTTATCTCCTCGGCGACATTTTCCTATGTGAGCACAGGAAATCTAGACCTGCTCATTCTCATTTGCGTTGTCCCCCAACACCCGTCACTTTCTTTCCTTTTTCAACCAAGAGATAGGTCCACTCCCCCCCACCCTTCTCCATCCACCATGATTTCTTTGCTTTTTTCAACCAAGAGACCGGTTGGGTACCTAGTATCTACTACTTTCCCCAATTTCCTCTTAGAACCAAGTCCTAGATTCAAGCTACAGATTTCCCACTTTCTTCCTTGTTTGAACCAACTCTTAGAGTCGACTGTATGAACTAGCTTTACATCTAATAACAGTAAAAGTCTAGGTGGCTTTCGAATAGTGGACGGAAGTAGAAAAAGATCCACACGAAGGGAGCTGGGGCAGTAGAGCAAGGCAGGTTTCGAAGGAATATATACCTGAGGGTCGTCGTCATGTGGCAAAGACGGTGTCGGGAGGCCGCATCTTGGACACAATACCGTAGGAAGGAAGAAGGGGTCAGAGGCCCTCCCGAGCCGGCGCTCTCTCGGAGAGAACGGCACGGCCGCCAATCGGGACGCGCGGGCAGCCGTTGGTCTCCTCCCTCGCCGCCGACGACAGCGTGAACGGTGCACCTACACCCCTACCCCAGTCGAGGTTGTCCGGCCGGATTTGCGACCAGTCATGAGCTGAGAGAGAGTGTGGCCACCTATGTCTTGCTTAGATCTGGAGAGCATGAGAGAGTGAACGAGAGGAACCCTAGTAAAGCAAGCGCTAAGGCTCCTGCTTATATATATAGTGGAGTGATTTTGTTGTACCAGCTTCAAAAAAATTCGCTCCTACGTGTACCCGCGAGTGGGTGTGAGAGAACTAGTGCGTGCGTGCACCGCTTCTCTTCGTGAGAGTGCAATATACTATGCCCAAAGAACGTTCGCCGCAAGAGTAATAGTATAAGTGTGTGACGTGTGAGCTAAAATAAAATGTGCGCGACGTCTTTTGTTTTTTAGAAGTTCTGAGGGTAGGGTGTGAAGAGCACATATGTGCGTGACGTCTACCTGCAGATAGACGGTGGGTGCGAGGTGTGAGTCTGCGAGAGGAGTCGGGAGAGTCGTGACTCATGAGGGTGCGTGTGCATGAGAGAGAGGGGGGCACGTATCAATGCAATGCAAGTGTCCGTAAATCATTATCCGACAAACGTTCGCCACAAGCCTTTTTCTGACGAACGCCGTAAGAACTGTTAGATCGGCATCCGACAGTGTTAGTTTTTCCATGTCATTTAACAGAACAGCCACTCCTCCTACACACAAATCTTCCACGTGAATGTTAGCAACTGTCGTATGCTCCCTCCGTTCCAAAATGCAGTGCATATAGCTTTATTGAAAATTCGAACCTCGCAAACTTTTGCCGAGTTTTCGTGTACCAAATTGCACATGTAGAATACCGTGTATATATCATTTCATTCATCTTCGAGAGGTAACTATAAAGATTGGGGAGGAGTCTACAAAGAAAGACCATTGTATCACCTGCAACAATTTCAACCATCCTTTGGTGTTGAGGAATATCATAGGAACTCTATATGATATGATTTTTATAGGATTTTTTCCTTTAGAGCCAATTGGTTCATAGGATTAGATTCATATACTCCACATTTCAAAGGAAATAAACATGATATCATTTCTATAGCTTTAGAGCCACTTGGTTCATATGAATGGATTCCTATACTCCCTTAATTTCAAAGGAAAATAAACATTAGCATATATTCAATAGAAAAGTTCCTATGATATGAACCGAATTACATCTCTTTTCTAATCCCTCCTCATAGGAATTGAGATACATGTCATCTTCAGATTCAATATAAAAGTTCCTACGATGTGAACCAAATGACATCTCTTTTCCAATCCCTACTCATAGGAATTGAGATACTCCATGTCATCCTACAACTTCCATGCATACATCTTCTATTCCTAAATAGATAGTACAACCCACTAGTAGCTTTTTCCAAGACATGCAACTATGGCACAAGAACTATATAGTGTGCCAATAACTTTGAAAGATGGTCGCTGGATGAAGCTAATCTGACAGTGCAGAGTTGGCAAATCCAAGCACTACTAGCCGTTGGATATCATCAACATTCCACCAGATCTGCCACATGTACAATTTAGAAGACTCCATGGCTGAACTTAAGCATAATGCACAAACCTCAAAACACAAGCACTTC
Organism: Triticum dicoccoides; assembly: GCF_002162155.2. NCBI lineage: Eukaryota > Viridiplantae > Streptophyta > Magnoliopsida > Poales > Poaceae > Triticum > Triticum dicoccoides. Next base: position 78,366,966 of record NC_041385.1, read on the forward strand.
TCCTTTGTTCTAGAATCTTTTGTATCATAATTGAATTTTTTTTCTAAATGAATTGCCATTATTTCTTTTTTTACCTTATGTTTTACAATGCACAACCCCATGAACCTTAACATTTTTATAAAATTAATTGATTTTGAATGAGATGAACTATAAGAACTAAACAAACATCTACATCATGCATATATATATGACTCAAAGCTTTACATGCTATGGTGTGTATTTATTCATAATTTGGTTTCGAAATCTCATGCGTTCAATGCATGTGTACCTTACTAGTTTTGAGTAGAGTAGAAAATTTCACACGGCCCCGGGTATATCAAAATGCAGGGCCCATGCATCATTGCCTTTCGGTCGAACCTACGTCCACAATTTTTTGTACATACTATATCTCCACTGGTCCCCGAACCCAAAATGTTTCCTCGTTCCCATAAAACCAAGCGGCCCACACATATTTAAGGCGTCGACTTGAACCCGTTTACTACGATGTGGCCCCGCACGCCGTAGTACTCCTACAAACCCTACCGCCGCACTCATCACCGGTTTTCTTCAAGAGGACGAGGGAGAAGCTGATTTTATAGTGGAGGCGCTTTAAAAAAAAGGATCTGTAGTGGAGACCCCTACCCTAGCGTGCCCTAGGTAGCTGCCGCATGTATCATTGTTTTCTCTTTTCTTTATGCTCTTGCGCCCTAGAGTGAAATGATGGTTGCTTCGTCCATCCAGCTTAATGCGGGAAAGACGGGGCTTTGTGATTTGCCCCTCATCGCTCATTGTCTACTACTACGGTGCTACGACTGGGGTGCCTCCAATTCCAACCGCTGTTCCGAACTTTAATTTGGTGCATCGCACGTAGAACAAGACGGTGGATGAGCCACATGTCGCCAAAGGGGTCGTGTTAAGTGTGTCGCCATTTTGTGTGCGGACTGACCCTGCTTGAGTTGCTACACCAACACGACAGGAGCAGCCTACCACTTAGTTTTGCTCCTTGGTGAATCCCGACTATGTTGATCTAAAAAAGATACGTGATGAACTACCCTCTCCGTCTCGGTTTTTTATTTTTAGGCATCTTGGTTTATAGGGTGTGCACGTAGTTCTAGGTCATCCATTTGACTAACTAAATATGAGTTACTATGTCACAAAAAGTATATCATTGGATTCTTAAGCAGATGAAGTTGTATTTAAAAGTCGAGGGCAGGGCTTTTCCTGCGCGGTAGGTGGGGCAGTTCCGCCTAGTCGGTTTGACAGAGACGCGAGAAGATGAGGGAGTAGGCTGCTGCAAATGTAGGGTTGTGTGATTTGATAGCGAGTTACTATTGGACAAGTGGGGCCCCATGATTTGATTTTCCATTATCATTTTAACTGCGGCGCTACGGTCCGGCGTGAGTCTCCCGATTCCTGACCACCTCCATACAGGTGCCTCTCCCAATGCTCCACCATGTACTAGTAGAGGCTGGCTCTTGCATGAGAGCCCACTTCTCCACTTTTTCCTTGCCTCTCTTTCCTCCACATATGCAAAAATGCCATGTAAAGCGCACTATTGTACTTGTACTTGCTCCTACAGGTGCTAAGCTTGCTACATAGGCATAAAGTCTGATGTGGCAAGTTTGGTGACCCAAGGAAGAAATGGTGCTAAGCGCGTGTACCTAGGTGAAAAGACAATTTTGAGTCTATAGCTAATTAAATGAAGCAAACTTAGCAACAAAAAACTAATAAGCACCTATGCATTGGGGACTTGATTGCTAAGCCATTTAATGCCCTTAGCACCTCATCTAAAGCACCATTTCATCAGGAGAGGTCACTCCTTGTCAAATGCAATAAATACTACTACGAAGAAAGAGATAGAGAGAAGTCAAAAATAAATACACTTATAGCCAACCTTATAGCTAACCTTGTTGTAGTATGATTGACTAAGTGATGACATGCCAACATCAGATAGCCTAATGCACCGTGTTAAATCTCCAAGGGCGTGACCGCGCGAGCGACGCGACGGTCATGGTAGGCGCGACCATGATACGGGCTGCTGGCAGCCCTTGGATCTGAGATCGAACGATCGCATGCTAAGTTGCTGAAAATTTGCAGAATAACCCTCCAGGATAGGATATTCACCCATAGGTCTAGAATCACGCCATGCAACCGTTCGATCTCAGATCCAAGGGCTCTCGGAAGCCCGTATCATGTGAGAATGGAAAGCCACTACCCTGCCATTTGCACGATGGCAGTTCGCTCCTACTCGTCCCCGCACGTCCTTTAATATTATGGTGGTTCGCTCCTAGTCGTCCCGTCCTTTCACATTACGGCAGTTCCACTAATCCTAACCCTGCTCCCAAATCTCCATGGTCGGGGGTGAGTACAAGGTTAGAACCATCACCGGCGATGAGTTCGACGTCATCTACACCCGTTCTTCCGCGACGGTGAAAGGATGCCTTTCTCGCTTCAAACACATGTTCGAAAACTCAGATGATGAGTGGGTCGTTGGCCTAGATGTTGAGTACACCACAGTCCTGGGATGAGAGAAGGATCTAAAGGAGGAAGAGAGGAAGAAGCCCTCCGTGATCCAGGTTTGCGTGCATGACTTATACTTGGTCTACCAGATATGCCATGCCAACGTTGAATTCCTGGATTTTAAGAACTTCCTCAAGAGCAACCTAGTAAAATTCGTTACTGTAGACTTTAGGAACGACAAGGATGTCCTGGGTCGGATAGGCCTCGTTGTAGGCAACCCCTTCGACCTCCGGAAGAATCGGCTATTGCCCTCCAGTGTCCAGCCTTCAATGCTGACCCTGGCAGGAGCCATGGTTCATCCTTCGTATGGTAAACTGGAGAAACCTCAATACACGTTTCATGGTCATGCATGGCAGCGGAATGTAATAGATATATACCACATCCACTACGCTGCAATGGATGGCTACCTTTGTTTCAATATCTACAAGGGTTGGATGAAGAGCAAGAGCCAAGTGTGCGGTTCAAGCAAAGAAGTATCGGCCAAGAGGAAGAGGGACAAGGACGTAGTCGAGGACGTGGATGAGGACTCCAAGTGAGTAAAGTGTTAGTGTCATTGCTCATGGTGGTTCTAATGCAGTGTCTACTGGATTAGTTGCATAGTTTAATTTCAGTTGTGCTTAGTTTAATTTGAGGGGTGTGTTATGCTGAGCCCCCAGCAGAACTATGTTATGTTTTTTCTCAATACTTTAACTCTTCAGTATGTACATACTACTATTATATTTTTAATAGAATTTAGCACCCCATTTAAGCACGCACTAGCTTTTTTAATAGTACTATATGCATAATTTGGCGACGAGCGCTCTCTATATGTACCACCTTTTTTTCATTTCAATTTTTGCTCCATGGCCCAATCCATAGATACTACTACTGTACAAAAGTATACACTTTTTAAAAGGCTATAGTACTATTCATCACATATATAGCCAGTTAAATTCTCAACCTAGAACGACGTGCATGCCATGTAAACCTATACGGAGGAAGTATAGTAAAAATGAGGTGATTTAACCGAGCGATCGGCGGGGGAGCATGGCCTGTCATGCAGTCCCACGTGTCATGATGTACCACGGAGATGCGCGTGTCCCTCTTGAGGCAGAAGCAATACTACTTGGTTTGAGATGATGGCAAACTGAAGTGTGAAATAATGGTTGCTTCATCCGTCTGGGAAGGTGCGGCATTGTGATTTGACGTCTCATTGCTCATTACTACTACTGAGCCGGTATGAGTGGGGTGCGTCCCCCTGCTGTTCTGCACTGTCATTTGGTGCTTGACACGTCGACCCAGTTGCTATATGTCCCACATGTCGGCGACAGGAAGTACAGAATTCATGAAAGGGAGCGTCGACGGAGGAGTATACTACAGAATTCATGAAAGGGAGCGACTTAGTTTTGGAAAAATCTGATTTTACGGAGTACGTACCCACTAGGGTTTATAGGGCTCATCTAAAAAACATTCATTTTTCCGTTTGGTAAGTCTCAATTCTATTACTAGTAGTAGTACCATTACATGTTGGATTTTGAGGTGCGTTAGATCACCCGATGCAAGCAGTGTCAAGAGGAAACTGACCAATGCATGTAGAAGTTCATTGAAATTTAGTGGTCATTCATGCATTCGTTCAAATGAATGGCTCGGTAAACATAACTTCTTGAGAAAAACGAGCGCACTAATTACTTGTGCAAACTATGAAATTAATTCGACCACTCACCGTCTACCTTGGTTGGAGAGATTTTGAAATTGAGCCATAAACTAGAAAGGAGGGAGTAGTAACTTTTCTCTCGATTACTATTTGTGGCCTTGTATAGATGCAAAATGTATTTTTTTATAGTGGCCTTGTATAAGTAAATGGAGGGAGTACTAAAGTACATATATATTCCAAACAATATGATAGTCTCTCTAACCAAGGTAGTAGGGACGAGGAGTAAACGGAGGGAGTAGTAAAATTTTCTCCTCATCCTGTGAGCCAGCGCGCGCGTGGGCGAGGGAGCGGGCGTAAGGTGTACAGTAATAGTAGTAGTACTACTACTCGTAAGCAAGCTTCACCTCATCCTACGAGCCACTGCACCCATGGGCAGGGAAGACGGCATACTAAGCAAGCTTCTCCTTGTTCTGCGAGTTGACGGGACACATCAAAAGTACTCCAGTGTATAGAGCCTTGCCTCTAAGGTAGGCCCCACATGGTTTGCCTCTTTTTTAACATAACATGTGATGATCCTCCCTCCACCAAGTGGACAACCAGTACACGTGTCAAATTACCACGTGGGCTGCCTTTTCGTACAGAAATGAGCTCCACCGTGTACCCGCGCGGGTGTGGTTGGGAAAGAGATGGGAGTACGTGCGCCGTGCATGCACCTCTTCTCTTCTTGCACGTCCCCTACCTACGTGGGTGTGTGTGTGTGTGAGATACAAATCTAGACATAATGCGCCGTCCATCCCCATGCCTCCGCCCAGTCCGACCACCAGTCACCACCATGCCCCACTCCTCATCACCTTATCTCTCATCTTTCTCCCTCCATTTTTATATACAAGGGGCCACTATCAAAATTACAATTTGCAGATATACAAGGCCACTAACACTAATCAATGCAATATTAATGGTGTTTGCCTCGTAGTACTAGCAAAGGAGGACATTAATTATCCCTTGCATGCATGCGGGAGTTTGTAAAAAATGCATGTTGATGTTCCGTGCAATGCACAAGCATCTTGCTAGTCCATGAAAATAACACATGGCAAAATTCCACGGCGAACAAGGGATTTGAATCTGTTGGGAGGGGCTGTTTGGACCTTGCCGGGGTAGCCAAAATATTGGCGACCCTTTTGTCCACTGGTGCCTTTGCCACCGATGAACGAGGAATGGCTCGGGTGCTCAAGCATCCTCCAGCGCGCACGTTGGAGACGAGCTCGCACGAGCTGTGTTTTTTTTTGTCCCACCATGCCGCCCGAGCCGCCCGCAGACCAACCGTCGACCCGTAAATTACGCCATCCAAGCGTAGCCGCACACATTATGACAGCAACTCAACCAACCAGACGAAATTCACGCAAACACGTAGACAAACTGATATTTCATATAAACAACGATAGAAATCATATAAAATACCGGATTTTCATACAAACATGACGGATTTGATTACATTCAAATGAGCTACCCGGTGCTAGTTCTGGACAGCACAAGTATATAATACCTGGCCTAAATGGTCACCCGCCGATCGATTTTTGCTCCTCATGTCCGGCAACACGATCATCGAACTGCCGGGAGCCCCGGAGGTATATCCTTCAGCGCAAAGGATGGCTCGCTTCCCCACTGCCCAACTGATATCGTTGGCTGATGCCAAAGATGATGGTGGCCAGCACCGGTTCGACTTCATCACCGGCCACTACTTCGCCATGGACGGCACCGGCTCGAGTTCATCCTAACATTCCCCTCTTCCGTGGAGCCCATGCAGGCTCGACGAAGGTGCTCGCAACAAAAGGATCCGGCAAGACACCTGCTGTGTACGCCGACGTCGCCTCCGCGGTGGCCTTCATGGGACCCAAGCGGCGGCGGCCTCCCGTGTTCTACTTCTCCTCGATGATGGCGGCGGACGCAGAGGCGCTGGCCATTGACTCATCACTCTCCGTGCACCCGGCTTCTGTCGTTGCTTGCATGGCGCAGCCACCGGCATGGGAGTCTCGGCCATAGAAACGGGAGACGCGGTACGAGGCGGCGGCGTGGACGGCAGCAACGACGCTTGTGCGCCACTCCTCGTCGAGCTGGACTGGAGCGGTGAGTTGCTGAACCGCGCGCCGGCTTGGGGCGGCAACTGGCTCCATCGGGCGAGGGGACGGAGGTGGATCAGCGAGCTGCATAGCTCGTATCCGGCGGGCTACCCAGCCGGCTTGGATACGGAATAACTACTCTTCGTAAGCCATTGTAAGAGTGGACAAAATGGTGAAGGAGGAGATAGAGGAGCGGCGGAGGTGTGCGATTCTTGGCCGGCGTTTGGCCTCGTTTAAATACGAGATTAAATAGACGGCGGGCGGGAGGAGCTCGGCCGGCGTTGCGTTTAATGCCGGCCCAGTCATGAACCGACGTGTGTTCAGAGTGGGTTTCTCGGCTTCCACACGGGCGGGTTTCATGGAAGCGTTTGAATGCGGCAAGGAGGCGTGTTCAGGTGGGCGTGCAGCGAGTGGCGCCCCCGACTCTGGCCTAGGACACCGCACCGTTCTTCGACTGACGTGTGGACTCTTTGGGTACATGGCCTGCATGTCAGTGACCCAACGCAGGCAGCGCATAGCAGAGGAACCTTTGGTGGGCCAGGGTGGTCAGAAGCGGGCATTTCATAAACCGATGATTGTTCGTTGAGTGTGACGTCATCTTTTTCATGTAGATAAGCCTACTATGTTGCTAGCCCGTTCCATACATTGTGATTCATAAAGACCGCTGCAAACATCAATGTTCTGCTTATCACAGATAAGATTGATTAATACCCGTAACAATCCATGTCCTTAACAAAGGGTGCATGCACGTATAGTTTGAGCATGTGTCTTGCGTCGTGTGATGTGTGCATGCAGGCGTGTGAGTGTTGCGTGCGTGCAAGGGTACGTTTCAGTGTTGCATGCATGGGTGCATACGTGCGTGTCTTTGTGAGTGCATGTGTACGTGTCAGTGTTGCACGCCTGCATACGTGCGTGTGTACGTTATGTGTACGTGTCAGTGTTGCATGCCTGCATGCGTGCGTATCTTGCGTGCGTGCATGTGTACGTGCGGGGTGAGGGTACACGTCAGTCGACTGACTTTTTCATCTCTGGTCATTAGATTTTCTAGCCGTTGGATACGAAATCAAGGGCCTCCAGTTTATCATCAAACTCCACCCCCCTGAGCCGCCAGCCACCACCGGCCCCCGCAGCCCACGGCCGGCCCGCGCCGCCGCGCCGCGCCGCCCTCCCCGAAACCATTTCCCCACCGCTGGTCC
>NC_041385.1:78374738-78384571 GCF_002162155.2 Triticum dicoccoides
CTGGCGATCCCAACCCCACCACCCAATCAACGCCCCCCCACCGCCGGCGACTGCCAACCAGAGGTCTCACGACTTCGAATACCCACCGACCACTAATTTATTACCATTTATGTCCTTCATATATGCGCTGACGGGTGGGCCCTATGTTAATGTGCGCTGTTGAATGTGGGCCATTTGACTGGTCAATTGATCGTGTTATCAGCAAATTACAGAGTTGTATGGTGAGCCAGTGACCGTATGATCACCCTAAAATGTACTCCAATTTTATTAACACAGTACAGACTCAAACTACCATTTCTTTCTTTCATATACGGGCTGACAGGTGGGCCCCAGGGTTACGTGCCCCGATGGTGCAACACTAGTTGCACCGCATGGAACATTTGACTGGTCAATTGATTGTGTCATCAACAAAATACAGAGTTGTACGGGTGAGCCAGTGGCCGTATAATCATGACATGTATTTGTTTAACACGGTACAGACGCAAGGGCTCATATATACGCGCACACACGCGGACCCTACCCCTATGAGCACCTTCGAGAGAGTGGGCCAACATATGATCTTGAGATTTTATGAAGTCACCATAGGTGCCTCGTAGTCGAGTGGAACGTCTCCTCCCACTGAACGCACATCGCTAGAAAATACTGAAATTAACACAGGATAAATGCGAGCACAGGGACTTTAACAATGGTGTGCTCGAGAAACCACTGTCCTCCTCCAACCACATGTTGGTTAGCACGACAAAACGTATGTGGTGACCGTGATGAGAAGTCCAGTGACCATATCGTGCTTTCGCTTCAAATACAATGACCGTAAGTGTCATCAACAAAATACGGAGCACACATCAAATGTAAAGTCCGTCAGTGTCATCAACAAAATATGGAGACATATCATGAGCTAGATACCGTATGATCACCACGAGAATGTATATGATGACCGTAATGAGCATATTCTGAAGTCCAGTGACCGTATAGTGCTTTATCTTGAAATACATTGACCGTCACGCATGAATGTGTTGTGGGCATGCATACTTTTAGAGGGCCGAGAGATAGTTTGTGTGCGTACGTGAAAGTGGTGTACAAAGAGGGGGTGTCCAGTGGAGAGAAGGAGAGATATGCCCTTCGTTTCTCTTTCCCGGGACTAATATTTTAGGAGAATATATAAACATTCACAATGCAGAACAAATATTTTTGGATGCACCATGCAATTAAATTTCATGTATAACATTGTACTATTGTATATGCTTATTTTCTTAGTGGCCGATTGCGTGTGTGGTGTGGTAGCCACATCATTTCTAGTTGTGGTGGGTCAACATGAAGACTCATGGGTCGGTTCTATCATGTGCCACATATAGGTTGGACCGAGACACGTTATACGAAGATCCATGTGGAGGACTCGGCGTACAACACGAAGCTACCAGAGTCGCGGAGGACTCTATCCCCACTGGTAATAAGCCGACTATATATGATTTGTAACTCTAGGCCCCCAGTAAGTTATAGAAGCTTGGGGGTTAGTTCGTCGATAGTATACACACACACACACACATAATGCCTGGTATTCACCTGTACTTTGTACACACCCCTATCACTAATATACAGTACCAGGAGTGGGCTCTTTCTTCAACTGCAAGGGTCCGAACTAGGGTAAAACTTTGCCTCGTATTACCATCCAGCCTAACAATCAGGGAACCCTACCGAATGATATGACGAAATCATATCTGGGAACTACTAAGAGATAGGTGTGTCTAGGGGGGGGCAATGTGTGCGAGAGAGGCCTAAAGATAATGTGCGTGCAGGAGACACGTAGGCACATATATGTGCATATAGAGGGCTAGTAGAGACCGTGCCTGTGTATATATGCACGTGAGAGAAATAGTGTTTTCCAACTGAGATTAGAGAAAAGAGTGGTACATAGTAGTCAGAAAGAGAGAGAGAGAGAGAAACAGAGAGAGCATGTGCGTGAGACACCCCAGCACCCTGAGAGAGATTGTGAGCATCTGTGAAAGAGAAATGTCGATGCATATAAACTGTGTGCACTTATGCGTTAGACAGAGAGATATATAACGCGTTTGTGAGAACGGGCCGAGGCATAGTGCATCTATGTGTAAAAGGCGGTTCTACGCATTAAATTAAAATATAAATGGCATTATTATTTTTGGATGAGATCATGAATTTTGCAAATTGCGTATGCACGAAAATCGGTCTATCAGACACCCATACTCTATTGAATTCTAGCATGTGCATGTGTTTATTTCATATTATCGATCCATAGAGTGAGAGTGGTTTGAAATACAGGCAATGGATGCTTTTGCAATTCATATATAAAAATTAATTAGTGCACTCCATGTTGTTAGTGTGAAGCAATTTATACATTTGTCACTTGCATGGATACATTCCAAATTGCTAGCTACGAAATAGAATACATGTCGAATTCAACATAAAGGGGGTTTCAAAGATTCAAATTCATAGGAAGTGCATTCATCTATTTGAACCCGAGATAATGGCATTTGTAAATTAGATGTAAAAGGGGGCATCAATCTTTGTTGTGAGTTTGAACATGCTATATATATTCATACGCATATCTAACTTTTTTTTGCAACCAAGGAGATTATATCTGGAACCATGCATGAACTGAGGTAAGTTGCATATTTTTTAATATATGCTCGTGTACAATGTATATTCAAATGTACCCCCTCCATTCCAAAATAATCGTAGCTTTAGGATTTTCAAGAGTAAAGATTTGTGAAGTTTGACAAATCCTGAAGTTCAATTCAAGAGAACCGAAAACATTAATGCTTCTGCTCCCAAATATTGAACGAAGCGCCAAATAGGCCTGTGGTCACCCGAAACCGCGCGAGACTAATCTTTGGTGGTAGGAAATTATTGTCCTCACTCTGGCTCGTGTAGCCTATCGGCCCGATGTCCAAAGGTCTAAACCGGGGTAGGTTTGTAACTTCACCAAGACGCCAGTCTACACCGCCTACGAGAAGCTTTCATACGCCATGGGCGCCTAAACACCCATGCGCTCGGCCGAAATCTATCCCGCCCACATTTGGGACACCTGATATTACTGTCCTACCCCCCACCCGCAATATGTCTGAAATTTTAGATGGGGTCAAAGTTTGTAACTTTCCCCAAATTTCAAACAAGCGCGTCTCAAACCGAAACATTGTTCCCGCTTAGTTCCCCGCCTCCCTCCGTTTCCCAATTCATACTCCATGGGCGCCAAAACACCGTCTCCACCAGCGGCGGAACCCCAGCCTCCTCCGTCCTCCACCCCATAGCAGCCAATCCACCGCTGCCCTCCTCCACCACGCCGGAGCCGGTACCCCGACGTTGTCGTCCAACACAACCGCAACCGCAACGCCCTCAACGACTTAGCAGCTGAAGCCGAGGCAGAGCTGCCTCCACGACGCCGACGCCGTGTGCGCCGTACCAGAACCACTCCGACCACGTCGTCCTATGCCTCACTGATGCCGCTCCACTGTCGCAACCGTCCACCGCACCGGAGCTGTTCCCGTTACGCCGTCGTTCACCACCTCGGATCTAGTTCCCCGCCGCCGACAGACGGCCACCGCACCACACTCAACAACTTAGCCATGGGTTCATCCAAGGCTCCACCGTCCTCCACAACTTCTCGTTTCCAGCGAACCACAAGAAGATCGTTGGGAAAACAGGAGGACACAACACTGCCAGCAGAAAGAGGTACTCCTCTTCCCTTATTCATGCAAATCTTACGTCTCTGCTCACACCGTATTCATCCCACGAAACAAACTAGTTGAGCACTTCTTACTGCATCTTCTTCGTGATACTAAATGCACAAGGTTTCCTCCCTTTACTATTTCACCTTTGCTAGAGGTCAGTAGCCTGCCTGGATTTCAATTCAGGGTCCGTCGAACCGCAATTAAAAGAAGCAGTACCCGCTTAGGCGCACGGAGCACCTAGTCCGCCTGTTCCCCGGGGAAGCGGCGCATCGGTGTCTATCATAGGGGTGTGGGCGCAGGAGCTGCTTGCGCATGATCTGGAGGTCGGCGGGGCTTGAATGGATGGCCGAGGGGCGGTTCCAAGCACGGCGGTGCGGTGAGGTCGAGGGGAGAGCGCAGGCAGGGGAGGAATACTGGGCCGGTGGTCGCTGGCTTTTCGAGGAAGATTGTCAACACTGACTGGCTGGAGGTAGATGAAGGCGATCTACCCATTCTTTGTACATCGGATGATGCAGAAAAAATGGACTGACCTATTTGTTTTCAGTCGACTGTTATTTTCATAGAATCCTGTAGTAATTTAGTGTGTCATGCGTGTTGTAGAGCTATCATATGTCTCCCGTCATTTATTTCTCATCAACCTGCTATCTGCTACCTTTACACTGTACTAATTGTGCACACACTTCACCCATACTCACACTATTGTTTTTTTATGCATGGGTATTTCAGACTCTGACGCGGTGTTGATGAATGCAGAAAAGAAAAGACAGAAGTCGCTCCAGTGTAATTTGAAGATAAGCACTAAGCGTTTCAGCGCTCTAAAGGGTGCAACATCAGCAGTTGGAGACAGTAACCGTAGCTCTGCAGTTGATGATCTCCATTGCCACACACTACTAGCAAAAAGGCTAGCAGCAGCGCGGGTTTTAGGTGTATCAGTAGCGCGGGGAGTGGCGCTACTAATAAGGTGCTACAGCTAACACATAGCAGTAGCGCGTGCTCACCAGCGCTACTGCTACACAAGTGTAGCAGCAGCGCGCTTAGTGGAAGCTCGCTACTGCTAGTAGCTCTAGCGCGCTTTGCCTGGACGTGCTACTGCTATCGCGGCGCTGCTGCTAACTTTTATACACTCGCTACTGCTAATTTAAGTAGTTTTTTGTTTTTTTCGGCATATTTGTTTTGTATTTGAACAGGTTTTATAGAAGAAGCTTTAGCACATAGAAATGTCATCATGATACACATACAAATGCCTACGAGACCACAAATGTAATCATAGCATATACATACAAATAGTCTCATCATAATCATCATCCAACACAAAGTGGTATCTTGTCATAATCTCAAAAATAGCGATACATGCAAGTCTCGAATACTTGCAACTACAACAACGTCATCCATCTAAACAAAGGTATACGCAATAAGAGCTATCACTATGAGTGAGAGCGGAACTATGCAGTACATGAGGTGGCGGTTACGAGTCCTCTCTCGCGCTAGCGTGAACCTCAAGTAACTAGCTTCTCCTTCTTGTCTGCTTTTGAAGCCTTTATGGCTGGCGCCCGTGAACCCATTCACTTGCGCCTGACACTCATGCCACTCGTTGTACACCCCCGGAACCTTCCCTTTGTACACGACATAGCAATTCCATCTCGCCATCAAGAAACTAGGTACCTGTTAGAGATGCATGTTCATGAAGAGGATGTACAATCATATATATGCAACAAAATATACTAGAGCAACACCGAAAAAGAAAGGGTTAGCAACTAGATGCAACATACGGTACGCAAATTAATTAACTAGAGGTACGCAGGTCATCGTATGCAAACTAACAAAGTAGCGTTACGCAAGTTCGGCAGGGACCGTGGACATCACAAAGTTTCATCGCTACAAAAAGTATACAAGTTCAACTGACACATATCATCATCATCCGCATCATAAATCACTAGAAGTTCCATCCTTCCATATCATCAAGGATGAACCCTAGCTTCTTGAACGGGGTGAGGTCTAGAGGTTGCATGCCTATGCGAGTTCGGACGTCAGCTCGCGATATAGGGCCGTGGTGGAACATCCCCTTCTCATCGACGACTTCTTTCATGATGATCGTCGCAATGTCGCTTTGGATGCGAAAGAAGTCATATCTAAGTTTATAATCCGCTTCTCCATGAGATTCTAGCCACTTGTGGATATGATCATCATTTCTGCTTCTCATGCGAAGCTTTTGGTGATCCGTGTTGAACTGAATCATGAGATGAACGATGTAGAATCCATCCTTCTTGCTTGGTTTTGGGACATGGATGCAGGAGAAGTTAGTTTTATGCGTGAAACCCATCTTCTTGTTCCTTTGTTTCCTGATCTGCACGTGGCCACCTCTAATGCTGAAGCCTAGGAGAGCATCATCTAGAATATTCATTATGTGGGTGTAGTCATTTTTCTCGTAGTCTCTGGAAGGGTCAAAATACATGGCGTGGGAGACTTGCGGGTAAAGAACGATAAGGACGGCGCGGCCGTTGCTGCGGGGAAAAGACACCTCAAATTATTCCCCACATGAGAGAGAAGGAATGATTGAAATGTACGAAAGGGTTGTCCGGAACTGACTTACTTTGGATGATAAGGCATGAGGACAATTTCCCGGTCCTTATTCTGTACCATGAAGTTTTGGAGGTACTCCCTAGCAGTTTCACGCTCAAAGTCGCCGAGACTCAAGAAAGACTCGTGCATGTAGTATGGATCCGCCACACAGATTTTTGAGACTTCTTCACTCTTCATGATGGAGCTGATATGTAGCGCAAAAAGGCGGACGATTGTAAAATCGATCCGCCTTGTTAGAAACATCTCAAAGATATGGTCAAACCGCAGGAAGAACACCTCCGCGGGCCGTGTCTCGACGTAGCACTTCCCCTCAGGCACACGAGCCGCGTATGTCGGATATCCTGGATCCTTTGAGGCTAGTAGGCTTTTCTCTGTCGACAGCACATGGTCGTGCAGTCTCCTGAGATCCCCTGATAGTGCCTCCAGCGGTTTCGGCGGTAGCATCGGCTCACCTGTGAGATGGAACATGACCGCACCTTTCACGGGTACACGCTCTTCAGAATGCATCGTCTGGCTGCTATGTGCTCTGGCTTGTTTGGAGGCAGTTATGTTCCCCGATATCTTCCTCTCCTTTTTCTTGGGCACACCTTACAGACCCTTCCTTAACCCTTGCCCCAGTGTTCCCGGGCTAAGTACTATACGACCCTCGCGCCCGGCTAGTTGAGCCTGTGTTGAGGCGGCATCTTCAGGCATGTCCTGTGAGGATTTCATGAAGAGAGACTTTTTGCAATCCCTGCTACGACCGTGCCCGGGCATATCATCCATATCCTCATGAGCAAGCTGATAGCCCGATTCGTCATATGGTTGACTCATCATATCTATGTCACAGTCATACGCGTTTGTACTGAGGAAATCCATAGGGTCGACCTCCGTCCCATCATCCATTCTCTGTTCTACAGGAGAAATTACATCAGCCAGTACTATTGCACCCCCTTCATCATGTTGTCCGGCGCTCTCAGTCGGCACTACAGGAGCTGGTAATTGCGTAGGCAGGGTGGTGGTCTCCGCACATGCTTGTTGTGTGGTTATTGGTGTGCTCTCGGCCGGCTCCAGACGAATAAGATTCTTCGGCCATAGCAGCACCCAACCCTTGCAGCTTCCAATCCGCGGCGGGGTCTCGTCGTTCGCTCCCACATGCTGTACTGGAGGAGGCAAATCCTAGTGCCCCGATTTCACACTGGTCAAGCTAACCCTGAAGTGCCCAGCGGGGATCGGCTGGTTGTGGAACGTGGTTTGCGAGGGGTCCATTATCATCCCCTTTCCCACGTCCACCTTCTGGCCTTTGATCAAGTAGAGTATGGTGCGGGGGGTTTCTTTCGCCTGCAAACACATATGTCTGTGGCATAAAACAACCGAAACGCAACAAAAATGGAATATTATATATATATATATATATATATATATATGTATATTTATATATATTTACATATATGTTGGTGCGACATGTAATTACCGTGACGGCGTCAAGCTCAGCGAAAGACGAAGGCCCACCTAGCGCGCCAGAGACTGAGGACGGGCTGCTATGAGCGGGAGCGGCTGCGAGAGGAGGCCCGGTTGCGTGAGCAATTGATGGTACGATGGTGTTGTTGTTCATGGAGTTGCTCCCGACGAAACTGGGCAACAGGAAATCATGTACCATCTTGTCTGGATTTTCCTTCGTCTAGTTGATGATAACTGGAACCAAGTTAGTAGCAAAATCATTTCTACAGGCGGTTACAGCTGCATTGACTGCCTGCTATAGCAACTCATATTTGTCCTCGGCTACTTTTTTCGCGTCCTCAGCTGCTTTTTTCCCGACAGCAAGCTTCACCTTCGCGTCGATGTCCGCCTGACTAAACTTCTTTTTCTGCTTCTTGGCCTCCGGGCCCTCGTTGTAAAACACCTTCCACGTGGCGCCGTCTCTAGCGCCGTGCACATGACCATATTGCGGCCGCTGGCCCAAAGGGAGTCCCTTAAGTTCGTTCAAGGCCCGGTTCAGAGGGGCGTCCCACTTGGGCCTCATCGGAGAAGTAGGGCTTTCGGCTGCAAGCTGGTGTTGCTTCTCCAGTAGTCTAATCAATTTCCTCGTGATCTTGTCCGTGGAAAAAACCTTTTTCTCCTTGTCCCACCTGTAGCGGGCCCTGATGAAGTCACGCTCCAAGGGGTTGGTGAACTTTGTGAAGGGGTCTGGGAGACCCGCGGCTTCACGTTCGGCGTCCTCCTTATCCCATATGGGCCTTTTACCGAGGTAGCCACGGCTTCCAAGGCGATGCTTCCCCGTGTTCCTTTGCCGAAGGCTCTTGAATTTCGCAGCCCTAGCCTTGGCTGCCTCGATAGCGCAAGTGTCCTTGAACTTTTCGAACTCCTCTTCCGCAAGTGTCGGATTTTCCTCTAGAATCTTGGACAGGGGTTCATCAGCCTCAATAGCTCGTTTCACCCTCCCTTTCCAGGAGGCCAAATCATTGCTGAACATGCCCATGGCGTGATTGTTAATCTTTTTCATCTTCGGATCATCCCACGGTTGTTCTATGTTATCATCCCGGTCGGGGAACTTGAATCTCTTGTGCAACTTCGTTAGGAGCAACTGCGTCAAATGTTCTTTACTCCTTAAGTCATCGTCGTTGATGCTCACGCATTCCCGTAGGATGCATCCTACTTGGTTCCCATAGCACTTGCGAGGTTCTTCCTGCTCTAACGGCTCAAACTTGCCAAGTGCCATCTTTGTGATCACAAGTCGTCCAATCCCTAGTTTGTTAGGTTTTTGTATCCTCTGCTTCTTATGCTTCTTCTTTTCGGTAGCGGCATCGGGGCCAGTACCTTCCCCGCCGGTATCTTCCCCGCCGGTACCTTCCCCATCGGTCTCGGCGCCGCCATCAGTGCCGGCGCCGTCGGTGTCGATGTCGGCGTCAGTACCATCATCGAGGCCGACCTGCAAACCTTGCTTAGCAGTCAAATAGTCGAGGTACTCTTGTTCACCCTCATAATCCATCTCGTCTGCATCTTGGTCAGAAGGCCCAGTTTCTTCGTTGTTCGACATGTTTTCTATGATTAAGTGTCCTCATTTATTTCTAAAAGTATGAATAAATGAGAAATGACATAAAAAAGAAATCTATGTGCCAGCACTCGATATGCCAACTATGTAGCACAAATCATGCCTTTATTCACGGGAAATTTCGGCATGACCTTTGCTAAAAAATGGACATATCGAGTGCCTGAAATTCACCGGAATGGAAATGAATCAACATTCCGGCGTAACATAGGCCACTCGGATCATTTTCCAAACATGACATATCCACATATCACATGTCCAGTTCAAATTTGCATATAAATTCAGCTAATTTTGAAACCTAGCTAAATTCATAACTAAATAGATAACCTAATTAACATACTGCCCTAACTAAAACCTAAGTAAATTAACCGAAGAACCCTAGCAGAGAGAGCGGGAGTTTACAGAGGGTGCAGGGGCGAGGAGGCAGGCCCGACGATGGCTGAGGATGGGAGGGGAGGAAGCAGAGGAGGGAGGCGAGGGCCGACGGGTCGGGGGCGAGCGCGCCGGGGTCGGGGGCGAGCGCC
>NC_041385.1:78384744-78398292 GCF_002162155.2 Triticum dicoccoides
AAGGCGGGATGAAGCAGGGATAGTGAGAATTTTGGGTTAAGTGGACTTAGCAGTAGCGCGTTTTCACAAAACGCGCTGCTACTACCTTCAGTAGCTGTAGCGGTTTATACTAAATGCGCTACTACTACCTTCAATAGCTGTAGCGGTTTAGGCAGAACGCGCTGCTACTACCTTCGCTACTGCCAGTTTTCCTTTTTCTTTTCCTTTATATTCTCCCACTTTTATTTCCCGAGAGCAGTGAACAAAGGGAGCGCGATATATATTGCATCATTTGACGGTTAAATATGTATGCAAAACAGGAACATATATATTACATCATTGGACCCATGCATAATAATGCATGGCTAAGTCATGTGTATAAAAAATAGGAACATATATATATATATATATATATATATTACATCATTTGACCGATAACATACGGTTCCTCAGCGCTGACGTTTTCCTTTTTGAGTCAGCTTCTTTCCCTTCTTGTTCGTCGAAGAATAATTGAGCCCCTCATTGTGACTTTGCCTTTTCCATGGAGTACGATTTTTCTTAGGTAATGTAGTATTGATTCTTCTTTTAAAGTATACTTCATCATCATCGTCATCTTCCCTCATTGGGTTGCCGTACTGATCATAGTCTTCCTCGTTGGCGACTCCATCCATTCCAATGATGTTCCTTTTGCCTCTCCTCACGACAACACGACTGGGAGTGCATGGGTCGGTTATGAAGAAGCATTGTGTCACGTGCTTAGCGTGTACCCATGGCTCATTTTTTGCGATAGCGTTCACGGTAGCGCTCTTGGCGTCGGGTATAGTCATGGTAGTGAAAATCCGGTTTTCTCTTTCGACATTCTTAGCCCATCTGACACGGAACATCGTCGTGTTGTGCAGTCCAGAGTAGTCAAGCTCCCAGATCTCCTCGACCCTTCCATAAAATTGTTCAGTTGCGCCGTTGTCGCCGCCAGTCATGCATTCCATTGTCACCCCTGAGTTCTGATCATCACTGTCCATATCTTTGGCCTCTGTGTAGAACGTGTATCCGTTGATATCATATGCCTGATAGGTTACGAGGTTGGGCGAGGGGCCATGTGCTAAGGCGTATTTGAGCAATCCGTCCTTAGAGCCCTCCTCTGGGGGATTAGCAATAATATGCTCTTTGAACCAATGCAGGAAAGTAGAGTTGTGCTCTCTAGTAACTTCGGCGTTCGTCCTGCATACCCCCCGGTCACGATACTTCTTTGCGATAATTTCTTTGTGCAGTGCCACGAAAGGATCTACCTCATCTAGGTGTTGTAGCACTACCAAGTTTGCTCTGTCAAAGTCATTGCGTCGATCTGAGTATGCCACGTGCAGTTCCCTACGACCGTTGCAGTGACCATCTCCTTCGAGCCTCCCATTGTGCTTGTTAATGGGCAAACCAACAGTAACACCAGGCGGCTGGTCTGCGCCATATAGAAAATTCTCACAGAAAGAGATGCACTCTTGTGTCAAATAGCCCTGGACGATGCTTCCATCCGGATGGGACATGTTACGAACGAATCCTTTGATGATCCCATTCATCCTCTCAAACGGCATCATGTTGTGCAGGAATGACAGCCCCAGGTCTATTATGTCATCCACAATATGGACACACAGATGCACCATCACGTCAAAGAACGCGGGCGGGAAGTACATCTCAAGCTCATTCAGTATCACAACGATCTCTTCCTGTAGCCTTCGGAGCTGCTTCACACTAATCGACTTTCGAGAGATGACGTCAAAAAAGTTGCAGAGACCAATAAGCATGTCACGGATGTGCTTGTCCATTATCCCTCTAAGGGCAACAGGTAGTATCTACGTCATCATCACATGACAGTCATGAGACTTCATCCCGCTGAACCTTTTCTTGTCCGTGTCTAGATATCTGCTTATCTTGCCACGGTAACCTTTTCTTGTCCGTGTCTAGAGATGCACTTAAAGAATTGATTGATCTCAGCCTGACTTAGGGTGAAGCAAGAAGGGGGGCAATAATCCTCTTTCTTTATTTTCTTGCCCTTCTTCTCCCGTGCCTCTGTCTCCGTCTCTGTCTCATCTGACATTTTACGAGGCGGCATGTGCAGATCTTCCCTGATTTTCAAATCTTGCAAGTCTTTTCTTGCCTTCGGCCCATCCTTGGTCTTATCCGGCATGTTCATCAGTGTTGCGAGCAACCTCTCAAGGACATTCTTACAGATATGCATTTGATCAAGGCAATGAGGTGTATCGAGTTTGTGCCAGTACTCCAAGTCCCAGAACACAGACCTCGTCTTCCATACCTTCAGCAGCGGCTCCGGCGCCTTTCTCATCGTCTTTCCCGGCGCGGGGCACTCCTTCCAGTTTTTCAACAGCTCATCGATTTCGGCACCGCTCCTCTTACGTGGAGGTCCTCGATACTCAGCGTGACCATTGAATAGATCTCCACGGTTTCTCCACGGGTCGTCCTGTTCAAGCCATCTTTGATGCCCCATGTACACGATCTTCCTAGACCAGCCATCTTTCCTTGCCATTAGCTGCTGAGACGTCGTATCATCCATGCACCGCGTGCATCCGCAATATCCATGGCACACCTGGCCTGCCACATATCCGTAACCGAGATAGTCGTGCACTGTCGTGATCAGCGCGGCTCTGGTGTTGAAATACTCGCCTTTGCTGGCGTCCCATGTCTTGGCCGGTGTTTTCCATAACGTGTCTAACTCCTCTTGATGTAGCCCCAGATACAAATTAATATTATTTCCTGGTTGTTTCAGCCCTTGAATAAGCATGCTCATGTGAATGTACTTCAATTTCATGCACAACCAGGGGGGAGGTTGTACATCCATACAAACACGGGCCATGTGCTATGGTTGGTGTTCTGGTTGCCAAACGGATTCATGCCATCGGTACATGCGCCGAGCACGATGTTCCTTGCATCACATTCAAAATACCAATAGAAGTTGTTCAACACTCTCCACTGGCTTCCATCCTTCACGTGTCTCAGCTTCGGATCATCTCCATCGTCGGGCTTCTTCCTCTCCCCATGCCAGCGCATTAGCTTTGCTTCCTTGGGATTTACAAAATACCTCTGGAGACGGGGAGTGATCGGTAAGTACCATACAACTTTCTGGGGACATTTCTTCCCAGCCTTCTTGCATCGAGAAGCATTGCACACCGGACAGCTTGTTTTTTCCGCGTGCTCCTTCCAATAAATTATGCAATCATTGATGCATGCATGGTATCTAATGTGTGGTAGATCAAGAGGGCACACGATCTTCTTGGCCTCATCAACACTAGTAGGACATAGATTACCCGCGGGAAGAACATCCTTTAGGTACTTGAGATGCTCATCGAGGCTAGTGTCGGTCCATTTGTTTTTAGCCTTCGTCTTCAGGAGTTGGAGCGTGAAACTCAAGCGGGTCACCTCAGGATTGCAACCATCATACAATGGAGTGTTCGAGTCTACCACCAGTTGCTCCAGCTTAGCCTCCTCTCTAGAAGCAGCTCTCTCAGTACTCGTCTCCTTGCGAAGCAATGCTTGAACATGAGGGTCCCGCACAATTGAACTTAGTACCGACGAACTCTGCTGCGTGGAGTCCATGTCGTTCTCTCCGCCGCCATGTTCGGCCCCTTCTCCTCCGCCATGTCCGGCCCCTTCTCCGCCGCCATGTCCGGCCTCTTCCCTGCCGCCATTATCGATCATCTCTTCATCTTGCCCCGTGTCATCATTGCCTGCCCCGTCGGCATCCTCAACATCGTCATCCTCATCTTCAGTTATCCATCGAGTATAGCCATCCATGAAACCAGTCATGAGCAGGTGCGCTTCGACACGACCATCGTCATAGGGGTCGAGCCAAACTATTCCTTTGCATTTTCAACACGGACATAAAACCTCTGTCAGGTTATTTTCTTTCATGTCCTGCACCACCGACCGCAACCACCCGTCCACCATCGTTCCACTGACCATCATGAACGTCTGCACGGTAATAATAAAACAAATTGAATATAAAAATGCATGCATGCATCAAAGTCATACAAAAATTCGGCATGACCTTCCCTAAAAATAGGACATATATGGATCTAGAGTTTGCCCGGAATTCGCCGAAACGGAAATAAATCGACATTTCGGCAAAACATAGGCAACTCAAAAGCACAATTTGGCGTCAAATCATGCCACACACACAATTTCCATAAACATGCCACACTCAAAAGCTTGAAATTTTAATCACCTCTATCTCGAGATCGAGCACACGGTGGAGATGATGTTGTAGGGAGATCAAAAGTGCACAAAGCTCTTCTTGACAAAGATAGATCTAGTTAGGGGGCAAATAGGTCACTTAACTATATCCTACATCTACCTAGCTACCTAATTTGGGAGGAGACAACTTCAACTAGTGGAGGGGGAAGAAAAAAGAGAAAGGAGATGCATTTATGGAGGTGGTGTAGTTAGGTAGGAGTAATGAAGAGAGAGAAAGGTAGATAGAAGAGGGAGAGTAATGGGGGAGAAGTATTGAGGAAGAAGAAGAGTGAGAGGGGACCATGTGTGGGAGGTAGGGGAAAGGGAAGAGAGGAAGGGGAGGGGGAGGGACGGGTGGGGAAAAGGTGGTGGGTTGGTGCGGATTAGCAGTAGCGCGGGAGCTAAAACGCGCTGCTGCTAAGGAAGTAGCAGCAGCGCGCTTTGGGCAACGGCACTACTTCTAAAGGGGACCAAAAAGTATGGATATTAGAAATTTAGTAGCAGCGACCTCAGAAAAAGCGCGCTACTACTACATCCATAGCAGTAGCGCGGCTCGCGGCACCGCGCTGCTGCTAAATGGAGTTTGGTGGACACCGTCGGTCGATATTTGTAGCAGCGCGGTTTACACTGAGCGCGCTACTGCTAAAAACTTGTCAGTAGCGAGTTTCCCGCACACGCGCTACTACTAGTTAGCAGCAGCGCTCCTTTTTGGGCCGCGCTGCTGGTAAGATTCTGTGTATAGGCTTTTCCCTAGTAGTGACACACAACCATCCCAGGTGCTTGCTTTAACTTCACGCTGTCAAATGTGGTTGCATGTTGCATATGGTGTCTAGCTTGTATTGCTTCCAATTTGGTTAAATTGCATCTGCTTACTTTACACATTATACCTTTGATAATGACATGCCTTCCTATTTTTGATACATAATACATATGTCTATTCACTACAAAAAAAATACACTTCCGTGATGATACGTGTTTGTCATAGTAGGTCGCGTTTTTTGTCATGCATGTACATCCATGACGATTTTATGACAGAATCAAGATAGTCATACATGTGCTGTCGTAGAAGTGTTCCATGACATTACCAAAATTATCATCACGGAAGTGTCCACTTCCATGACGATAAATCGCGCGTCACAGAAGTGCTTTCGTCAAGGGTGATCGACACGTGGCATCCACCGTAACGGAACGCCGTTAAGCTATCGGGTCGGGTTTTGGATCCGATAACCCGTTAACAGCCCCGACCAATGGGGATTTTCCACGTGTAAAATCATCATTGGCTGGAGGAAACACGTGTCGGCTCATCATTGGGACAGATGTCATCCACTCACTGGACAGAAGGCGCCTATGATACGTCGACACGTGGCACGGCCCAACAGTGGCCCATTCCTATGAAAAGGTCGGCCTGTTTGACTTAGTCAAAAGCTGGCGGGCCGGCCCATGGAAAGCCTGTTAAAGGCATGTTAGCATATAGCCCATTTATAGCCCGCTAACCTAAGGCCCGTTACGCCCTATGTGAATTAGGGCCAGTAGCGTCATCTGGGCCATCCAATATGATTCCAGCCCATTTTCACTTCTGGCCCATGTATGGCCCATGACGTCTTTCGGCCCATATGAAGCCCTTTGTAACTCTTGGCCCATTAGCGGCCCGTGGTGAAACTGGCCCGTAATGAACAGTGTATTACTTTACACCCATTAACGGCCCGCGGTGAAACTGGCCCGTAATGAACAGTGTAACACTTTATACCCATTAACGGGCCATTATTCCGTTGGGCCGTTTCCAGCCCAAGTTAACTTTCGGCCTTCTGAGGGCCCATTTATTCTTGGGATCATTTGCAGCATTCGGTTACTTACGGCCCGTTACTGTCATTTTCTACTTGTGGGCCAAATTCAGCCCGTCGTTACAGTCAGCCTGTTTGTGGTCCGTTAGTCTGTTGGGCCATTTTCATAGCATCACCAAATACGGCCTATTAATGGCCCGTTATGGTCAGCCCATAAAACATACAATTTCCATTATAGGCCCGTCTACGGCCCATTAAAGGCCCGTACAAGACCCTTAAATGAGTCGGCGGCCCATGGATCCTACGTGACGTAGAAGGCCCATGGATCCTACGTGACGTAGAAGGCCCATGGATCCTACGAGACGTAGAAGGCGCATGGATCTTGCGAGACGTAGAAGGCCCATGGATCCTGCGAGACGTAGAAGGCCCATGGATCCTACGAGACGTAGAAGGCCCATGGATCCGACGGCCCGTGAAGGGCCATGGTCGGGCGAGTTGGCCCCCATTTGAACGATATAGCATATTCAAAGAATTATCCTACTCAATACTATCACCTCTAAAAAGCATACACTATACAACAAAGAGATCAGGGCATAGAAAGGTAGAATAATCCTGCACTATACAATAAAGAAATTACAGCCGATTATACCCACTGGGCATTATGGTTCGGCACAGGTGATAATAAAGCATACACAAACAGCAAATTACATACACTGGGCAAATACAGCTCATACATCATGGACGCGCATCAACTTAACTCCATTTGAAGTATAATCTCTTCAGAAAATAGGATTGGCCGGATTCAGATAGCACAAATTTCAGTCTGCAAAATCTCCAATTCCTTCATGGTTACCTCGGTGTCTTGTTTCATTTTTTTGACTCCTGCATCTAATACCTGCATGTCCAGTCTCAACTTGTTGATTATACGTTGACAATCATGTACACGTTGTCTTGCCACCTCTAGTTGATGCTCGAGAACATTAGCACATTCCAATTCCAATCATTAATCATTCGGTAACGGCCATGCCGCACTGCTTGCAGATTTTTGTGTTGATGTCACTTCATCCTGAAATGCTTCTGTAAGTACACATGACTAGGGCAAAAATATAGTTACAATAGTGAAGGGAACAAGACACTATTTTGTACTACATGGCAAAACAGGACTAACAATAATGTTACACATCACTTTCACAAAAAAATGTTACACGTCATGAAGCATAAGAAGGTGATATTTTAAAAATTGTAAAAAAGATAGTTTGTGCAGCCTGCATACAGAAATCCCTCTTAGTTCACCAGAGGAGCATGATGTTGGGGCCCAATCGAAAACACAGACAAGTTACAAATTTAGACAACACGTTGTGTATAAGTAAGCAAGCAGTTGGCCATTCTGTACCTCAATTAAAGTCTTAGGGAGCATAATGAACAGCAGAGGGTTTCATACAAACATACTACAACAGGGAAAACTATGCAATCATTAGCGTAGTTTGAACTAGATTGTGAGCCTCATGCAATAATAGTTGGTTAATAGACTTCAAAGTTTCAGGGACACTTCGGCAGAGTAATTAAATGGTAACGCCTTTAATTATGTCAACTAATAGTGATACAAGTACCGAACATCAGGCATCATTATTTGGGCATCTCATTAAGTGAGGACAAATAAAGCAATTGAAAAGAGAAAATTAACTATGCCTGAAACAAACAAGGAATTGAACTGTTGAGTTGCATACAGTGAGTTACCTTAGCAGGTTGCAGAGGCTCAGCGCAGCTTCTACTTCTCTTGCAAGGCTCCTTCCTAACATCTTGTACATGGAAATCCTCAATCTTATCTTCATTGCACCCCCTCTGCAAGGTGACACAAACTAGTTACTCGTCTCCTTGGAAGATAAATATGCATACTTTCCAGTCTGTGAACACAAAAGGATGACATTATAACAAAACAACACCACGTAATGAAACATGCCGCATCTCTTGCACTTGCACACAATGAAATGAGCATTTACTATGTCTGCACTATGTAAAAACTAGGCATACCTTCGAACTGGATCTCTAGGTACTCTTGTAGAGCCTACTGTAGTGTACAGCCAAACCTGTATGTCACCTATGAGTTAGACAAGGCCCCACTACAGCAGCCCTTAGTGTTTAAATCGTTGACAAGCTCTGTTAGAGTGTTAGGTCAAGAAAAGCAAGTAATCAAAGCAAACATTCCTAGTATGGCTGGCTGATGCAAACAAGCAATTGAACAGATGTGTGAGCAAATCTTACATATCAAGAAAAGAAGCAAAGAAGGAGGCTTAAAGACCATCACTTGACTGACCAGATTTAAGGGGCATTTAAACATCATGTGCAACGTATGAACTAACATAAACATTGCATATTCCAGATTCTACAATGGAATGCACATGTATTAGGTTATGCCATGTATGATGATGCCTAAATGTACAGATAGCAGGCAGGAGTGATTCATCATTGCACGCACAATTGAATTGCAGGTTAAGGGCTAGTTCGATTCCGCCTTTTCAGGGCATATTGTCAAAATAAGCCATAAAAGATGTAAAGATGTCATTTTTGAGTTATGGGCTTGGGCTTAACTAATTTCGCTTTGGAGGGGGGTGTTTCGGGTAGAACCTCACTAAAAATTGAAGGGAAGGGGAATAGTGAAATGACTCTGTTGTCTGCCTATATTACACTCAACATGCAACTGCTGACGCCCGTGTCACACCTAACCCTCAAGTAAAAACAACCACGCAAGCATTCATTGTCCTGCCCGCTTGCATCTCCTCTCCCCTTTCCCTCTACCTCGATGCCCTTCCTGTAGCACTAGGGTTCCTCCAGCGAGCCGTCGCCACGGGTCCCATCTAGCCTGGTCCTCGACGATGCTATGTCCAGCTAGGCTACATGGCCGGCGGGTAGGGGCAAATCTCCCTGGCTGCTCCTCCCTCTGGCGCCGCCCCTCATTCTCATGGTCTCCAGCAGCACCTCCACTGTGGTTCGTCCAACGCACTACTCCGGCGGGCGCTGCACAACTACGGCTGATGCCACACCGCGGCAGAAGGCACCTTATTCCCCCTCCCCTCCTCCCAGGCCATGGCCTTGAGGTGCTGTTGAAGGATGAGCTCATCCAACAAGGTGAGGATCTCCTCTGATTTTTTGCCAAATTTTCATTCTGATCCACTATACGATGAATTGCTATGAGCTGCTTCTTCTGCTGCTATACGATGCATTGCTATGAGCTGTTGCTGCTGTATGATGAGTTTCTATGAGCTGCTACTGCTGCTATATGATGAATTGCTATGAGCTGCTGCTGCTATATGATGAGTTGCTACAAGCTGCTCCTGCTGCTGCTATATGATGAATTGCTATGAGCTGCTCCTGCTGCTGCTATATGATGAATTGTTATGAGCTGCTCCTGCTGCTGCTATATGATGAATTGCTATGAGCTGCTGCTGGTATATGATGAATTGCAGACTGCTGCTGATGTATGATGAGTTGCTATGAGCTGATGCTGCTGCTATATGATGCTTTCAGGTGGTGCTGCTATATGATAATAACCAGCCACTTGAACCATCGAATTTCCATAAATAATTGTTCTTCATTTAAATGTGGGTCATGCGTTCTTCGTTTAAATTAGGCAATGTGATCTCTATGGAAAACATTGACCAAAGTAGATTGTGCCAAGTAGATGGTATCTTTGTATTTGCATTTTGAGCAAATAGGGATGGTCTGTTTTCCTATCATATTAATTACTGCACTCGGTTCAATTTGTGATGTTTTCAAGTCAAATTAATTTCCATATGGGCAGCAAAATGAAAAATATATAATGCAATCTAGACTTTCCACTGATCATACCAAAGATAAGCTGAAAACGCAATGAAAAGAACTGGTTGGCTTATTACATGGAGCTTATATTCACAGGTGCTTATTTTCTTAGGATAACTCGTAATAACTGTCCCTAAGAAACTTGGCTAATAGAACTGGCATACAAATAACATGTCACGATGATTGCAATGGAGGAGTGACGTACCATAGCACACTATATAGGCTCACCGCTGCCTCTCCTTTTTTTTGCGATGTTCCATGAAATTGCCACATACATCTTGTACTTTTTCATTGTGAAACCCTATCTGCAAGTTGACACGGCTAATTTCAGACATCTCTACATGATACTACATTGCATATCCCTTGCGCATATTTAAACCACCAATTAACGATTGTGTGCATAACATAAACTAGCCATGACTCTGTATGCTGGACTAGCAGGCACTCTAAGGGAGCCTAATGTAGTGCACTGGAATTCCTACATGCCACCTACGATTTTGTGTAATGTACTGCCCCTGTTCCTAAATATATGTCTTTGTAGAGATTCCAGTATGGACCACATACAGATGTATATAGATGCATTTTCGAGTGTAGATTCACTCATTTTGCTCCGTATGTAGCCTATAGTGGAATCTCTAGAAAGACTTATATTTAGGAACGGAGGTACGAGGTAGTATCATGTATGACATTTACATATCTAATTTAGCAGCCAGTAGTAGAAAACATTGTCTGCACAAAGGGATTACTGGTCGAAAATCCTAGCAAAGCACACAGGCAGGCACAGAACAATACAAGAGAGAAAGACGCGCTTACAAGATCATAGCAATGCCTCAGTCCAGGATCTTGGTTGGCCAAGCTGTTAGAACCAGAAGAAACATCATCCTTGTAGTTTTTGCCAGCTGCATAACAGGTAACAGCGACCGGTTAGTATATTTGAAGTACATCGGGCAGGTGATGCTGGACGGGTTTAAAGGTGACAAGTACCTAGGCCGTGGTGGGTGCTTGGCATCTCTCCAGACGGTGGGAATCAGGTTAGAAACGTCGAGGGTGATGACGCTGCACTGGCTGTCGGGGTCCGGTAAGGAGATCTAGAACCGTCGAGTAGGGTGTTTGTGGAGCGGCTCCGGTAGGGTGGACTACGGTGTGGGCGAAGCAGATCTGTGGTCGTGGACGAGGGCGTAGGTGAAGCTGCTCTAGTGGTTGGGTTAAGGATGGTGTCAATGACGCGGATCTGCGTCCATGGATGGGGCGTCAGAAGCTGCTCCGGTGGTTGGGTTAAGGATGGTGTCAACGATGCGGATCTGCGGCCATGGACGGGGCGTCAGAAGCTACTCCGGTGGTTGGGTTAAGGGTGGTGTCGACGATGCGGATCTTCGGCCATCGACGGGGCATCAGAAGCTGCTCCGGTAGGTTGGATGTGGGTGCGAGGAAGCGGATCTAAGGCCGTGGACTTGTGAGTTGGCAAAGCGGCCCCGGTAGGGTTGAGAATGGTATAGGCGAAGCTACTCCAGTAGGGTTGACGATGGTGTCGGCAAAGCAGCTCCGGTAGGGTTGAGGAAGGTGTCGGCGAAGCGGCTCCGATAGGGTTGAGGAAGGTGTCGGCGAAGAGGATCAGAGGCCATCGATGGGGGCGTCGGTGGGGCGGCTCTGGGGGTGTGGACGAAGCGTCTCCGGTGGGGAGTACAAATGAGCCGCTGCAGATGCGCGGCGGTTGACGAGAGTACCGGCAAAGCAGATCCGGCGTCGTGGACAAGGCCGGCACTGAATGGGCTGTGGTATAGTGGTGGATGAGCAGTCTACTTGTTTCTAGGGGAGGTGGGAGGGGTAGATGCGGCCGCAGAAGCAGATCCAGCGAGGTGGACGCCGCTGGCAGTGAATGGGCTATGGTACACCGGTGGATGAGCAGTCTAGGGTTTTGAGAGGGGAGGGGAGAAAGGGCGATGAAGTACGGACGGCGTGATGTAAGATGCTCTGGTGTTGTGGACTTAGTCGTTTTTGCGGGAGGGGGAGAGGAAATGGGGGTGACGTGTAGTGGGGGGAACCGGAAGTTAACAAAGCAGCCCCGACCTATCATGTAGATGAGGGCGGTATTGTAACTGTTGGTCTCCGTGCACCAAGGACAAAAGGGGGATTTCGCATGCTAAATACTAAGGTGGCGGAAATTTTAGAAGGAGGCGGGAGATTTTGCCACCCGCGGGATCGTTCATATCCAGTTTCAACTAATTTTGGACCGTGCTAGCGGGAAGGTCATGCTAGACTATGTACACGGGGCACGCGTCAGCAGTTAATAACTGGTGTGAAGTCCACCCCAGAAAAAAAGACAATAACTCGGGATGATGCGTCGATAACTTGGACGTTCACACGGGCGCGGCCAATCGTACGGGTGTAGTGGTGGGTTCACAAAAAAAGGGATCAAACGCTCAGCCTATGTATTTCTCGTGTAAATAGATAATTTAGTGACATTGGTTATTTACTTTAAACATAATGCATTGACGTGTTAGTGTAGAGGCGCACAAAAAGAAATGGATATTGTACTTAGCTACTTAAAAGTTTTACCTCATATGATTACATAGCCTCCATTTCATAAATTGCTTACCCGTTGAATTCATATATGAATATTACATATATTACTTCAAAATAGAAACATAAATCATCCAAGACTAATGAATTTGAATGCAAGAGTAACAATGGTGTATGTGCATGATAGCTACATTGGTTGTTTGAAGAAACATCACTGTAACTTTGGCATGCACAACTGAAAAGGTTTATTTAAATAGAAAAAAATGTGATATGTGAGTGTCCAATCTTTATAGCGTTGAATCGATATTGTACCTTTGGCAACAATACGAAGTAGATATTGACTTATGTTCAAGCGATGCACGTCCACGATCGCTAGATAGTGATATGTGAATGAATTGTGCAATCTCTCTCACACGCATACATATCTCATTTCCATGTGGGCATCGGAATCACACACGCGCACTTTGTGTATTTATCTCCCTCCGTCGGGGTTAAATTCGTCTTTCTACCCCGTCCTACAAGTCTCTCACACAGAAACACACACGCTCTCTATGTCTAACACGCCCACCCCTTTAATTCCGCCCACCCACAGCCACTAATGTCTCAAAGTATAATAATGTCTCTCACACATATGCTATCTACCTATCCCTTAATATAGCTAGATATGTGTCACACAAACTTCTTCTCCCTACTAGCAAGATGCCCATGCGTTGCACGGAACATCAAGATGCATTTGTATGAGAAGTTTATCTTGTGGGAGAAAAGGATGAACGAGGGAATGCCTTATTTGCAAATGTGTAGAGGGGTGTGGGTATCTTTATGCAAAATTGCCATATTTTCCTTCCTGTCCGTCGGATATAAATCGGATGGCCTATATTGCAGGATGGCAGGAACACCATCATCACCAACTTTGTTTTTTATAAGATTAGAGATATGTGAGTGTCACTGCCCCCCCCCACACACACACACACCCACACTTCCCAACACCGAAGGAGTATGGTGACACCTCGATCTTGATACTAATCTATCGACTGGCTTGTCTCTCAAACATACACACACACACACTACCCGGCACTGAAGGAGTAGGGTGACACCTCGATCTTGATACTAATCTATCGACTGGATTCTCTCTCAAACATACACACACACACTACCCGGCACCGAAGGAGTAGGGTGGCACATCGATCTTGATAATAATCTATCTACTCCTCTTTCA
>NC_041385.1:78398589-78404458 GCF_002162155.2 Triticum dicoccoides
AGGGTGACAACTCGATCTGATCATAAGCTGTCAATTGGTTTCTCTCTCAAACATTGTGTCTCGGTGCCTCGCTCGGTAGCCCCATTGATATGTAGACTTCTCGCGCGCACACAGCTGTAGTGACGGTGACGCTGAACCCAGTGTGCCTTGTTTTTACCGGCCTCATGTGATAGTTTTCACCCTGTTTTCTGTTAATAAACAAGGCAATCTTTTCTTTGTTACTACTAGTGAATTTGAAATCATTTGGGGCAGACATAAAATATATCACTTCAACCCAATTATCGCAGCAACTATTTTAAAAGAAATTAGCTAGCTGCCCGTGCGTTGCACGGAACATCAAGATGCAATTGTATGAGTAGTTTATCTTGTGACAGAAAAGGCTGAACGAGGGAAGGCCTTATTTGCGAACGTTGATTCTGTGTGGGTATATTTTTGCAAAATTGCCATAGTTTCTTTCCTACCCGTTAGATATAAATCCGACGGCCTATATTGCAGGATGGCACGCACACCATCATCACCAACTCTGTTTTCTACTCCCTCCATCCGAAAATACTTGTCATCAAAATGGATAAAAATAGATGTATCTAAAACTAAAATATGTCTAGATACATTTCCTTTTATCCATTTTGATGACAAGTATTTCCGGACGGAGGAGTATTTGTCTTTTTAGAGATTTCAACAAGTGACTATGACCAAACCTTACCAACATACTCAAAAAAGTAGTCCATAATTTTGATGTTACCCTCTTTTCTTGGCGGTGCAGTGCCATCTGGATACCTCATAAATAAATCAAGGACAAACACGACCCCTTCCTGAAAAGACATGTGTAGCAAAATGAGTGAATCTACACTCTAAAATATGTCTACATACACATCTGTATGTGGTAGTCCATTTGAAATCTGAAAAAGACAAATATTTAGGAATGAATGGAGTATATATAAGAGTAGACATGAAGATATATCTCCAGCATGGTCTACAACAAAAATGTGTTGGGCTGGTTAGTGTCGGATGCTCGCAACGCGATGACATGAGTTTGAATTCTGTCTTTTAACTTTAGATTTTTATATTATATATTACTCTACTTATTTAATATATACTTCTTTCGCTACTGTACTGACAGTGGAACCCACAGAGTACTTAGAATATTAAGGATGGACTTGTTTCTTTTTAACTTTCTGTACGAAGTTGTAGCCACCCTGCAAGTCACGTGTACACTGTACATGCAATTAACTTTTTATAGAGGACAATCATACAGACAATTAACTCAAATGGATTGGATGTCACTCTATTATTTCCAGCATAAAGAGCATCTCCAATGGCAGCCGGCAAATTTCCTCCCGCTTCCTTCCGCGGAGGACGACATCAAACGCCAGCGGCATACATTTTTACAACTCTAACCAACCAGATGAAATTCATGCAAACACGGACTGATTTCATATAAGCATGAAGGATTTCATATAAAAAAGCCGGATCTTCGTATAAACATGATGGATTTCATTACATTTACATGAACTAAGAGGTGCCAATCCGGCTCTCTTGTATAATTAATACTCCCTCCGTCCGGAAATACTTGTCCTAGAAATGGATATATCTAGACTTATTTTAGTTCTAAATGACCGCCCGCGGATCCCTTTGTCTTCCTCATGTCCGTCAGACACTTGCGGGGTCGATTAGGTCCTCGGAAGAGACGAAGCAGCAAAGAAACCACCTGAATCTGCGGTCGTCGCCTCGGCGGTGGCCTTCATTGGTCCCAAGTGGTGGCGGCCTCCCGTGTTCTACTTCTCCTCGATGATGGCGCCGGACACGGAGAAGCTGGCCACCGACTCGTCGCTCCCCACGCACTCGGCTTCTATCTCTGCCTGCATGGCGCTGCCGCCGGCACGGGAGGCGCGCCCACAGACACAGGAGACGCGGCCACCGCAGACACTGGTGGCACGGTATGACGCGGCAGCGACGGCGCCCGTACCGGCGTGCTCGCCGCCGTGCCGGCGTGGAGTAACTCGCCACTCCTCATCGAGTTGAACTGGAGCGGCGAGTTGCTGAACCACGCGCCTGCTTGGGGCGGCAACTGGCTCTGTCGGGCCAAGCGAGGTTGGTGAAGCACCGAGCGGCCTCGCCCGTATCCGGAGGGCTCGGCGGGCCACCCAGCCGGGTAATATGCCGAAGAACGGCTCATCGGAAGCCATCGGAAGGGTGGAGATAATGGTGAAGGAGGAGATGGGGGAGCGGCGGAGGGGTGCGATTCTTGCCCGCTGCTGTCTGGCCTCGTGTAAATAGAGGGCGGACGGTAGGAGCTTGGCCGGCGTCTGGCCTCGTTTAAACTGAGGGCGGACGGGAGGATCTCGGCCGGTGTTGCATTTAATTCCGGCCCGCTCATGAACGGATGTGTGGCCGGAGTAGGATTCTCGGTTTGCATGCGGGTTTAATGGAGGGTTTTAATGGAGGCGCCGGGCGTGCAGCGAGCGGCGCAGTACTATTCGATTTGACAGCATTAATGAGCCGTCAAATCACAAAGGCCCTCGCCTCTCGTGAAACCGACCGAGCTAGACTGCCCCGCCCTCTAGCCTTTTTAAAAAATGTATATACTCCACTTTTGTACAGTAGTAGTATCGATGGATTGCGCCATGGAGCAAAACTTGAAATTAAAAAAAAGGTGGTACATATAGAGAGCGCTCGTGAACTATGTGTCATACATGGCAATAAATAAAGTACTACATGATACTAATATATGATACATGGCGCAAGAGTACTAAGTATTATTAATACAGTTTTGCTAGAACTCATCTAGATGAGATATAATTTGGTCTCATTCATCTTTTATAGCCATTGGATGTGATGCTATAATATGCGTGTGTGCTGACGTGGGTTGTATTTGTTTTTGTGCAACGAACTGACCACTGCATGTCATGTTTGATAGTCTCAAGTCATTAAAAGCATACAAGCCCCACATCTCTTCTTGGTTGATTCCTCTATTTATGTCAAAAAATAAGAAACGACGTGAGAGTTAATGCACCACGCCTATGTGTTTACTAGTATTTGGTTTTCGTAAGATGACTTAATACTCACCTAGACGGAGGGAGTGTTCGATTTGACAGTGGGTGGCGCAGTTCCCGATATGGCTTGAATGCAGACGAGGGAGGGAGAAGCGGTTCCCGATATGTTGAACGGCCAATGCATCCTCCTTCAATTAATGCATGAGGGAAGTAATGGGAGGAGGTCCGGGAAAAGAGGCTGCACGATGTGAATGCAACGCAGTTTGCCCTCATTGCCCTCATATAAAGGCGCCCCTCCATTCCAATGCATCTACCACATCGTACGCACCTAAGCATTTGCCTAAGCACCTACACTAAGCGCAAAATAGCTCACTCCAGACCCATGGCGGCGATGCGCGTGAGCGACCAGCGGCTGCGCCAGATGGTCCACGACGCCGGCCTACGGCATGGTGCCGAGGATCGTCTCTAGACGATGTTGGAGACCGGCTGGTGGATGGCCGCCGTTGACGCCAACTACGACTCTCAGTTGGACCATATGATCGTTGCCACCAGCAACAAGTTCACCGTCCTCAAGAAGCTCACGGACGACATCGCCGTACTCCTCCAGCCCGCGCGCCCGGGCTCCTCATTGCCTGCCACCCTAATCGGCCTCCATGGCCGGAATCTCTTTCAAGCACTGGTGGCCCTGCGACTTCCCACTGCGCCACGAAGAATGTCCACCTGGAGGTCGCGCTCGCCGCGAGGCGCCTCTCCCTGCAAGAATTCGTCGACCTACACATCCACATGTACGAGAAAATCGTGTACATAGGTATCTACAAGGCCAGTGAGGACGCTATGACGTTGGCCTTCCTCAACCGGCTGGAAGCCTTGGATGCCTTTGTAGAGAAGCACCTCGACCTCGCCACAAAAGCCGCCGCTCCTTAGCCGCCGGTCGGTGGCCCGGCGCACTAAGTTGAGGAGGAGGAGGTCATACGTTCGTGGATCCATCTTTCTTCTTGCCTTCTGTAACCACCACTGCGATCGCATCATCGTGGCCTTAATTCTTATTGTGTTGTTGCATTCTCGTTCCAGTCAACAACGACATGTGCGATCCCCTTGCTTAATTATATGCATCACTGTAACTAGTACTACATCCGTCAATTTATAAGTTGTGCTTACCTTTTCCATCAACTTCGTGCAACGCGCGGGCGTCTTGCTAGAAACACTAGAATATGTCTATATAATCCGTATGTGATAGTCCATTTGAAATCTCAAATAAGACAAATATTTAGGTACGGAGGGAGTAATATATTAGGAGTATATCAAAACAATAGTGATTTCTTTCAAGTTTGTGATCAAATACTACTATTCTACTACTGTGGATCCGTCGCAATGCATGGGCACATTGCTAGTAAAAGGAAAAGGCCTGCCGCGTTTGTGTCACACCCCCACACGCCCGGGAATCGGTAGTACAACACGGCCCGTCCAGCACGACACATAGCTTAGGGAAGGCGTGTTGCCTAGCAGTAGCGGAGCTTGAAGCAAAACGTTGGGCGCGCCAGTCTAGCCAGGCTATAGAAATTACCCTTGTGTTGATGTTCCATGCCTCAAAACTGGATGTGCAACTACGAAAATCCTGCTAGGTTGGGCGGGCCAGGGCACGTGTTGGCCCTCACGTAGCTCCGCCCCTGTGCCTAGCATTTTCACTTTCATGTGGGACCACCGTTGAGCAAACCGACACCCCGCCCGCCGCCGGGTTGGAAAACATAAACAAGGGGAAGATCTAGCTGTAGCACGGAAGCCAAGAAATTTTGTGTCAGACGGGGCTCGTTGATAGAGTATGAGCATTCCGTACTAGTACTACTCCAACTAGTACTCCCTCCGTTTCTTTTTAGTCCGCATATAAGGTTTGGTCAAAGTCAAGCTTTGTAGAGTTTGACTAACTTTATATTAAAAAATATAAACATTCACAAAATGAAATCGACATATCAGATGCACTATGAAACGTATTTTCATACTACATAGTTTTAGCATTGTAGATGTTCATATATTTTTATGTAAATTTGGTCAAACTTTGTGTAGTTTGACTTTGACAAAATCTTATATGCGGAGTAAAGAGAAACGGAGGGAGTACCAAGTCTGTACTCGTAATACTATATTACTAGTACTACCACTATACAACTAGTAGATTGTGGCGGCCGATTCTCCGGGTATTAATTCGCAGAAAATGGCCCTTGCGCTCATCAGCCCCAGGATGACTGTCAACTGATGAGGCACCATCTTGATACAGAAATTCATAGTGGAATACAACACATGTAGTACAAGACCATTTTGGCCTGTGAGTACAACAAATGGTTTCTAGTGGTAGATGGCGGAAGCGGGTTGCGAAACATCAGTGTCTATGGGACTCCATTTCCCACGGGAACAGCTGACCAGGTTAACTCCTATCTTCGCGAGGCTGCTATCACCGTTGCTTAGGTTCCGGGGCTGTCAACACGGTCGCTCCTTTCCGCGCAAGAAATCTGGCCAAGACAATAGCCAGGGACAAGCCAGTGAGTACTTTGAATGTACTCGCAAACATTATGAACACAAGTATAATATGACAATGATGTGCTGAAAAAATATATTTTATGCTCATGACGTCAGTCACAAAATAATAATTAAAACTCTAAAGCGAGTAAGCATGTCATATATGAATATGCAATGCCGTAGAAGCATATAAAAAATTATGAAATAAATAACAAGCATGCCACAGTCGGGCGTCTGAGCGACACCACATAAAGGGCTTTAAAAGAAATGCCACAGTCGGGCGTCTGAGCGACACCACATAAAGGGCTTTAAAAGAAATGCCACAGTCGGGCGTTTGAGCGACACCACATAAAGGGCTTTAGAAGAAA
>NC_041385.1:78404833-78412641 GCF_002162155.2 Triticum dicoccoides
CGGGCGTCTGAGCGACACCACGTAAAGGGCTTTAATAGAAATGCCACAGTCGGGCGTCTAAGCGACACCACATAAAGAGCTTTAAAAGAAATGCCACAGTCAGGCGTCTGAGCGACACCACATAAAGGGCTTTAAAAGAAATGCCACAGTCGGGGGCCTGAGCGACACCACATAAAGGGCTTTAAAAGAAATGCCACAGTCGGGCGTCTGAGCGACACCACATAAAGGGCTTTAAAAGAAATAAACATAGTGAATATCCCGGAGGTAGAACCATCCTAGAGATATTCGATGATGACCCAATATCACGGGTTAGTCCACAACAATAATAATAATCATAATTATCACAAGTCACAAGTAGTAATTCCAGTTCTGGTTTAATAGTTTCACCTCCGAAGACCAACCCTAAGACCGATACTGGACCCATCCCAGACTGTAGTCCTTAACCATGGACACGGCTATACAAATAGGTTTAATCTCTGCAGAGAGTGTACTCTTTACCCACGAGTAACGGATTTCTTTAGTCCATCGGGACTAATTCCGTCTACGGTCTTTTTGTTGAAAACACACCTAAGTTGCACACACCAGCTTAACTCACATGTGTCTGGAATCACCCACGACACCTGTTAAGCGAAACTCTAAGTGGGGAGGCTACAACCTCGACGTAACATGGGATCACAAAATTTATACCGCGCGCAAACTGGGGAGCTACCCCCTTTCGGCTACAACCGAAACACCCATGCTCCCGGACACGGTGGCATGACTACCGGATGCCTCCAGTATCTTCCACCACGGCCTCTCTGTACGGTGTGTGCTAGGAAAGGGTTGACAACTTACTGAACCGTACCCTACTAGGTGTAGAGACGAGTGGTAGTACGAAGCTAGTATGGGGGTTACTGGCACAAGACTCGATCTACGGTCGACTCAGGAGGTTGTAATATTTCCTGCATGATTCGTATAACAATGCATATATTACAAACAGCAGATAGAAACACCACACGACATATCCTCCTCATGCCATACCGGACACGTCCGTCTCGACGGAGAACTAGGGGCAAGACCGTGTCTACCCAAGACAAAGGGCCTTCCCGGCTTTCCTCCCGGTATACGTGAAAGGCATATGTCGGGATTTCAATCATAATCATCTCAACTTCATTTGCATGAAACCTGTTAACATGTAATCATGAGTAGGAACACCTTCTCACATAAAATAACGTATGCACGTGTCGGGGTGGTGTTGTCACCGTGCTAATGCAACACACACACACATTTCACCAGGGTTCAGAATGCTTGCCTTCAGGTCATGGGAAAGGAGGGTGCATCCAAAACATCTTCAAATCTTCAAAAATCCTATTTAAAAGAATATTTTTGAATTAACACACAAAATAAAAAAAGCACAAAAGGTTGTTTGAAATTTTTTCAAATAAATCATAAAATAAACTAGACAATATTTGAGAGAGGTAGCAAAAGGAATCGATTCATTTGGAGTTGTATTTAAAAAGTTATCGATAGTCAAAGTTCTGGTCAAATCTGATTTTAAAATTAAATAGAAAAACAGAAAAAACGTTTCGATTATACGTACACGTCGAAGGCGCCTTTCGGAAATACGTTTCTACTTACTCCGCGTGGACCGTGCGTGGTCACTGACAGTGGGTCCTAGGTGGCCCACTAGTCAGGTTTGACTAGTCCGCCTTCCTTCTTCTCCCCCCTGTCCCGAGCGGAGGCGGGATTCCGGCGACCGTCGCCGGCGAACGGCGGGTCCTTGGGGAAAGCTGAGGGCGGGGATGGATCCGCGGGTCGAGGGTGATCCTCCCGGTGGTTGCAGGGTAGACAGAGGTGGAGGGATTTGCCGGCGGCGAGCTCCGCGGCGGAGGAAAGTTTCGGTGGTAAAGTGGTTTTGGGGCCGCGGTGGTTCCCGACCGAAATGGAGTAGGGGGATGAGATCACGGGAGGAAGGGAAAGTTCCTGGTGGAGAGAGTGGAGAGGGGGATGGTCCGGAGGCGCCGTCAGGGCCTGGGCAGTGGCGGCGGCGGAGTCGCCGGAGAGGTTGAAGATGGCCTGCTCCCCTCCAATTGGCGGCTAGGGGGGCACTAGCGAGACGGTGTGAAGCTGCCTGCGTGCGGGCTTGAGCTCGGGTCTCCTTATATAGTGTGGCTAGGTTGGTCCGAGGCGGCCGGTGATAAGAACAACGGCGAACCGACGTTCTGTAGCAGCAGGGGGGTCGTGGCGACGATGGGAGCTAGGGGACATGCTTGCGGATGAGCACGTACTGCTCACAAGGGCAGGTGGCGAGCCGGGGTGGCTTTGGCGGCGCCGACCACGGTCGGGCCTGCTAGCGGCCGGCAGCTAGCCGCCACGGCCATCCTGGCGGTGGCGCTGTGGGGTGCCAGGTTGGTCGGGGTGGTGTGGCGGTGCAGGGGAACACGGAGTGCTGGCTGGGGCCGGGTTTTGAGTGCGGGGTGTGACGCGGCGGCTCGGGCGCTCGTGGGTGCCAAACACACGCTCTGGACGCACCCAGAGCACGCCCGGGGAGCAGGCCATCTTCAACCTAGAGAGTTCCAAACCACAAGGGAGTTAGCAGAAAGTGGTTATGGGCTAGGGCAAAACCTTAGGACATGGTGGGTAGGTCAGGAGCTCAAGCTCACAATGTAAGCTTGAAATCATGCCAAAACTGGTCATGCACACAGGGTGTTTGACAAAATGCCAAAGGCACCAAGGTAGCTCTTGGAGTGGCCAAACTCTCCAGATCAGTGTCTCTATGGATATGAGAGAGGGTGGTGAGGTTAGTTTGCAAAAAGGAGAAACTTGCTAGTGCAAGTTTTGCAAAACTACAATTCTGGATAGGGAGTAAATGGCATCATTTCATGGACCAAAAGTATGCCAATGGTTGCATGCTCCTGGACTTAGGGGTTTAGCATGGAGGACTACAAGTAGGGAAAAGAATCTAGGGCCAAAGAGCAAGCAAGAGTATGGTTGCTGTACAAACCTTCATGTTGGGCCAGAATGAAGATGAGGTTGATTCACTCAAAAATTCCAAAGAACAACCCTGGGTTTTTGCATATTACGGAATCATATGCTCCTACTGACTTCCCATAATTTTGGTGGAGGCTAGAAAGAATTATTTAAAAGGGTTGTAGTGCAAAAATTGCCCACTGGACCAGAGAGGAAAAACATGTGTAGCACTCAAAATATGCAATGAATTAAATATATTATTGCACAAAAGTGATCTAGAGACATCACATGATGTCTCCAAATTTTGGTTGAATTTTTAGTTAAATCTATCAAAGTAAGCGAGTAGGGTCAACAAGATTCTAAACGAATACCACAAGTGACGGAACCGACGAAGATGAAGAGATAAGAGGCGAAGGATATTTTTTCTATTATTCCAATTCTTATTTATCTATTATCTAATTGATTTAGATCCATATTCATTTTCATTTGGAAATACAAACTCTCTTTCATTTTCTTTTTACTTTTGCGCTAAGGATAAGCGAACTGAGAAAAAAAGAGCTGGCTTGGCTGGTACATCAAGCATATGACATATTGCTTGTTCGGGATTGTAGTTCAAAAAGAGCTCCAAACTTAAAGCAAGTCATTTTAATAAATATAGCCCAGGGTGAAATAATTTAATAAATAAATCCACTGATTATGAAAATGTAATAATGAGCTGGTATAGAAGTCCAATGTATTTTGGAAAGATCCACTTGGGAAAAACTCCTCAATAATAAAAGAAAAGTTTTGAAATCAACAGAGATATTCTTGCAAGAAAAACTTTAAACTCTTGGCAAAAAATTTAGTGACTAAGACCTGGTTAAATTTTTGGGGTGTTATAATTACTACCCCCCTTAAGAAAAAATCTCGTCCTCGAGATTTGCTAAGGGCTGTCTCTATAGCAAAATTGTACCAAAACAAAAAAGCTACAGTGAGAGGGCAATAAGTGGTGAGTAACTACAGTGTGGGATACTGGCTTTGTGTGGAGAAGTTCCATGCTTAGGAAAAACGAGCGATTTCTACACTGGACGTCGTGAATTTAGAATAAATTCTAAATTCTACATTACGCTGGTCGTACCCGAGAGTACAGTGCTCCCTTTGGCTGACAGGTGGGACCAGGGCCCACTGTCAGTCTCTCCTTCTACCTCCGGCTCTTCCTTCTTCATCTCCCCCGCGTGCTCTCCCGTGCTTTCTCCACCGGCGATGCCTAGCGCGTAGGGCACCTAGGCCGTACTGCGGTAGTGCGCGGCATGCTAGCTGCCGGTGCAGCGTGCACTCACCTCGCGGGCCAGTGCGCTGTCGGCACTGCTCACGGATTCGCCTCCGAACACCGGCGGTCGGGCGACGAGCGGCACTGGTGGACCACGCCCACCGTACACCGAGCTCGGGCTTATAAAACGACCGCGGCGTTCTCCTCTTTGGCCTCGCTCCTCCTTCTCCTTTCCTCTCCTCTATTTCTGTTTTGCCGGAGCTCGAGACGAGGCGCTAATGGCGGAGGTGGCGCCGGATTGGTACGTGATCCTGCTATGCGGAGGGCTGGCAGCAGTGCTAGGGCTCTCGGTGCTCCTGTGCGCGATGATCCTCGATGATCGTCGCGATGCCGCTGCTCGGTTGCTGGCTCTCCGCGCTCGTGGTGGCCACGATGAGTAGGTGGGGTGTGCCGGGTGATAACTATTGTCCGGAGGTGCTTAGTTAGACGCAACACAGTTGCAAAATTTTGCAAGCAGTGTATGGGTTCGGAGTAATTGTGGTTGTGAGTCTGCTGTCATGGTGCTGCGTGAAATAAATGATCTATGTCGTGAGAAAATATACGATGCGGCAACTCAGGGAAAAGAAATCTCACTCCAGGATTTCTCGCGAGAGAAAACAGTAATACACTAGAGTCAAATCGCGACAGAGCTGCTTACATTAATGATTTACTCACCGCGAAACTTGGGGTACTAAGCATAAGTTACAACACATAAATAAAAATTGCGACAATAAATATAGCGGTGCATCTAAATTGAAAACGGTAACTGGACGGGGTCCTGAGAAAACGTTCCTGGTACTGGAATACACTCTTCTTCTATCGGAGAAAGGGGATTGACCAGTCGATGAATGCGTCTCTCCTGGTCGGGCCTCAGTGATCTGCCG
Organism: Triticum dicoccoides; assembly: GCF_002162155.2. Taxonomy (NCBI): domain Eukaryota; kingdom Viridiplantae; phylum Streptophyta; class Magnoliopsida; order Poales; family Poaceae; genus Triticum; species Triticum dicoccoides. The sequence continues at coordinate 78,409,955 of NC_041385.1, forward strand.
ATGGCGATCTGGGGATTTAAATCCGCGAGGCTCTGTAGGTAACCCATCACATGTTGGGTTAGCCGCTCTTGAGCGATGACGTATTGGACGCGGTTGGCCAAGACTGGGTCTCTCTCAATACGTCCACCTGGAAAAGATGTTACTCCCCCGGGTGCTGCACGGCTCGGAAAATAATAATACCCTCGTTCGCAGGCATAGGGTACCGCGAATCGAAGGCGAGCAAGTGCTTCATACGCAGCAGCTTCTATGGCCATGTGCAGGGTTGGCATGGATTTCCCCACGAAGGAGACTTCTGTTGGGTCTTGGTTTGGGTTTACGGGAGGGATGTGCACGGCTGCCCAATATCTCGAGGTGGAAGGGGTGATCCTCGATTTGAACAGCTCGTACTGGGGTGGCTGGGTAGCGCCCATGGTACTGCGAGTAAAATCCCACAATATATTGACAAAACTACCTGGGGTAGCATCTGGAGTCCTCAGATAAATACTAGGGCTCGGCATGGCAAGAAATGGTTGTGGGGATGGTGCACAAGGTGAGGGGTGCTTGGCAAGGTCGCTCGGTGGCCCTTTTTATAGCACCGGGGCTGGGTCATTTACCGTGGTAAAAGTAGAGAATTGGCTGGCTCAGCTCGGGGTCAACCACAGATACACACATCTCACTAAAGTGACGTATCACTGTGGAGATTGTCGGGGCGGTTTTTGGTGGTTGCGCCAAGGATAGAGAAATCACACTGCATGCTAACACATTCATGCAAGACTACTATATAAAACAGACGTACGATGCCAGGCTGCGTTAATTTAAGGAATCACAAAATTACAAAGCGGGGATACACTGGGACTCGCCACTACTCGAGTGACTCAGTCTACTTCGTTTACATCCAAGCGGGCGTCCCTTGTGGATGTCGAGGCTTCTCCATGGTTCTCACCGTCGGAATTTGCTGGAGAGGGCTGAGGGGCTGCAGGCTCGGGGTAGTGATGATGACCATCGCGGGGATTGTTGACCACAACCCCGCTGGAGTGTGCTCCCAGGAGGCGGCGAAGCACTTCTGGGGTCATCAAAGCACCTTGGCTGACGGCTGGGGCTGACATTAGGGTCTCGATCGGTTGTCCAAACAGCACGACTGGGTTGTCGGTGTTGGGCTCGATCTCCTCTCTTGTTGGGGCTCGACGAACCAGCTCTCCACGGGCTGCAATCAGATCAATGGTGATTTGATCGAATAGGTCCTCCAGTGCACTTACATAGCGCACTAGGTGTAGTAATGCGGGATCCGTCTCGTGATCTCCGTTGGCAACTTGGGGTGGTCTACCATACCCTTCACGCCTGGGGTAGTTGTGGAACGAGCGATAGTTAACTCTGGGCGACAGGTGCCTGAGATGAACTATAGCCTCTCGAGCAGCTAGTTGGATGGCTTGTGGCTCAAAGGAAGTTGTTCTTCCGGTGAACCTGTAGGGGCGCTCGGGTGCCAGACCCCTACCGTAGATATGTACAGTGGCCCAGAATTGACGGCTCTCACCACTTATGGGTCCTTGGTACACAACATATTCGGGTGGCTCTTCTAACGCATAGGCACGGCGGGTAAGGTTTGCGAGTATGGTCACAAAACCTCCAAGGTTGGTTGCTGTAGTCTCATGGTGCACTACGGGACCAGGCATTGTGGCTCGGTTTTTGGGGTAGCGGCTGTGCTGGGCTGAGTTGAGGCGAGCATGTCCTTTTTATAAAAAAAAAAGGGGATGGAGTCTTCCTTCGCACGCTTGTGAAAGAGACACCTTTGGTGCTGGTCACTGGTGTGTGATAGACGGGCTAGGCTGATAGGTTGGGCATCGACCGCCAAAAGCGTCGGGTCACTGTGTGGCTATCTTGCACGGGAAGCTTGGCTGGGGTTTTGGTTATGGCTTGGTGGGTTGTTAGCCTAATTTTATTGACCTGGCTAAGATAGGATTAGCCAATGGTCAGCATGGCTCTGATACCAAGTCTGTGGCGGCCGATTCTCCGGGTATTAATTCCCAGAAAATGGCCCTTGCGCTCATCAGCCCCAGGATGACTGTCAACTAATGAGGCACCATCTTGATACAGAAATTCCAAGCGGAATACAACACATGTAGTACAAGACCATTTTGGCCTGTGAGTACAACAAATGGTTTCTAGTGGTAGATGGCGGAAGCGGGTTGTGAAACATCAGTGTCTATGGGACTCCATTTCCCACGGGAATAGCTGACCAGGTTAACTCCTATCTTTGCGAGGCTGCTATCACCGTTGCTTAGGTTCCGGGGCTGTCAACATGGTCGCTCCTTTCCGCGCAAGAAATCTGGCCAAGACAATAGCCAGGGACAAGCCAGTGAGTACTTTGAATGTACTCGCAAACATTATGAACACAAGTATAATATGACAATGATGTGCTGAAAAAAAAATATTTTATGCTCATGACGTCAGTCACAAAAGAATAATTAAAACTCTGAAGCGAGTAAGCATGTTATATATGAATATGCAATGTCGTAGAAGCATAAAAAAATATGAAATAAATAACAAGCATGCCACAGTCGGGGATCTGAGCGACACCACATAGAGGGCTTTAAAAGAAATGCCACAGTCGGGCGTCTGAGCGACACCACATAAAGGGCTTTAAAAGAAATGCCACAGTCGGGCGTCTGAGCGACACCACATAAAGGGTTGTAAAAGAAATGCCACAGTCG
>NC_041385.1:78412820-78439387 GCF_002162155.2 Triticum dicoccoides
GGGCGTCTGAGCAACACCACATAAAGGGATTTAAAAGAAATGCCACAGTCGGGCGTCTGAGCGACACCACATAAAGGGCTTTAAAAGAAATGCCACAGTCGGGCGTCTGAGCGACACCACATAAAGGGCTTTAAAAGAAATGCCACAGTCGGGCGCCTGAGCGACACCACATAAAGGGCTTTAAAAGAAATGCCACAGTCGGGCGTCTGAGCGACACCACATAAAGGGCTTTAAAAGAAATAAACATAGTGAATATCCCGGAGGTAGAACCATCCTAGAGATATTCGATGATGACCCAATATCACGGGTTAGTCCACAACAATAATAATAATCATAATTATCACAAGTCACAAGTAGTAATTCCAGTTCTGGTTTAATAGTTTCACCTCCGAAGACCAACCCTAACGATACTTGACCCATCCCAGACTGTAGTACTTAACCATGGACACGGCTATACGAATAGGTTTAATCTCTGCAGAGAGTGTACTCTTTACCCACGCGTAACGGATTTCTTTAGTCCATCGGGACTAATTCCGTCTACGGTCTTTTTGTTGAAAACACACCTAAGTTGCACACACCAGCTTGACTCACATGTGTCTGGAATCACCCACGACACCTGTTAAGCGAAACTCTAAGTGGGGAGGCTACAACCTCGACGTAACATGGGATCACAAAATTTATACCGCGCGCAAACTGGGGAGCTACCCCCTTTCGGCTACAACCGAAACACCCATGCTCCCGGACCCGGCGGCATGACTACCGGATGCCTCCAGTATCTTCCACCACGGCCTCTCTGTACGGTGTGTGCTAGGAAAGGGTTGACAACTTACTGAACCGTACCCTACTAGGTGTAGAGACGAGTGGTAGTACGAAGCTAGTATGGGGGTTACTGGCACAAGACTCGATCTACGGTCGACTCAGGAGGTTGTAATATTTCCTGCATGATTAGTATAATAATGCATATATTACAAACAGCAGATAGAAACACCACACGACATATCCTCCTCATGCCATACCGGACACGTCTGTCTCGATGGAGAACTAGGGGCAAGACCGTGTCTACCCAAGACAAAGGGCCTTCCCGGCTTTCCTCCCGGTATACGTGAAAGGCATATGTCGGGATTTCAATCATAATCATCTCAACTTCATTTGCATGAAACCTGTTAACATGTAATCATGAGTAGGAACACCTTCTCACATAAAATAACGTATGCACGTGTCGGGGTGGTGTTGTCACCGTGCTAATGCAACACACACACACATTTCACCAGGGTTCAGAATGCTTGCCTTCAGGTCATGGGAAAGGAGGGTGCATCCAAAACATCTTGAAATCTTCAAAAATCCTATTTAAAAGAATATTTTTGAATTAACACACAAAATAAAAACAGCACAAAAGGTTGTTTGAAATTTTTTCAAATAAATCATAAAATAAACTAGACAATATTTGAGAGAGGTAGCAAAAGGAATCAATTCATTTGGAGTTGTATTTAAAAAGTTATCGATAGTCAAAGTTCTGGTCAAATCTGATTTTAAAATAAAATAGAAAAACAGAAAAAACGTTTCGATTATACGTACACATCGAAGGCGCCTTTCGGAAATACGTTTCCACTTACTCCGCGTGGACCGTGCGTGGTCACTGACACTGGGTCCTAGGTGGCCCACTAGTCAGGTTTGACTAGTCCGCCTTCCTTCTTCTCCCCCCTGTCCCGAGCGGAGGCGGGATTCCGACGACCGTCGCCTGCGAACGGCGGGTCCTTGGGGAAAGCTGAGGGCGGGGATGGATCCGCGGGTCGAGGGTGATCCTCCCGATGGTTGCAGGGTAGACAGAGGTGGAGGGATTTGCCGGCGGCGAGCTCCGCGGCGGAGGAAAGTTTCGGTGGTAAAGTGGTTTTGGGGCCGCAGTGGTTCCTGACCGAAATGGAGTAGGGGGATGTGATCACGGGAGGAAGGGAAAGTTCCTGGTGGAGAGAGTGGAGAGGGGGATGCTCGGGAGGCGCCGTCAGGGCCTGGGCAGTGGCGGCAGCCGGAGTCGCCGGAGAGGTTGAAGATGGCCTGCTCCCCTCCAATTGGCGGCTAGGGGGGCACTAGCGAGACGGTGTGAAGCTGCCTGCGTGCGGGCTTGAGCTCGGGTCTCCTTATATAGTGTGGCTAGGTTGGTCCGAGGCGGCCGGTGATAAGAACAACGGCGAACCGACATTCTGTAGCAGCAGGGGGGTCGTGGCGACGATGGGAGCTAGGGGACACGCTTGCGGATGAGCATGTACTGCTCACAAGGGCAGGTGGCGAGCCGGGGTGGCTCTGGCGGCGCCGACCACAGTCGGGCCTGCTAGCGGCCGGCAGCTAGCCGCCACGGCCATCCTGGCGGTGGCGCTGTGGGGTGCCAGGTTGGTCGGGGTGGTGTGGCGGTGCAGGGGAACACGGAGTGCTGGCTGGGGCCGGGTTTTGAGTGTGGGGTGTGACGCGGCGGCTCGGGCGCTCGTGGGTGCCAAACGCACGCTCTGGCCGCGCCCAGAGCACGCCTGGGGTGTGCTCGACAAAATGACAGGGCAGTCTAGAGAGTTCCAAACCACAAGGGAGTTAGCAGAAAGTGGTTATGGGCTAGGGCAAAACCTTAGGACATGCTGGGTAGGTCAGGAGCTCAAGCTCACAATGTAAGCTTGAAATCATGCCAAAACTAGTCATGCACACAGGGTGTTTGACAAAATGCCAAAGGCACCAAGGTAGCTCTTGGAGTGGCCAAACTCTCCATATCAGTGTCTCTGTGGATATAAGAGAGGGTGGTGAGGTTAGTTTGCAAAAAGGAGAAACTTGCTAGTGCAAGTTTTGCAAAACTACAATTCTGGACAGGGAGTAAATGGCATCATTTCATGGACCAAAAGTATGCCAATTGTTGCATGCTCCTGGACTTAGGGGTTTAGCATGGAGGACTACAAGTAGGGAAAAGAATCTAGGGCCAAAGAGCAAGCAAGAGTATGGTTGCTGTACAAACCTTCATGTTGGGCCAGAATGAAGATGAGGTTGATTCACTCAAAAATTCCAAAGAACAACCCTGGGTTTTTGCATATTATGGAATCATATGCTCCTACTGACTTCCCATAATTTTGGTGGAGGCTAGAAAGAATTATTTAAAAGGGTTGTAGTGCAAAAATTGCCCACTGGACCAGAGAGGAAAAACATGTGTAGCACTCAAAATATGCAATGAATGAAATATATTATTGCACAAAAGTGATCTAGAGACATCACATGACGTCTCCAAATTTTGGTTGAATTTTTAGTTAAATCTATCAAATGATTGTAGTCCAAAAAGAGCTCCAAACTTAAAGCAAGTCACATTAATAAATATAGCCCAGGGTGAAATAATTTAATAAATAAATCCACTGATTATGAAAATGTAATAATAAGCTGGTATAGAAGTCCAATGTATTTTGGAAAGATCCACTTGGGAAAAACTCCTCAATAATAAAAGAAAAGTTTTGAAATCAACAGAGATATTCTTGCAAGCAAAAATTTTAAACTCTTGGCAAAAATTTTAGTGACTAAGACCTGGTTAAATTTTTGGGGTGTTACATAGATACGTGCACGGCACAACATCGTAGGAACAAAAAACGGGAAGATCTTGTTTTGGGTGATTTATCTTTTTTTCAATCAACGTAGTGTGAATAATATGATGTGGGGGGCACCCATGAAGCTTATCTGGCTTGGTTGCATGGCTACGGAAGGTTAGAGAAAAATAAATAGATAATGTGTTTAGAGTGCACATCACCAAATAGATATACTTTGGATCCATTGCAACGGACCGGCACATCTATATCTATACCCCCTATATAGTGTGTGAAAAACTTTGAAAGTTGGTCGTTGGATGAAGCCAATCCGACGGTACAAAGATGGCAAATCCGAGCACTACTGGTCGTTGGATATCATCCACCAGATTCTGCCACATGTATAATCTACAAGACTCCATGGTTGAACTTAATTCATGACTAACTTTGCCACAACTAAGCTTAAGCAAAGTTATTGGGCCTGTTTGGTCTGTGACTAACTTTGCCAAAGATTGCCACACCTAAAGTTAGGCAAGTTTGACCAACTTAGGTGAGTGTTTGGTTCAAGCCACATCTTAGGCAAGCCACACTTGGGCCCCACATGGCATACACATAAAAAATGTGGCAAGATTCCCTTAGGCTTGCCAACTTGTGGCTCTCATTTTGATGAACTAACCTTAGGCAAGCTTGGCAAAAATGTGTGACGAAGTGTGGCAATGCTAGGCCTAGAACCAAACAGCTTAGTTCTTCAAAATGAGAGCCACAAGTTGGCAAGCCTAAGGAAATCTTGCCACATATTTTGTGTGTATGTCATGTGGGGCCTTAGTGTGGCTTGCCTAAGGTGTGGCTTGAACCAAACACTCACCTAAGTTAATCAAACTTGCCTAACCTTACATTCCACCAGATTTTGCCACATGTTAGAATCCAGAAAACTCCACATGTAGAAGCATAATGCACAAACCACCAGAATCTCATGCATGCAATGCACGTGTACCTTACTAGTACTAGTTGGTAGTAGTAAGAAACAAATTCCAGTTTTGGCACGAGCTCGTACTACGGGAGCACTACAAGGCCTGCCGCGGGAGTTACATTTCCCTCTCGGGGCCCATGGGACTGAACTTCAGTGGCTTAGTGCCTGGCCTATGAGTCAATGACATGCGGACCTTAAATGCGGCTGGCCCACATGTCATTCTCATGGTGGTGGCGTGGTTTGCGACTCACTCGTTCGAGATGAACCGGCCGGTGGTGGCGTGGCCGTGGCGAGGGTGCCACAGCTGGGCGTCGGGGCGTTACGAGGCGTAGATGGCCACACCGGCGGGTACTACCTGTAGTACATAAGTACTCCAGCTGAGGATTGATGCCTGGGACGAAATGTGTCACAGCCGCTGGATGAAAATTCGATGGTGCGGGAGTACGGATCGGAGCACAGCAGCGGAGCAGGCAAACCGCGTCCAATCGGGTGTGTCTGTGGTAGAAAGTTGATGGTCGCCGCAGTTTAGCTGGCCCGCATGGCATGCACACAAAGGCAGAGGAGCGGTGGGGCCATGAGGGATGAGGGGCACGAACAATCCTACCAGTCTGTCAATGACATGTGGGACCCATAAGCGTGGGTCCCACTTGTCAGCGAAGGAAAGGCAGGGCAAGGCAGTGATAGCCACGTCAGAGGATCCATGTCCACGTCAGGGGACGTCGTGCCGTGGGTTGGAGCAGCGTCGTGGGAATCGCGTGTGGGTGTGGCAGTGGTAGAAACAAGAAACGTGATGGTCGTCGTGGTTCAACTTCCATGGACAAGCTGTCATGTCTGCTGACACATGTATATCAAAACTAGAGTGTTTATATTTCAAGCACGTGAGCAAGTATTATTCTACTAGTTTGGATCCATTGCAACGCACGGGCCAGCACATTGGTAGTAGTAGTGTCCATCTCTATCTCTAGAGGCCTTCCCTCGTTCATCCTTTTCTCTCACAAGATAAACTACTCATACAAATGCATCTTGATGTTCCATGGAACGCACGAGGATGTTTCCTTGGGGGTCTCTCCAGCGCGGCGTGGCCGTAGTTGCAAGTTGACGCCCCTTGAGATTCCGACATTGAGGGGCACTCGGATTTCCTCCGATAAGCAGGTAAGATGAGTTTGATCACGTAGTAAATGCATTCAAAAGACTACTTCCGTGTCCATTTCCTAATTCTCCCCCTGCCCACTGTTTCACAGGCTAGGCTCGGTGCGAGTGGAGATTGGCTTGCATATGTACGGGAGGGTACCAACATCAATTTGCACAACATTTACAACGGTGACACCGTTCCTGTAGAACCTTTGTCCAACATTGGGATCGTCCATGCAACGGGCCACCGCATGAATTGGTACGATGGCACCACGGTGAGATTGAATAAGATAGCATGAACCTTGCACATGGCGGTCAAAGGCGGACCATGCTGTCTGCGGCCGATTTGTTTCTGTACGAGTAGGAAGACGTTGTGCTCCTTTCTAACCGCATCTTCGCGGTGACAAACCAGGGGACTTATTTTGTATGGGACACATCCTATGATATACTCCCTCTCTCCCAGTTTATTCGTTTTATAAGTTTCAAATTCAAATTTAGAGCTCCCCATCACATGTTGAGATTACAATGTCCATTAAATCGTTGCGTGCATGTATAGTAAAGAAACAAATCTCGAGTTTGGCACGAGTTCGTGCTGCGGGAGCACCACAAGCCCTGGCACAGGAGTTACATTTCCCTCTCAGGGCCGTCGGGACTGAGCTTCAGCGCCTTACTACACCTAGCTTTGAGTCAATAACATGTGGACCCGATAAGTGACTGGTCCACATGTAATGCTCCCGAAGGCAGAGGGGCAGTGGGGCCAAGAGTGGTGAGCCGCAGGTCGGGGGACGTGTGGTTTCATTGGTTCGAGCGGCGTCGTGGGAATCGCAGGTGGCTGTGGTAGAAACTTGATGCTCGCCGCATTTTAGGTGGCCGACATGTCATGCACACAAAGGCAGAGGGGCGGTGCGGCCGAGAGGGGTGAGGCGCACGTCGGGTGGCGTGGTGCCGTGGGTTGGAGAGGCGTCGTGGGAATCGCGATATGAAACGTGATGGTCGCGTAGTTGAACTTCCATGGACAAGCTGTCATGTCTACAGACACATGCACTGCATACCGATCACTGGAAGGTGTAGCAGAGAAAGCTATATATGCGGATAAATAGTTCCTTATAGTCAAGCGGACCCATGCTACTACTCTGTTCCAAAGACATGCACACCATCGAAATAGTCCATCTATATCAATATACACCAAGAGGGAATAAATTTTTTTACAAGAGAGGAAATAGTTCATCCATCCATAATGCCCTCCTGCTGGTGCAGCGTTTTCTTCTTCTTCTTCTTCCTCTTCTTCTTCTTCTTCTTCTTCTTCTTCTCCTTCTTCTTCTTCTTCTTCTTCTTGTTCTCATTCTCTATGGGAGACGGCTTCGCAACAAGCTCTTTGGACCTTGCAGCTATCTCAAAACTCACACGGGCATCGAGGGCAGCATATTTTATCCGCTCGTACGTCAAGGGATAATTCTCCCATCCAGACGACCTTAATGCCACCGTCTCGTCACCCTTCTGAAGATTTGTACCGAGCACAAAATTTGCTACGTCGAATAGGGATGGTGTCTGTTTAGCACAATCTTCTATAGGAATTTTGATTCTGGTTTGTAGGTCAGTGATGCTTTTCAAATCAAGGTTGTATGGCTCCAGCTTCTGTTTGTCCCCTTCGATGGCTGCCCCACAGAAGTATACGTCCTCCCGAGACAAGAAATCGTGAAGCTCACCTGGTATGGAGGGCAAGTGTATGATGTGGTACACCAAAACATCATCTTCGGGGCACAGCTGAAGGACGGCGGCGCGCTGGATCTTCCCAGGGGCACGCTCCGTGTACTCTGTGTCGAGACCGATGACCCTCGTCTCTACCTTTTCGAGGGAGTTGGATACATTGTTGATCCACTCCCGAACAACCCTTGGGTGGACGGTGACGGTAGCAACTATGCGCATCGAGCCTTCGACGAGGACATGTTGGACGCTAAAAACCTGCATCTCGATCTCTTTCGCCATTTGGAACCACTGGAACTGAGGGCTATGGTTTGGATAATTAGGATTAGATGGCTAGTCTAACTGAAGTAGTAGATGATTATTTAAAGAGGTTAAAACAATGTGAACGCAGTGGGGTTTGGATGCAAATGAAGACGAAGGGGAGGTGAAGAAGCCAAGGCAAATCGGTTCCCAATGGAGAAGTAAATAGGAGAAGTGGCGTGCAGGCAGTTGATTAGACGGCTAGGTAGACTAAACGAAAAGGCTATGCGGGTAGACTGAGGGGTCGTACCTTTTCGTGTACGTGCCCATCCTTCCTGATTGGTGGGACTTATTCAAACAGATAAAAAAATGTGTCGTAGCTTTTTTTTAGCGCGTGAGTGGGAGACACAACATTCTTTGGTTTAGGAATACCCCCTCCGTTTAGGTGAGTATAAGTCACCTTATGAAAATCAGGTTTTCACAAAACCTTTAGGCGTGGAGCATTAACTTCCTGCTCGATCCCCTCCCAGCCTCGTTAGCCAGCGTTCTCTTCCTCTGCTGCCGTGTTCTACCTTTCCATTTTTCCTCTTCTCAAGTGTGGAACGATCTGCATGCCATCCTTGATGCACCAGAACGACCACTGCATGCATCGCGGCAGGGCGTTGATTGGGCATGCACGAGAATTTGGTTCTGCTCGCAATATAGATGATACCTGAACGATGAAGCGAACATGCATGCTAGCACGGGAAACCTATTTCCGCTCTACAATACTGGAGTACTCATGTTCCTACTAGTAGTAGTAGTAGTAATAGTACAATTGTGGTACACTTGATGCTCAAAATACTATTCATCCGGTCCTCACAGTGAAGTGACAACACCCTGCGCCTGACACTAGTCCAGGCGAGGCGGCGTGTTCGGGTTACCAAAGTCAGCCTCACCCTGTGCACTGTGCAGTCTGTCACCACCGCTGTACAGCACATTGGCGCCTCGCCTCGTCTCCCTCTCCGCTCCCATAGCACCACTCCATCTCTATCTCCTTCTCCGTCTCCGTCTCCGTCTCCATCTCATTGTGCCCCCGTGCACCATCGCCTCACTCGCCTCCCCCAGTACCACTATTCCCTTGGTTGCCGCTCCAGCACCGACATCCTTCTCCCCCGTAAATCAAGCCCCCTTCCAAATTCCACCATGGCCGAACGCAAACCGCGCAGCATCCATATGAGCCATGATTGGAGCAATCTCCCCAGTGACATCCTCGACCTCTGTTGTTCGTGTATGGATATGTTGACCGCCATGCGGCTGGTTGCATGCTCGAGGGACATGCACACGGCCATCATCGAAGCGAGGCCTAAGCTTTTCAAGACACCCTGCTTGCTGCTATGTGGTCTTGCGAGATTGGCTCACCATGATACGGAGGCGTGCATGATGTCCCTCGACTTCAATCCGATCTCCATTAGCCGAAACTTCTTTGCAGGTATGTAGTGTGTCGCCGTACATCATTTCCCTCGACATCGATCCGATCACCATCGCCCGAAACTTCTTGGCAGGTATGTACTGGGTCGGCATGAACTCCCACTGGATGGCTGCCTTCAGAGAAGATGGTAAAAAGTTGGTGCTCGTGAACTTCCAGACCTCCCATGAGATTATCCTTCCTCCGTTGGATTATATAGAGTATTACCATCGTGGTCCAAGTCATCTAGATTACTACGTCAGTTGGACGGACCTTGTTTTGCAGAAGATTGTAATCTGCCAAGTGCCCACACCACATGCGAATTACGCAGACTTCAAGCTAATTGCCTTGTTCGACCGCGGACTCGCCTATCTTTACGCCGGTGCCTTTTTTAGCTGGAGACAACTCGGCTCGTAATGGATCATCGTCAAAGCTGATACACACTTCTGTGATGCTATTGAACACAATGGCATCATCTACGCGATCGACAAAGAAGATGGCACCACGTATTGCTGGGACGGCGCGTGTAAGTTGTTTCCATCTCATGTTAATGATGACATCATGACATTGTTTGAACTTTTTGTGATGATTAGCATATCTCTGTTTGAGCAGAATTTGAGTAGAACTATGGCAATATATTAAAGACGCCGTAAATCAGCTATATTTGGAATGAGTTAATTCATGCGATTGTGACCATGTCATTACAGCCAATTTGTACCCTGAATAATCAAACGGTTAGGAATATATGGATATCCTTATTTTACAGTAATCTATATACTACTACTAAATATGAGTGTGTATCAATGGACATGTTAGTTTCCTCATTTTCATGATGTAGAAACATGCACCACACTGTTGGTTTCATCTAACCATACATTAGGGAAGTAAATGTGCATATGGAGAACTCTACATTTGAAAGTAGTGAAATCCTGCAATGCTTACCATGTGTATATACCTATATTCGCCCTTCAGCAATCAATGGCTAGAATAATATCCTCACAAAAAATTTGCCCACAGAACACGAGTATATAACAATGCATGGTCTGTTAGTTACCTTGAAGAATTTGTTTGTGAGGACAGAACATGATTACGTAACATGCATGACATGGTAGTTTTCTGTGAAGAATCGATTGCGAGATAACATGAGTATAACCATGCATGGCACTTCTATATTTTCGAACCCAGTATACATTTCCCTGTAGTTTCCTCTCAGTTCCAACAGGGACATATCAATGCTGTTTCTTGCATTATCCTACTCATACTCTGAACAATGTTGATCTTACATTAACAATTCCTGTCCTTTTTGATATGATGCAGTGTCCCTACAGTTACTGCCCTTTGTAATCACACCACCTTTGCCAAAACACAGGGAAGCACAACTGGTTCCTCGCTCGATCAGACGACGGCAAAAGACTGATGATCATTCGGACACATGAGCCAGAAAAGTTATATTGCAAAAACCCCACTGTATACAAGCACCGTGTAATACGTGAGTATCCGGACAGTGGCTGTTACGTCTATGAGCAGGATACCAGCTTGTTGGGGCCTTTAGGATTTCTTAGTTGGAGGCGGGTAAACAGCCTTGGTTCACACTCTATGTTTCTCGGACTCAATTATCCGATTAACCAGGAGATCACCGTTGGCAAGGACCTTGATGGCAGAGAGGCTCTGTTTGCTATGGAAAACTGTGTCTACACGGCGAGCCCTAGGAGTTCGAGAGCAAACTCCCCTGATTGTCAACAATACAGCCTGCAGCCAAAATAAGGTGAGAATGACAAAGGCATCCGGATTAACTTTGATCCTGGGATGTCTCAATTACGACAGGCAGTGATGTGGTTCAAGCCTTCAGGTTGATATGTAATTGGGCTGTTGCATCGAAAGGGTGGAGTACTGGTGTCTCCGGATCACTGGTCGCTGAAGCGGGGCTGCAAATTATGATGGTGTTGGATCATCTCTTCGAATGACTTTGTTGTCTTTGCTGCTGGTTCTGGATGGGTAGTTCTTTCTTTTGTTATGCATATTCCTTGTCATTTGGTCATCCTCGTCTATGTCACTCTTTCTATGTAATAGTTGCTTCTGTTTAGAATGTCATTCTCGTCTGGATCACGAGAGTCTGAGCGCTGCAGATGTGTGCGTTTTGGTGGTGTAGCAAGACTTCTTATGAACTATCATGTATTGCTGTTTATGTCAGTAGTAGTCACTAGTCAGTGTTTGAATGTTGTACATATCGTTGTTTCGAACTGTTTATTGTCTTGAACTACTGGTGGGCTAGATAAGGGCATCACCATTCTTCAGTGTTCAGAGTATATCTCCTTTTTTCAAGTTATATAATTTGAGCTCACTGTCTTTTCGATGATGTACACTTGTTTGGGCCAGTGAGATGTCGTTGAATATGGGCCGTGTAGTAATGCAATGCCAAACAGGTCAATTATGACTCTCGGGCCGGGCTCTCAAAAGATCCTGGAAAAAAAAAGGTCGGGCTCTCCAAAAAAGAAAGAATAAGGACTCTTAGGCCGATGAGCACCACCGGTGTTTTCGTGCGCTTGCCCGCCGAGAGTATATTGGTGCGTGCTTGAAATTCATGCTACCGTTTCATCCCCAGTCTCCCGCCCCTCCCCCACCTCTAGAATCTCAATTCCTACTCTAGTTCCCCCAAATCCCCCTCCTGTACTCCCTGTACTCAAGCGCACTATCATGTCGCCGGTCAACACGGATCTCCGAGCAAGAGATCCTGAGGTCTGTCTTGCCTTCGGTCGCTACGTGCTGTCGCTCAACAATGGCATGGCGGCGCTTGACGACCAGTTTGCCGGAAAGTGTTGATGGTAACCATCAACGGCGACCGGCCTCCGGTCTTGCCGGACGACCTTGTCAAAGCTCTTGGCATTGCGCATGGCATCCAAATAAGTGACTTGCTCGTCGAAGTCTGTCCGCCACCGGCTGATTTCTTCGTCAGGTTCCGGACAACTTTCGACTATAGTCGTGTGTTCGAATATTCCCGGCATTTGTTCTGCAATGGCGCGCTGGTGAGCTTTGATCGGTGGCACCCAGGATGGGGCTCGGTGCCCTCTGAGCTTGAGTTTTTAACAAAGCTTACCTTCCATGGCATGCCTCGATGTGCTTGGAACAGCGAGTCCATGAACGAGCTTATCAACGACCTTGGAGGTGAGCTCGTAAGTATGTTTGTTCCTCCAGACAGCTGGGCTCTGATGGTTATGGCATGGATGAAGAAGCTGTCCACCATACCGAAGGTGATTGGTGTTGAGATACCGGTGCAGGAACCGGGGTTGTACTATTCGTCGCCACCAAGGCCGCCGCAGACCACGTTAGGGATGTACCTGTATCGAGTGTTCGTGCATGTCGAAGAAGTGGTCAATCCATCAATCGAAGTCCTGCCGCCGCCGCTGGTGCCAGGGTCCGTCGACGACGTCCATTACAGGAGTCAACGTCAGACTTTCACCGTGTGGCTCGGAACGATGGATGGCACAGGGCCTACTCCATCGCGCGGCAGAGGCCACTGCTTCTTTGGGAGAAGAGGCAGGGCTGGCTGCCTGGATGTGCTCTAATTTGAGGTAACAACTGAATCTTGTCAGATAGTACTAGTTAAATCCGAGCTATGGGTCTGAAGCACTGATATGCCAGTACATTTGATTATGACCTGTCCTAGTTTTGTACCTGAACTTTTTTTAGAAAGGGTTGTATGTCAACTTAATGTGCTAGTAGAACTTATTGTGTTGTCTGTCTGTTTTCTTTGCACAACATTCAAGATATTTCCCTGTCATTTATAAAGACGATGAACCATTATGTACGACTTCGTTGGTTTCAACATAGCCCTTCCCGTAGCGATCCACTGCTTCCATCCTGATTATGCCTCCTGCGTGAAATTTTTGTATGCAAGTTCAGTGTGCTATGATGTTCTATATGATTGTGTCAACTACATAAGTTTTTGCTGAGCATCAGCAATGCATATGGCTGAAAGATGTATTTACGAGCATCGACCGATGGGTCTCTCTCTATCTCTCTCTATCTCTCTCTCTCTCTCTCTCTCACACACACACACACACGCACACACACGCGCACACGCACAAGTGGGACCCGTTGAATTATTTATTTGCTCGTGACAACTTTTAATTAGGTTCCATTGTAATCTAACTTTTTTCTTAATTTATTAATTGAGCTCAGTGACTTCAAAAAGTTGTACAAAAGCCTTGTTTGGGCCTTTCCGGTGTCGCTGAATGTGGGCTGAGTAACCATGTTAGGTTGTATTGTACTACACAGGCCTTTTTTTCAACATCAGCAATGCAACTGGGCCAACAGTTGTACACAATATCCGGGTCAACTTGTTATCCGCCCCGCTGGGCTGCAAAGTTTCCTAGGAGGTATGCATTAGGCTTAACAAGAAAATGGACTTTAAGAAATAATAAATGGGATGTAATTATAATAACTGGGCAATTACTATGCACCAAACACGTAATTAGTTTGAAAAATATATTATTTTTGGAATTTGGAAATTTTAATTTCATTACTTGTTGCGCACGCAATATTTCGTTGGATTTTAACATAATACAACTTTATTTTGGAATTATATTTAACCTCACTAGAAATTTCAGATAAAAATATTTCGGATCCCATCAAAATGTGGGAATTTTCTTTGAATTCTGTTTTGAGCGGTTGTTTGAAATTATTAATTGTTGTCCTAGCTAGAAGTTGGGATGTACTTTTAACAAACTATAAACGGGTTGTAGTAAATTCCATTAGAATTAAAAAATGGGCTGTACATTCCTACAAATCGCAAATGAGCTATATGTTCTCTCCCAAATCCGAGTTGTGGGCCTACTAAGTTGACGCGTACCAAGGGCTTTGTCAACTTAGTCAATATAAACGATTCTAGCTGCAGTGGTCGTACGATGTCCATCCAACGGCCGTAGTGCTTCTTCAACCTCTAGTCTTCTTGCTCCAGCCGCCCAAAGCAGCGTCAGTCGTGTCGCGTGCTCCTACCTCCCGTGGCCTGCTGTGATGTCGTGGAGGCCTCACCGCCCCGTACTACTCCCACCGCTGGCCAGGCCATCCCTCTACTCACCCACACCCCCTGTTATTCTGCGGCGACGGCAGCCTCACACCGCAGCCGGACCAGTGAACCCTCGTACCCCTCTCTGCGCGGGCTTCCACTGCTGCGTCTTCCCCGGCTCCGCGTTGTCCCCTTCCTAGGCCTCGCCATCGTCAAGACCACCGCCCTGGTGCTCTCGGCGCGGCGTGGTCAACGTGGTCAACAACCGACTTCCATCGAAAAAGTACTGTATGTGGAGAGGCTGACAGCTGGGTCCAGGCGGCCGCAAGGAAGTGCCTCCTTATTACGCGCAAAATAATTATTCCTCCACCTGACAGCAGGGACCCACCGGAAGGGCCATCTTATTTCGCGAAAAAAACATTTCCCCCCTGACTGCTGGGACCCACCGGACAGGCCAGCGTATTTCGTGAAAAAAACGTTCCCCCCGCTGTCAGCTCGGACCCACCGAAAGTGCCTCCTTATTACGCACAAAAAAATGAATACTCCCCCTGCTAGCTGGGACCCACCATGGTGGGAGGCTGACTTGTGGGCCTACTAAGTTGACTGGGACGGCGGCCTTTGTCAACTTTAGTCAATATGAACGATTCTAGCTCTAGTGACCGTATGATGTCCATCCAACGGCCGTAGTGCTTCTTCAACCTCTGGTCTTCTTGCTCCAGCCGCCCAAAGTAGCGCCGGTCGTGCCGCATGCTCCTGCCTCCCGTGGCCGGCTGTGCTGCCACAGAGGCCTCACCGCCCCCTAGTATTCCCACCGCTGGCCAGGCCCTGCGGCGACGGCAGCCTCACACCGCAGCCGAACCAGTGAACCCTTCACTACTAGGGAAAAGCCTAGCAGCAGCAGCGGGTTTTAGGCCTATCAGTAGCGCGGGCAGGAGCGCTACTGATAAGGCGCTACAGCTAAAGCTTAGCAGTAGCGTGCCTAGACCCACGCTACTGCTAAATTGACTTAGTAGTAGCGCTTCTCCAGAGGAGCGCTACTGGTAATTAGTAGTAGCGCTTCCCCTTGCCCGCGCTACTACTATTATTTAGTATTTTATTTCTTTTTAATTTCATGTTGTATTCATACACCTTTACACAAGTTTACATACAACAGGAATTTAGAGATTTTTTTTACATCATAATGAGTTATTACATCACAGGGTGAAAGAACAGTGGACTAGTTTCAAGTGGATGTCCATCCACTTGAAACTAATCCGCGGTTCTTTCACCCAATGATATAATAATATCATCATCATCATCATATCATTAACAACTTATCATCACAATACATCATTGTCATATAAAACCTCCTCAAGATCATCGTTTTCATCAATGACATCACATAGCAAATTGGTCACTAGTCGTAATCACAAGTACTCCTCATTATCTACTCTAACACATTACCACATAATAAACATATTGTACCTCATAGGACCTACTACATTCGATTAAGACCTACTACATTTTCTAAGGTAAAATAGCAAAAAAAAACAAGATAGCCCCTGACTCTCCATTATGGAGAATGGAGATTAGCCTGTCTCCAATTCTTGCCTTTCGCTGAATGTTACTTCCAAGAACCTCCTTGCGAATGTCCATACATTTCTTCCGTTCTTTGATGAACATGTGTTCACCGGTTTTAGAAATCCGATATGCACAGGTGATCTCCCTAGATTTACCTGGCAGTATGTCCAGAACTGTAAGGCGACCATTCAGATACATCAGATGAGGCACACAATCCATCAGGAGTTTCTGTTGAAAAACATAGTAATAACTTCGTAGTTAGCAATGATGTACTAGTTTTAGAAGTATGCAAAAGATGCACGGATGTCGTAATAGTAAAAAATCTTACCAGGGTATCTCCAGAGAAGTTACCGTGGTTCAACACGTGCACTAGTGGCACGTATTCACCATAATTTGGAGGAGTTCGATAATAGTTATTGTAATCCTCAAGAAGAGTACAAAATGCGATCAGATGATTTTTCTCCTTATAAGTTAATTCGGGGCCATCGGTGTAGTGGGTTTTGTCTACCATCTTCCGCATAGTCTTTGAAGAATCAAAATAAGCTGTCAATGGAAATAAGCTGTCAACTATTTTGAAATAAACAATATAAATTAGTTAATAACTATGTTTGAGAAACTCACATAGCGGTACAATCGGAAGTGTATCAACAAGGACCCAAATGTCCATATTGTCTTGCTCGATTTCAGGATCACCAAGATCCATGGTGGCAATCATACCCTCATAAAAACCATACATTTTGCAAAGTGCTTCCCAATTTTGGAAACCAAAATGGGTTACGCTCTGAGCATTGCACAGATTTACTTCAAAATCCATATCATGATGGGTCCTTAGGTGTATTTTCTTTGTTTCAAAATTTTCATGGTCTTCAAAACCCATCCTCTCCAAGACATAGCGTCTTGCATGGCATGGGATAAGCTAGTCGAATTGTAAAAGATGAAAATTAGACGTTGAAATAGTTGAAGTCATGCTTAATTACGAAAAAAACACTTGTCGTTGTTGCGTACCATTTCAACATCGAAGGTCTCCTCGAGCTTAATGCTGAAGCGCCAATCTTCGTCCAGCTCAACGAACCTGTCGCACATACCTCGATCGTCGTGGCACCAGCTGCACTCCCCCGGGAGACTATCATCGTCCGAGTACGACATTTCCTACGTTCATAATTCAAAGATTAAACTTGTACAATTAAATATATGTACTAAAAACCTAAATTAGATCATTATTTTTCGAGAAAATCCAGGCCACTCGATATTTCCTACATATTCTAGCACAAGTCATGCCAGAATTCACGGAAAAATCCGGCATGACCTTTGCTAAAAAAGGACATATCGAGCGCCTGAAATTTGCCGGAATGGAAATTAATCAACAGTCCGGCAAAACATAGGCCACTCAGAGGTGTAAACTGGACATGAACGGCCACTTGGGCAACCACATATCCTATTTAAGCAACACAAGATATACATGGATATTTGGCTGGTCTAACCTCGATGTCGGAGGGGGTCAGTGACGAGGACGACGGCGGGGATGATGGAGGGGCTCCTTGATTTCTGCAAAAGCAAAAACCGTATAAGTTATCACTAATACATCCCGAATAATTTCTTAAACTAAAAAATAACAACAAGTATGACATGTTCAACTAGTTTTATTAATTCAACTAGTTCTTACTAAATATAAACTTACTATAAATAGAAAAAAATAGTTCTTTCTAAAAATAAAGTAGTTAAACTAGTTATATTAATTATCTTACTAAAAATACATTACTTCTATTATTTCAACTAGTTCAACTAGTTTATTAATTTACTTACTAAACTAGTTCAACTACAACTAAAGTAGTTCATCTACAACTACTATTAATCATACTGCCCTAGTTAACTAGTACCATCACTACTAGTAATTAACATCTACTACTACTAAAAATCATTATATATAAACCCTAAATTAACATCTACTGCTACTAACCAACATCTAGTACTAACTAAGTAGAGAGAAAGGGGGTAGGGGGCGAAGGAGAGGTAGGGGCGGCGAGAGCGGGATCGGGATCGGGAGGCGGCGGTGCTGGGTGGGCTCGGGTGGCGGCGGTGAGATCGATGGCGGTGGGAGGAGGGCTGCCGGCGGAGGAGGGAGGAGGGGTGGCCGCAGGCGGAGGGAGTAGGGCGGCGGCGGAAGAGGGAGGGGCGGCCGCAGGCGGAGGTAGGATGTGCGAGGAGGAGGGAGGAGGGACGGAAGGAGCGGAGTACCTCGGCGGCGGATGGACGAGGGCGGCGGCGGCGACGACGCACAACGACGGTTATCGGCGCGCGGGTGAGAGTGAGAGTGTGAGTGAGAGAGAGGGTCGGTCGTGCGCGTGGGGATAAGGTAATGATAGTTGTAGCGCGTTTTCCAAAACGTGCTATAGCTAATCTGAATAGCAGTAGCACTATGCATAGTTACGCGCTACTGCTAAGTTGGACTACCAGTAGCGCTTTGCAGATAAATCGCTAATGCTAAGTGTAAGTATACAAAAATACGTCATTGCAAAAATACATTGGCCATCAATGATCTTTTTGTGTACAATCTGAATTGTCAATATGAGTCCTCTCAGGTAGGAACCGGAGAGGACTAATATTGCGGCCACAAATTCTACACATAGAGTTCAGTGAAGACCAACTAGTTGTGATAGTTTCAGAAGTAACATATTTAAGGTGGTAAACACCCTATTTGCGGAGCGAGGTGGGACTAAACTTGTGGGCTGATCTTAGCAGTAGCGATTTTCTTAGAAGCGCGCTGCTGCTAACTTCTATAGAAGTAGCGCGGTTCAGTATAGGGCGCTACTGCTATAACTAGCTGGGTGGCGAGGTTGTTGGAAATATGCCATAGAGGCAATAATAAAAGCATTATTATTATATTTCCTTGTTCATGATAATTGTCTTTTATTCATGCTATAATTGTATTATCCGGAAATCGTAATACACGTGTGAATACATAGACCACAATACGTCCCTAGTAAGCCTCTAGTTGACTAGCTCGTTGGTCAACCGATAGTCATGGTTTCCTGACTATGGACATCAGATGTCATTGACAACGGGATCACGTCATTAGGAGAATGACGTGATGGACAAGACCCAATCCTAAGCATAGCACAAGATCGTGTAGTTCGTTTTGCTAGAGCTTTTTCAATGTCAAGTATCTCTTCCTTAGACCATGAGATCGTGTAACTCCCGGATACCGTAGGAGTGCTTTGGGTGTACCAAACGTCACAACATAACTGGGTGACTATAAAGGTGCACTACAGGTATCTCCGAAAGTGTCTGTTGGGTTGACACGGATCGAGACTGGCATTTGTCACTCCGTATGACGGAGAGGTATCACTGGGTCCACTCGGTAGTGCATCATCATAATGAGCTCAAAGTGACCAAGTGTCTGGTCACGGGATCATGCATTACGGTACGAGTAAAGTGACTTTCCGGTAACGAGACTGAACGAGGTATTGGGATACCGACGATCGAGTCTCGGGCATGTAACGTACCGATTGACAAAGGGAATAGCATACGGGGTTGCTTGAATCCTTGACATCGTGGTTCATCCGATGACATCATCGAGGAGCATGTGGGAGCCAACATGGGTATCCAGATCCCGCTGTTGGTTATTGACCTGAGAGCCGTCTCGGTCATGTCTGCATGTCTCCCGAACCCGTAGGGTCTACACACTTAAGGTTCAGTGACGCTAGGGTTATTAGGAAGACTTGTATGTGATTACCGAATGTTGTTCGGAGTCCCGGATGAGATCCCGGACGTCACGAGGAGTTCCGGAAGGGTCCGGAGGTAAAGATTTATATATGGGAAGTTGTCAAACGGACACCGGAAAGTTTCGGGGGCATATCGGTATTGTACCGGGGCCACCGGAAGGGTTCCGGGGGTCCACCGGGAGGGGCCACCCCTTCCGGGGGCCACATGGGCTGCGTGGGGCAGGGATCCAGCCCCTGGAGGGCTGGGTGCGCCCCCCCCACCTTGGACCCATGCGCCTAGGGTTGGGGGGAAACCCTAAAGGGGGCGCCCCCCTTGCTTGGGGGGCAAGTTTCCCCTCCCTGGCCGCCGCCCCCCCTCTAGATCCCATCTAGAGGGGCCGGCCCCCCTTGCCCTTTCCCCTATAAATAGAGGGGTGAGGGGAGGGCTGAACACATAAGCCAAGGCGCAGCCCCTCCCCTCCCCAACACCTCTCCTCCTCCGTACGTGCTTGGCGAAGCCCTGTCCGAGAACTGCTGCACCAACAACACCACGCCGTCGTGCTGCCGTTGGAGCTGTCTTCCTCAACCTCTCCTTCCTCCTTGCTAGATCAAGATGGAGGAGACGTCGTCCGTACCGTACGTGTGTTGAACGCGGAGGTGCTGTCCGTTCAGCACTTGGTCATCGGTGATCTGAATCACGGCGAGTACGACTCCATCATCACCATCCCCTTGAACACTTCCGCACTCGATCTACAAGTGGTATGTAGATGCAAACTCACTCCCTTGACTCGTTGCTTAGATGAACTCATAGATGGATCTTGGTGAAACCGTAGGAAAAATTTTAATTTTCTGCAACGTTCCCCAACAGTGGCATCATGAGCTAGGTCTATGCATAGTTCTCTATTGCACGAGTAGAACACAATTTTGTTGTGGGCGTAGATCTTGTCAACTTGCTTGCCGCTACTAGTCTTATCTTGCTTCAGCGGTATTGTGGGATGAAGCGGCCCGGACCAACCTTACACGTACGCTTACGTGAGACCGGTTCCACCGACTGACATGCACTAGTTGCATAAGGTGGGTGGCGGGTGTCTGTCTCTCCCACTTTAGTTGGAGCAGATTCGATGAAAAGGGTCCTTATGAAGGGTAAATATAAGTTGACAAAATCACGTTGTGGTTATTCATAGGTAAGAAAACGTTCTTGCTAGAACCCAATTGCAGCCACGTAAAAGATGCAACAACAATTAGAGGACGTCTAACTTGTTTTTGCAGCAATTGTCATGTGATGTGATATGGCCAGAAGTTGTGATGAATGATGAATGACATATTGTGATGTATGAGATCATGTTCTTGTAATAGGAATCACGACTTGCATGTCGATGAGTATGACAACCGGCAGGAGCCATAGGAGTTGTCTTTATTTTTGTATGACCTGCGTGTCATTGAAGAACGCCATGTAAATTACTTTACTTTATTGCTAAACGCGTTAGCCATAGAAGTAGAAGTAGTCATTGGCGTGACAACTTCATGAAGACACGATGATGGAGATCTTGGTGTCATGCCGGTGACAAGATGATCATGGAGCCCCGAAGATGGAGATCAATGGAGCTATATGATATTGGCCATATCATGTCACTATTATATAATTGCATGTGATGTTTATTATGTTTATGCATCTTGTTTACTTAGAACGACGGTAGTAAATAAGATGATCCCTTACAACAATTTCAAGAAGTGTTCTCCCCTAACTGTGGACCGTTGCTAAAGTTCGTCGTTTCGAAGCACCACGTGATGATCGGGTGTGATAGATCCTTACGTTCACATACAATGGGTGTAAGACAGTTTTACACATGCAAAACACTTAGGGTTAACTTGACGAGCCTAGCATGTACAGACATGGCCTCGGAACATGGAGACCGAAAGGTCGAACACGATCGTATGGAAGATAGGATCAACATGAGAATGTTCACTGACGATGACTAGTCCGTCTCACGTGATGATCGGACACGGCCTAGTCGACTCGGATCGTGTAACACTTAGATGACTAGAGGGATGTCTAATCTGAGTGGGAGTTCATTAAAATAATTTGATTAGATGAACTTAATTATCATGAACTTAGTCTAAAACCTTTGCAAATATGTCTTGTAGATCAAATGGCCAACGCTCATGTCAACATGAACTTCAACACGTTCCTAGAGAAAACCAAGCTGAAAGATGATAGCAGCAACTATTCGGACTGGGTCCGGAACCTGAGGATCATCCTCATAGCTGCCAGGAAACAATATGTCCTAGAAGGACCGCTAGGTGATGCTCCCGTCCCAGAGAACCAAGACATTATGAATGCTTGGCAGTCTCGTGCTGATGATTACTCCCTCGTTCAGTGCGGCATGCTTTACAGCTTAGAACCGGGGCTCCAAAAGCGTTTTGAGCAACACGGAGCATATGAGATGTTCGAGGAGCTGAAACTAGTTTTTCAAGCTCATGCCCGGGTCGAGAGATATGAAGTCTCCGACAAGTTCTATAGTTGTAAGATGGAGGAAAACAGTTCTGTCAGTGAGCACATACTCAAAATGTCTGGGTTGCACAACCGCCTGTCCCAGCTGGACATAAACCTCCCGGACGAGGCGGTCATTGACAGAATCCTTCAGTCGCTCCCACCAAGCTACAAGAGCTTTGTGATGAACTACAATATGCAGGGGATGGTGAAGACCATTCCCGAAGTATTCTCAATGCTGTAGTCAGCAGAGGTTGAAATCAAGAAAGAACATCAAGTGTTGATGGTCAATAAAACCACTAAGTTCAAGAAGGGCAAGGGCAAGAAGAACTTCAAGAAGGACGGCAAGGAGGTTGCCGCGCCCGGTAAGAAAGTTGCCGGGAAGAAGTCAAAGAATGGACCCAAACCTGAGACAGAGTGCTTTTATTGCAAAGGGAAGGGTCACTGGAAGCGGAACTGCCCCAAATACTTAGCGGATAAGAAGGCCGGCAACACCAAAGGTATATTTGATATACATGTAATTGATGTGTACCTTACCAGTACTCGTAGTAACTCCTGGGTATTTGATACCGGTGCCGTTGCTCATATTTGTAACTCACAGTAGGAGCTGCGGAATAAGCGGAGACTGGCGAAGGACGAGGTGACGATGCGCGTCGGGAATGGTTCCAGAGTCGATGTGATCGCCGTCGGCACGCTACCTCTACATTTACCTACGGGATTAGTTTTGAACCTTAATAATTGTTATCTGGTGCCAAGTTTGAGCATGAACATTGTATCTGGATCTCGTTTGATACGAGATGGCTACTCATTTAAATCCGAGAATAATGGTTGTTCTATTTATATGAGAGATATGTTTTATGGTCATGCTCCGATGGTCAATGGTTTATTCTTAATGAATCTCGAACGTAATGTTACACATATTCATAGCGTGAATACCAAAAGATGTAAAGTTGATAACGATAGTCCCACATACTTGTGGCATTGCCGCCTTGGTCACATTGGTGTCAAGCGCATGAAGAAGCTCCATGCTGATGGACTTTTAGAGTCTCTGGATTATGAATCATTTGACACATGCGAACCATGCCTCATGGGCAAAATGACCAAGACTCCGTTCTCCGGAACAATGGAGCGAGCAACCAACTTGTTGGAAATCATACATACCGATGTGTGCGGTCCAATGAGTGTTGAGGCTCGCGGAGGATATCGTTATGTTCTCACTCTCACAGATGACTTGAGTAGATATGGGTATGTCTACTTGATGAAACACAAGTCTGAGACCTTTGAAAAGTTCAAGGAATTTCAGAATGAAGTAGAGAATCAACGTGACCGAAAGATAAAATTCTTACGATCAGATCGTGGAGGAGAATATTTAAGTCACGAATTTGGTACACACTTAAGAAAATGTGGAATCGTTTCACAACTCATGCAGCCTGGAACACCTCAGCGTAACGGTGTGTCCGAACGTCGTAATCGCACTCTATTGGATATGGTGCGATCTATGATGTCTCTTACCGATTTACTGCTATCATTTTGGGGATACGCTCTAGAGACAGCTACATTCACTTTAAATAGGGCACCGTCTAAATCCGTTGAGACGACACCGTATGAATTATGGTTTGGGAAGAAACCTAAGCTGTCATTTCTAAAAGTTTGGGGATGCGATGCTTATGTGAAGAAACTTCAACCTGAAAAGCTCGAATCCAAGTCGGAAAATGCGTCTTCATAGGATACCCTAAGGAAACCATTGGGTATACCTTCTACTTAAGAGGGCAAGATCTTTGTTGCCAAGAACGGATCCTTTCTGGAAAAGAGTTTCTCTCGAAAGAAGTAAGTGGGAGGAAAGTAGAACTCGATGAAGTACTACCTCTTGAATGGGATAGTAGTGCAGCTCAGGAAAATGTTCCTGTGATGCCTACACCAACTGAAGAGGAAATTAATGATGATGATCAAGGTACTTTGGATCAAGTTGCTACTAAACTTCCTAGGTCGACTAGGACACGTTCCGCACCAGAGTGGTATGGCAACCCTGTCCTGGAAATCATGTTGTTAGACAACGGTGAACCTTCGAACTATGAAGAAGCGATGGCGGGCCCGGATTCCAACAAATGGCTCAAAGCCATGCAATCCGAGATAGGATCCATGTATGAAAACAAAGTATGGACTTTGACAGACTTCCCCGATGATCGGCGAGCGATAGAAAACAAATGGATCTTTAAGAAGAAGACGGACGCGGATGGTAATGTCACCATCTATAAAGCTCAACTTGTCGCTAAGGGTTATCGGCAAGTTCAAGGGATTGACTACGATGAGACTTTCTCTCCCGTAGCAAAGCTTAAGTCCGTCTGAATCATGTTAGCAATTGCCGCATACTATGATTATGAGATATGGCAGATGGACGTCAAAACAGCGTTCCTTAACGGTTATCTTAAGGAAGAGCTGTATATGATGCAGCCGGAAGGTTTTGTTGGTCCTAAGAATGCTAATAAAGTATGCAAGCTCCAGCGATCCATTTATGGGCTGGTGCAAGCATCTCGGAGTTGGAACATTCGCTTTGATGAGATGATCAAAGCGTTTGGGTTTATGCAGACTTATGGAGAAGCCTGCGTTTACAAGAAAGTGAGTGGGAGCTCCGTAGCATTTCTCATATTATATGTAGATGACATACTTTTGATGGGAAATGATATAGAACTCTTGAACAGCATTAAGTCCTACTTGAATAAAAGTTTTTCAATGAAGGACCTTGGAGAAGCTGCTTATATATTAGGCATCAAGATCTATAGAGATAGATCGAGACACCTCATAGGTCTTTCACAAAGCACATACCTTGATAAGATTTTGAAGAAGTTCACAATGGATCAGTCCAAGAAAGGGTTCTTGCCTGTACTGCAAGGTGTGAGATTGAGCTCAGCTCAATGCCCGACCACGGCAAAAGATAAAGAAGAGATGAGCGTCATCCCCTATGCCTCAGCCATAGGTTCTATTATGTATGCCATGCTGTGTTCCAGACCTGATGTAAACCTTGCCGTAAGTTTGGTAGGAAGGTACCAAAGTAATCCTGGCAAGGAACACTGGACAGCGGTCAAGAATATCCTGAAGTACCTGAAAAGGACAAAGGACATGTTTCTCGTTTATGGAGGTGAAGAAGAGCTCGTCGTAAAGGGTTACGTCAACGCTAGCTTCGACACAGATCTGGATGACTCTAAGTCACAAACCGGATACGTGTATATGTTGAATGGTGGAGCAGTAAGCTGGTGCAGCTGCAAGCAGAGCGTCGTGGCGGGATCTACATGTGAAGCGGAGTACATGGCAGCCTCGGAGGCAGCGCATGAAGCAATTTGGGTGAAGGAGTTCATCACCGACCTAGGAGTCATACCCAATGCGTCGGGGCCGATCAAACTCTTCTGTGACAACACTGGAGCTATTGCACTTGCCAAGGAGCCCAGGTTTCACAAGAAGACCAGGCACATCAAGCGTCGCTTCAACTCCATCCCTGAAAATGTTCAAGATGGAGACATAGAAATTTGCAAAGTGCATACAGATCTGAATGTCGCAGATCCGTTGACTAAACCTCTTCCGCGGGCAAAACATGATCACCACCAGAACTCTATGGGTGTTCGATTCATCACAATGTAACTAGATTATTGACTCTAGTGCAAGTGGGAGACTGTTGGAAATATGCCCTAGAGGCAATAATAAAAGCATTATTATTATATTTCCTTGTTCATGATAATTGTCTTTTATTCATGCTATAATTGTATTATCCGGAAATCGTAATACACGTGTGAATACATAGATCACAATACGTCCCTAGTAAGCCTCTAGTTGACTAGCTCGTTGGTCAACCGATAGTCATGCTTTCCTGACTATGGACATCAGATGTCATTGACAACAGGATCACGTCATTAGGAGAATGACGTGATGGACAAGACCCAATCCTAAGCATAGCAGAAGATCGTGTAGTTCGTTTTGCTAGAGCTTTTTCAATGTCAAGTATCCCTTCCTTAGACCATGAGATCGTGTAACTCCCGGATACCGTAGGAGTGCTTTGGGTGTACCAAACGTCACAACGTAACTGGGTGACTATAAAGGTGCACTACAGGTATCTCCGAAAGTGTCTGTTGGGTTGACACGGATCGAGACTGGGATTTGTCACTCCGTATGACGGAGAGGTATCACTGGGCCCACTCGGTAGTGCATCATCATAATGAGCTCAAAGTGACCAAGTGTCTGGTCACGGGATCATGCATTACGGTACGAGTAAAGTGACTTGCCGGTAACGAGACTGAATGAGGTATTGGGATACCGACGATCGAGTCTCGGGCATGTAACGTACCGATTGGCAAAGGGAATAGCATACGGGGTTGCTTGAATCCTTGACATCGTGGTTCATCCGATGACATCATCGAGGAGCATGTGGGAGCCAACATGGGTATCCAGATCCCTCTGTTGGTTATTGACCTGAGAGCCGTCTCGGTCATGTTTGCATGTCTCCCGAACCCGTAGGGTCTACACACTTAAGGTTCGGTGACGCTAGGGTTATTAGGAAGACTTGTATGTGATTACTGAATGTTGTTCGGAGTCCCGGATGAGATCCCGGACGTCACGAGGAGTTCCGGAAGGGTCCGGAGGTAATGATTTATATATGGGAAGTTGTCAAACGGACACCGGAAAGTTTCAGGGGCATATCGGTATTGTACCGGGGCCACCGGAAGGGTTCCGGGGGTCCACCGGGAGAGGCCACCCCTTCCGGGGGGCCACATGGGCTGCGTGGGGCAGGGA
>NC_041385.1:78439770-78441629 GCF_002162155.2 Triticum dicoccoides
TCTAGATCCCATCTAGAGGGGTCGGCCCCCCTTGCCCTTTCCCCTATAAATAGAGGGGTGAGGGGAGGGCTGAACACACAAGCCAAGGCGCAGCCCCTCCCCTCCCGAACACCTCTCCTCCTTCGTACGTGCTTGGCGAAGCCCTGTCGGAGAACTGCTGCACCAACAACACCATGCCGTCATGCTGCCGTTGGAGCTGTCTTCCTCAACCTCTCCTTCCTCCTTGCTGGATCAAGATGGAGGAGACGTCGTCCGTACCGTACGTGTGTTCAACGCGGAAGTGTTGTCCGTTCAGCACTTGGTCATCGGTGATCTGAATCACGGCGAGTACGACTCCATCATCACCATCCCCTTGAACGCTTCCGCACTCGATCTACAAGTGGTATGTAGATGCAAACTCACTCCCTTCACACGTTGCTTAGATGAACTTATAGATGGATCTTGGTGAAACCGTAGGAAAAATTTTAATTTTCTGCAACGTTCCCCAACAGAGGTCATAGCAATTAGAGCAGTAGCGCGGTTTGGTGTGGACGCGCTACTGCTATTTTCCTTTCAGCAGAGCGTTTTGCTATAACGTGCTGCTGCTAAATAGCAGTAGCGTCGTATTTTGAGGAGCACTGCTGGTAATATTCTGTGTATAGGCTTTTCCCTAGTAGTGCTCGTACTCCTCTCCGCGCGTGCTTCCTCTGCCGCGTCTTCCCCGGCTCCCCGTCGTCCCCTTCCTAGGCCTCGCCGTCGTCCATCGCCCTAGTGCTCTCGGCGCGGCGTGGTCAACGTGGTCAAGGAACGACTTCCATCGGACGTGGACTGTACGTGGAAAGGCTGACAGCTGGGTCCACGGCCACAGCAAGGAAGTGCCTCCTTATTACGCGGAAAATAATGATTCCTCCACCTGATAGCTCGGACCCACCGGATGGGCCACTGTATTTCACGAAAAAACATTTCCCCCTAACTGCTGGGACCCACCAGCTACATCTTCGCGGAAGTGCGTCCGGGAAAAAAACAAAACGATTCGCCCCCCCCCTGACCGATGGGACCCACCAGCGACACCTTCGCATGCAAGGAAGTGCGTCCGGGCAAAAAAAACGATTCGCCCCCCTGACTGCTGGGACCCACCAGCTACATCTTCGCACGCAAGGAAGTGCGTCCGGGCAAAAAAACGATTCGCCCCCCTGACTGCTGGGACCCACCAGCTACATCTTCACACGCAAGGAAGTGCCTGACAGTCGGGACCCACCTGGTTGAAGCGTACGTAGCGTTGTCATTCTGGTTGCGAACGTGTACGTACATATATACTGGTGGATGTAGAGGCGCGCACGTGTCGTAGTAGAGGCGCGCACGTAGCATGTACACGTACGTACAGCGGCGAGGGTGCAAGAAAGAAAATACGGCCACGTACGTACATACGGGCGGGGTCTCGAACGCCTACTCGCGCATACGTACATGGCTGGGTCGGAACGGAGAAACAGCGTCGTCGTCGTGTTCATGGGGAGGCAACGGAATGCGTCGTGTTCATTGGGAGGCAACGGAATGTGTCGTGTTCATCGGGAGGCAACAGAACGCGTGGGAGCCAACCGGCTGGGGCGGAACGGAATGCGTGGTCGTGTTCATCGGGAGGGCTTGGACAGAACAGGCGATGGAAACGAGGCCTGGCGTACCGCACAATGGAGGAAACGGACCTCCTACATTCGGAACGGGGTCCTGTTGATCGGGAGGGGTGTGGCGTACCGCAAAATGGAGGAAACGGACATCCTACGGTCGAAACGGGGGGTCCTGTTGATCGGGAGGGGTGTGGCGTACCGCAAAACGGACGAAACGGACCTCCTACGGTCGAAACGGGGGTCCTGTTGATCGGGAGG
>NC_041385.1:78442245-78482044 GCF_002162155.2 Triticum dicoccoides
GATCAGCTTCAGTTAGCAGCAGTAGCGAAGGAATCGCTCGATCGGGTTCAGTTAACAGCCATCGATCGATCGCTCGGGTTTAGTAACGCGTAGCCTGCAGTGCAATCGCTTGGGTTCAGTTAGAGCCCAACGCCTAGCTCGGGTTCAGTTAGAGCCAACGCCTCGCACACACGCGCGTACCTGTACGAGAGAAACGCGCATCGCTCGGCCCCCGACCTCCCACCGTAACCGGCAACTCCTAAAATTTTCCTCCCCCTCGCTTCTACCACGGTTTTTTCCGTCATGGATGACCCAAAGAATGTCATGCAGCTGCGTCTCCGGCCCGCCCAGGATGAAAAGCCCATTTTCTGTCATGATTTTTTGTCATAGAAGTAGGAGCCCACCACATCTATGATGATACCGGGTTCTGACACAATTATCGTCATAGAAGTGTCATATGTATGACAGAATAAAATTTCGTTCGGCCCAAAATGTCATAGATGTGTCTTTTTTTGTAGTGATTAACCATGTTCGTACATCAAACTTATGCTATTTTGTATCCCTCGTCAATCACTTATGATGAGACAGTCACCCCAGTGGGTTACTGTGAGACGCCCTACTCGTTTAAAGACTGCAGTGTCATCCTCCCCACATGATTCTCAAGAAACAGCAAGGCTAAATGAAGATAGTCAATGTAGCTCTCTAGTTGATCACCGCAATTCCCCCACACCACCATCGCGGGTGCTTGCTCTTACTTGGTAGTGTGATATGTGGTTGCATCTTGCATATGGTGTCTACCTTGTAATGCTTCTAATTAGGGTAAATTGCATCTGCTTAGTTAACACATTATACCTGTGAATATGACATGCCTTCCTGTTTTTGGTACATATTACGTCTTTCTATTAACCATGTTCTTACATCAAACTACTTTTCTTGTGTATCCCTCATCAATCACTTCTGACGATACACCTTCAAGTTGACAGTGTAATATTGGTTGCATCTTGCATATCATTTCAAACATGTATTGCCTCTAATTTGTTGAAGTGCCACTTATAATGAGACACATCTAACTTGGTAGAGTGATTTTGGTTGGATCTTTCATATGGTGTCTAGATTGCATTGCTTCCAATTTGTTGAAATGCCTTCTGCTTAGCGTTTTTCATACTTATTCCATCCTCCTACAATGTGGTTGCCATACATAAAAGTTGTGTTCGTCAGTATCATGCATCAACGAATTTGGAAGTGCGAATTTCATTCTCTTTCTTGTGTGTTTACTTGACAAGGAAAAATCTGAAAGGACAAAGGCACGGAATGATGGTGGTCCTCTGGAACAACCGAAACAGATGATCTCTGCAGATTCTCCTGCTACTCGTACTGCAGTGCTAGTTCCAGATCTCATCTCCCCTACTCCAATACCCAAGGTGCTTGCTCTAACATGGCAGTGTGATATCTGGTTGCATGTTGCATATGGTGCCTAGCTTGCATTGATCCTAATTTGTTAAATTGCATCTCCTTAGCTTACACATTATACATGTGAATAAGACACGCCTTCCTGTTTTTGGTACATACTACATCTGCCTATCACACCATGTTCTTACATCAAACTACTATTCTTGTGTATCCTGCATCTATCGCTTATGATGAGACAGTCACGCGCGTGGGTTAATATGAGACACACTACTCTTATAAAGAATGAAATTTCATCCTCTCCACAAGATTCTCAAGAAACAGCAAGCCTAAATGAAGATATTAAATGTAGCTTTGTACTTGAAGACCGCACTTCCCCTACACCACCATCACAGGTGCTTGCTCTAACTTCGCAGTGTGATATGTGGTTGCATGTTGCATACAGTGTCTAGCTTGTAATGCTTCTAATTAGGGTAAATTGCATCTTCTTAGTTTACACACTATACCTGTGAATATGACATGCCTTCCTATTTTTGGTACACACTACATCTATGTGTTAACCTTGTTCTTACATGAAACTACCTCTCTTCTGTATCCTGCATCAATCACTTACGATGAGTCACCTTTATTCGTTGCATATTGCATATTATTTCTAGCCTGTTGCCATGTATTGCTTCTAATTTGGTCAAATACATTTGTTAGGGCACCCTTTTAATTTGGCAGAGTGATATTGGTTTCATCTTTCATATGGTTTCTAGCTTGCATTGATTCTAACAAGTTCAAGCACCTTGTGCTTAGTTTACACTTTATACATCATACATGTCAATATGTCACGTCATCATGTTTTTCATACATATTCCATCTCCTATCATGCGGCTGCCTTACATGAAAGT
This sequence comes from Triticum dicoccoides, assembly GCF_002162155.2. Taxonomy (NCBI): domain Eukaryota; kingdom Viridiplantae; phylum Streptophyta; class Magnoliopsida; order Poales; family Poaceae; genus Triticum; species Triticum dicoccoides. The sequence continues at coordinate 78,444,525 of NC_041385.1, forward strand.
AGTGTTCGTCAGTATCATGCATCAATGAGTTCTGAAGAGCAAATTTTATTCCTTTTTCTTGTGGGTTTGACTTGACAAGGCAAAATCAAGAAAGAGGAAGGAAAAGAGTAAGGAAGGCGATGATGGTGGTCCTCTGTAGCAACGTAAACGGAGCATCTGTACCGATTCTCCTTGTACTGATGGTGCATTACAAGGTCCAAGTCTCCGCTCCCCTACTCCACCATCCAAGGTGCTTGCTCTAACTTGGCAGTGTGATATCTGGTTACATGTTGCATATGGTGTCTAGCTTGTATTGCTCCTAATTAGTGTAAACTGCATCTGCTTAGCTTACACATGATACATGTGAATATGACACGCTTTCCTGTTTTTGATACATACTATATCTGTCTATCACACCATGTTCTTACATGAAACTACTTTTCTTGTGTATCCTGCATCAGGCACTTATGATGGGACACCTTTAAGTCGGCAGTGTGATATTGGTTTGCGTCTTGAATATGATTTCTAGCATGTATTGCTTCTAGTTTGATGAACGCCACCTATTACGAGACCGTTTTAACTTGGCAGAGTGATATTGATTGCACCTTCCATATGGTGTCTAGTTTGCAGTGCTTCTAATTTGTTGAAGTGCCTTATGCTTAGTTACCACACCATAGGTGTGAATATGTCAAGCCATCCATTTTTTCGTACATATTCCATCCTCGTATCATGACTTTGGCTTTCATCAGAGTAGTGTTCGTTAGTATCATGCATGAATGAGGTCTGAAGAGCGAATTATATTCCTTTTTCTTGTCGGTATGACCTCACAATGCAAAATCAATAAAGTTGAAGGAAATTGGCAAGGCATTTGATAATGGTGGTCCTTCCGAGCAACTGAAACGGAGGTTCTCTACAGATTCTACTCCGCCATCCTCCCAACAAGATTCGCAAGACAACGCAAGGCTAGACAGTAAACGTAGCTGTGTAGATGATGAGCACATCTCCCCGACTCCACCATCACAGGTGCTTGCTCTAACTTGGCACTATTATATGTGGTTGCATGTTGCGTATGATGTCTAGCTTGTATTGCTTCTAACTTTGTTGAATTGCATCTTCTTACTTTACACATAATGCCTGTGAATATGACATGTGTTCCTGTTTCTACATCAGACTACTGTTCTTGCATATCCCGCATTAGTCACTTATGATAAGGCACCTTTAAGTCACTATTGTGATATTGGTTGTGTCTTCCATATGATTTCTAGCATGTACTGCTTCTGATTTGTTGAAACGCCATACAGTTTGAACTTGGCAGAGTGATATTGGTTGCATCTTTCATATGGTGTCTAGCTTGCAGTGCTTCTAATTTGTTGAAATGCCTTCTGCTTAGTTACCATGTCATAGGTGTGAATATGTCACGCCATCCTGTTTTTCATACATATTCCATCCTCACATCATGTGTTTGCCTTTCATCCGAGTAGTGTTCGTCAGTATCATGCATGAATGAGTTCTGAAGAGCGAATTTTATTCCTTTTTCTTATCGATTTGACTTCACAATGCAAAATCATTATAGCTGAAGGAAATTAGTCTGGCAGTGGATGATGGTGGTCCTTCGGAGCAACTCAAACAGGGGGTCTCTATAGATTCTACTTCGCCATCCTCCCAACAAGATTCACAAGACAACACAAGGCTGGACAATCAATGTAGCTGTGTAGATGATGAGCACATCTCCCCTACTCCACCATCACAGGTGCTTGCTCTAACTTGGCACTATTATATGTGGTTGCATGTTGTGTATGATGTCTAGCTTGTATTGCTTCTAACTTGAATTGCATCTTCTTACTTTACACATAATGCCTGTGAATATGACATGTGTTCCTATTTCAAGAACATACGTGTACATGATGAGGACATCTCCCCTACTCCACCATCACAGGTTCTTGCTCTTACTTGGAACTGTTATATGTGGTTGCGTTTTCTGTATGATGTCTAGTTTGTATTGCTTCTGATTGTGTTGAATTGCATCTGCGTAGCTTACAACTTATACCTGCAACGATCACTTACCCATAAGACACATTTAACTTGGGACTGTGGTGTAGGTTGCATCTTGCATTATCTTCTAGCTTGTACTGCTTCTAAATTCTTGAAATGGCACTTACAACGAGACACTTTTACCTGATACAGTGATATTGGTTGCATGTTCATATGGTGCCTAGCTTTCATTTCTTCTAATTTTGTTGAAATGCCTTCCGCTTACTGTTTTTTCATACATATTCCATCCTCCCATCGTACGTGTGAATATGAAATGTTGTCTTTTTTGTATATATTCCATCCTCCTATCCTGCGCTTGCCTTACATCAAAGTAGTGTTCGTCTGTATCATGCATCAACCAGTTATGCAGAGCTAATTTTATTCATCTTCTTGTGGTTTTGACTTCATAAGGCAATATCAGAAAATAGGAAGGAAAAGAGTAAGTTAGGTGAACGCCACCTATGACGAGACAATTTTAACTTGGCAGAGTGATATTGATTGCACCTTCTATATGGTGTCTAGCTTGCATTACTTCTATTTTCTTGAAAATCCTTCTGCTTAGTTTGCACATCGTAGCTGTGAATATGTCATGCCGTCCTGTTTTTCTTACATATTCCATCCTCATACGGTTGTATTACATCAAAGTATTGCTTGTCTATATCATGCATCAATGAGTTCTGAAGAGCAATTTTATTCTTTTGTGTTGTGGGTACAGCTTGACATGGCAAAGTCAAAAAAAGAGCAAGGAAAATAATATAGTAGGGAGTGGTGTTACTCGTCGGGTGAAACGGAAAAGGATCTGCCGTCGAGATTCTGTTGGTACTTATAGTGCAGTAGAAGGTCCAAGTCCACCGGCTAAATCTACAAACACAGTATCACCTGCTCCACCAGCTACAGCATCCGCTTCAACTGTACCAGCATCTCAACGAGTTACTCGTCCGTTTGCTCTGGAACTGGCCAGTTCCCAAGCTACCTTCACACCTAACTCTACTTCCGAAGCACTGCTGACACAACAGACTTGGCAAGATCAGATGAACCTCATGAGCATCAACACCAAGATGGTACCTGACCGAGTCAAGTTGCAGTTGCATGCTCCTTTATATGTACTCTCACAGTTTGATGTACACTAACACTTTCCATATTCGTTGTTGAACTAGCACCACGGTGCAAGAGGAAACAGACATCAGGGATAATGCTTGACAGATTAACAAAATCTAAAGGAGGAAGAATGGAGATCCATTTTAAGGCAGGTTTAAAAAGGCCACGTGATGCTACAGAGTCATCCAAGTTAGTATCAGAGGCAGCCGCCATTAGGTGTCATGCACGTATCCTCCCAACATGGATCCAGGTACAGGAATGAGAAATACAGTACCCAGTTTAACACCTTCCTTGACCATTTATCTGTAAGTAATGTTATTCATCGCAATTAATAATATTGTCTTGCTCTGTCCCATACTTTCTAGATTCCTCCTAATAAGACTCACATTCTTTTTTCAACAGATGAGGTTCAAGTTGGATCCGAAAGATGATGCAACTAAACAAGCATGCACTCATGTTTTTCAGTCTGCTCTGTGATAGTATCGGTACCACCTTAGAAAATCCCACTTTGAAGGCAAGGCTAACAATGAAATCGCCCAAACATCTCCAGTGGAATATATTACAGATGAAGACTAGACAGCCCTCGTTAAACACTGGTCTGATCCAAAGTATCAGGTAGGCTATATATATTTGATCATACCACATATTGAACTTGTATTTATGTATGTGCCTTACAAGTGTATCTTCTTCTAGGCTAACTGTTTGAAGAACAAAACCAACCGTTCTAAAGTGAAATTCCAACAAACAAGAGGATCTCGTAGCTATATTGCACACTGCGAGGCTCTTGTAAATAGTTGCTACTTCCTTCTTTTTTGTGCCATATTATCATATCTATATTGACTTGTTCCAAATACAAAGGAAAGCCCGTGCGGACCAAAAAGAACCTGAACCAAATGCAGTGCAAATCTTCAAGGATTGCCACACCAGCAAGATGAAGGGCATGAGCACACCAGTTCAACCGCTGTTGTAAGTCCTTACTCCTCCTGCCTTTGAACTGATTAGTATTGTGATGTGCTCATTTAACTACTTGGTTTGCAGCCAATGTCAGTTACTTTGTTCACTTTTATACACAGTTGTCTTAACGTATCATTTCACCTTACATGGTTTAAAAGAGATGAAGGATATTCTTTTGGTCTTGATCTGTAATATAGTTGTTATGTTCAGTGCGCACACAATGATAAAATAGCTTGTTTGTTTTATATCTGTTTGCCCACGATATTAATGATGTCATACTATGTTCACCCTACTTTAAACCATGTCTCTTTATCCTTAGATGTCAACGAATGTGAGGAAATAGACAATACAGTAGGCATGCTACATGCACATATGTTCCGAAAGTTATTTTTATTATGTAGTTGGCACTACAATACATGCTAATGTATTACAGTAGTTCACCAAAACAAGTTATGTATAAACGTTTAACCTACTTTGTTTGTTTTTGTCTCATTAGTAACTTATCTAGTACATTAATCTACAAGTTCAAACTTTCAGGAAGCTATGGAACAAATGATTGAACAGCCACAACCACCTGAAGGTGACGAGGCTACCACAGGCACAATGTCACCTCTTGCTGCAGTGCGTCAGTATCTCTCCCTAACAGTGCAAAAAAGCACCTTCCTGCGTAATTCTGGGTTGGTTGTCAAGGTAACCTCGTCCAAATCGCCTACTGAACAAAATCTTCCTGCTAGACAGAGTGATATATCTGTGCTCCAGACACAAGTCCAATCCCAAATGGACGTTGTTTCAGAAACAAGAATAGTGGTTGACATATGTCGTCAAGATATGAATGGTTTTGAAACCAGACTATCAGGCATTCGCTTCGTTGTTCAAGAGCAATGGCAGAAAAAAGATGAAGATCATGCTGCTCCATCAGATTCTACAGCCTGAAACATTAGCACTCAGGTCAAATGATATGTGCCTCTATACATCGGATGGTGCTTTTATCTGGAAGGAATGTAAACTTTATGCCAACAGGCCTTTTGTTGTACGGTTGGAATTTATTTTGTTGTGATGCAGCATTTATGATGCTGCCATAGGCTGCAGTAATTACAACGTTATTTTTGTATAGTGTAGGTTTATCTTAGTAATGTATTCGACCGAAAGCTTCGTAGGAGCCCAACATGCCAACATTCGTTGGGCCCATTCCAATTGGGCTAAAAACGATTATGGGCCGAAATTGGCATGTAGCCCACTAAAAATATCTGAGCCTAAATCAGCATAAGCTTTCATATTTTTCTGGTAGGCCTGTGCCCATAGTGGGCCTTTAATAGGCCTAAACATAATTTGGGCCCTCGGTAAAAATAGGCCGTTTACAAGTGTAAATACCTCGAGCCCATGAAAAACATGGGCCTTTAATAGACCGAAAGTGGGATTGGGCCCTGATTGTGCCAAATAACCCACTGGTCTTAGCAGGCTGAAATGGTGGCCCATTTACGATGCGGATCTTTGACAGGCCGAAATTCGGACGGGCCGTAAATGCGCCGACCTAATACACGCGCCTTTAACAGGCCAAAACTTCGGTCGGGCTAGATTACCGTCATTTCTATATGGGCCGTTAATGGGCCTGATATGACGTTGGGCCACATATGGCCCATGGTTTTCGTCCGGCGTTAACAGGCCAAAAATGACAACAGGCCGAAAGTGGCCCAAATCTATAGTGGGCCTCTAACCGGCTGGATGTCAGATATGGCCGAATATGACCCAAATCCTTCACGTCCGTTTATGGGTCGAAAGTTTTGATGGCCTGTAAATGGGCCCAAATGAAGCAGGACCTTTAATAGGACGAAAATACACCGGGTCGTAATTTGGCCCAATTACTTAGCAGACTGTTAATGGGCCAGAAGTGACCATGGGCCGCGATGATGACAAGTTTAGGACAGGCCATTGAAGGGCCGATTTGACAGAGAATGTTGGGCCTTTAGCTGGGTCGGCCCATTATGGTCTGCAAAATCTTGTGGGCCTTTAGCTGGGCCGGCCCATTGTGGTCCGCTAAATCTTGTGGGCCTTTAGCTGGGCCGGCCCATTATGGTCTGCAAAATCTTGTGGGCCTTTAGCTGGGACGGCCCATTATGGTCCGCTAAATCTTATGGGCCTTTAGTTGGGTCGGCCCATTTAAACTTTATGGGCCACTTTTGGGCCCGTCCACGTGTCAACATATCATAGGCCCATCTCGACCGTTGGGTGAGTGACACATGTGCCAACGCGGAGCTGACGCGTGGACCGTCAGCCAATGAGAATTTTACACGTGGAAAATCGGCATTGGTCGTGGTTGTTAGCAGGTTATCGGATCCAAAACCGGACCCGATAGCTTAACGGCGGTTAACGACGTCCCGTTATGGTGGATGCCATGTGTCAGTCACCCTTGACGAAAGCACTTCTATGACGCGCGATTTATCGTCATGGAAGTGGACACTTCTGTGATGATAATTTTGGTAATGTCATGGAACACTTCTACGACAGCACACGTATGACTATCTTGATTCTGTCATAAAATCATCATGGATGTACATGCATGACAGAAAACGCGACCTACTGTGACAAACACGTATCATCACGGAAGTGTATTATTTTTGTAGTGAGGTCCGCTCTTCAGTTGACGTGATGCACGTGACGAAGAATCTTTGCACGAACCTGCTAGGCTTCTTGGGCATGTATGGGAAGACAAAAGATACACCTGAGGCATGGGAGGACCAGCAACGTGTGCACGAAAAAGATGGCATGCCTCCAAAGCAGTATGAAGGTACTGCCAATTATGCTCTTACCAAAGAAGAGAAGGAAATCCTCTTTGAATGCCTGCTCAGTATGAAGGTCCCGTCTGGCTTCTCGTTGAATATAAAGGAAATAATAAATATGGCAGAGAAAAAGTACGAGAACCTAAAGTATCATGACTACCACGTGATTATGACGCAACTGCTTCCGGTTGCATTGAGGGGCTTCTACCGAAAAACGTTCGATTAGCCTTTGTGAAGCTATGTGCAATCCTCAATGCAATCTCTCAAAAGGTGATCGATCCAGAAATCCTACCAAGGTTAAGGAGTCATTTGGTGCAATGTCTTGTCAGTTTCGAGCTGGTGTTCCCATCATCCTTCTTCCATATCATGACGCACGTCCTAGTTCATCTAATCAACGAGATTGCCATTCCGGACCCGATATTTCTACACAGTATGTTCCCCTTTGAGAGATTCATGGGAGTCTTAAAGAAATATGTCTGTCACCGTGCTAGGCCAGAAGGAAGCATCTTCATGGACCATCTAACAGAGGAGATCATTGGGTTTTGTGTTTACTTCATTCCTGAACTTAAGAAGATTGGTCTCCCTCAATCACGGTATGAGGGGAGACTGACTGGAAAAGGCACCCTAGGAAAGGACTCAATAATATGTAGGGACGGACATTCTTGGTCTCAAGCACACTACACAGTTCTAAAAAATTCTACCTTGGTGACCCCGTATGTCAATGAACACAAGAATATTCTACGCTCCAAACACCCGGAGCAGTGTGATGACTGGATTACATGTGAACACATCAGGACTTTCGGCAGTTGGTTGCAAACACGACTCATGGGTGACAACACTGTTTCTGATGAGCTGTACTCGTTGGCCAGGGGACCATCTTCGACTGTATTGACTTACAAAGGGTACGAGATAAATGGGAATACATTTTACACGATCGCCCAAGATCAAAGAGCATCAACCAAAACAATTGTGTCCGCTTTGATGCAGCAACCAAGAGGGGAAAGGACACATATTATGGTTACATAGTGGACATATGGGAACTTGACTATGGACATGATTTTAATGTCCCTTTGTTTCAGTGCAAATGGGTCAATCTGTCAGGAGGCGGGGTACAGGTAGACCCACAGTACGGAATGACAATAGTAGATCTGAACAATCTTGGGTACACAAATGAACCATTCGTCCTAGCCAATGATGTGACGCATGTTTTCTATGTGAAGGACATGTCTACCAAACCGAGAAAAAGAATAGATAAGGAAGCGAATACATCATACAATGAACCAAAGAGCCACATAGTTCTTTCAGGAAAAAGATACATCGTGGGAGTGGAGGGCAAGACAGACATATCTGAAGATTATGAAAAGTTTCATGAAATTCCTCCATTTAAAGTCAAGGCTGACCCAAGCGCCCTCTTAAACAATGAAGGTTATCCATGGTTACAGCACAATAAGCAAAGGATACAGGCGAAGAAAAAGGGAAGACTTTCTCTCCACAACTATTATGAGGATGCCTTTGATCTAGAATATCACTGCAGTTACATGTGAAGAAATAAAATGCCTTTTGTAACAGATGAGTTTTTGTATGAAGCCCTGATACTTCGAAAGAGATTATCCATTTTGTACATGAAATGCATCCAGCTTTTGTTGTAAGCCTCTCAATTTTTTAGCACATAATAAGTGGGTAAAATGATGATACCATGCCAACTTTCAACCTTTCCAGAGTTCATTTGTAGTGCTTTACAATTTCAAGATCATTTAGCTTAAAAAACAGTAAATGCCTGAAAAATACGAAATGAAGTCAGAAAGGGTTGAAAATTGATGATGTGGCTCTGAATGGTGCATTTTGAACACACACAAAATCTGAAGTTCAAATAAGTTCAAAAAATGAAATTCCTTTGTAACAGATGAGTTTTCGTCCGGAACCCTGATACTTCGAAAGAGATTGTCCATTTTGTACACGAAGTGCATCCACTTTTTGTCGTAACCCTCTCAACTTTTTAGAACATGCTATGTGGGTGTAATGATAATACCATGCCAACTTTCAACCTTTTCAGAGTTCATTTGAAGTGCTTTTTTCAATTTCAGGGTCATTTAGCTCAAAGAATGAACTAATAGCAAAAAGAATGAACAAGAAAACTTTTATGAAACTCTAATAGCAAAAAGAATGAACTAAAAATAATCAATTAAAAAATTTTGTTATGATCAACTAAAACAAAACTATAATATTATTCAATATTAAAAAAAATCAACTAAAAAGCTTTTATAAAACTCCAATACCAAAAGGAATCAACTAAAAAGATTTTATAAACCTCTAGTATTTTTGAAACTAAAATTATATAAAATTTATGCAACTAAAATTATCAAAGTATCTTTTGTTCAAAACATTAATAGCAAAAAGAATTTTCATAAACAATTTTTTTGTTAGAAACTTTAATAGCAAACTAAAATAACAAAATCAGTTTTTGATTAAAACAGACATTTAAAATAACATAAAAATTACCAAATTGAATATAATGATAAAACACAGTAATATTAAATGCAAGAAAAATAATCACTCAAAAATCTATTTTTATAGTAAAGTTATTCACAAACTAGTGATGCACACAAATTTCAAAGAATTCAAATTTAAACTATTCAAATTTGAAAACTAATGGCACTAACAGAAAGTTTATAATTTTTGTGACCTAAAAGCAAAAAGAATCGCTGAAAAACCGTAAGTAGAAACAAAAGAAAATAAATAAAGCAAAAAACAAAATAAAAAATGGAAAAAATGAAAAACAAATGCCGCCTACTGGGCCACCACGGCCTGAATACGACTAGAAACCCAACCAGCTAGTTGGGCCAGGATTCAGGCCCGCAGAAGGCCCAGTAGGCCCACAGGCAGATATAGAGTGTTTAGGCCCGTAAGCCTGCATTAGAGAGGAGCTCGACAGGGAAGGCGCATGCGCGCTTATAAACAAGTCCCGACACCTCTCAGCTAGCGAGGTGGGACTAAACATCCACCGCACCGCGGCTGTGCCAAGCACATGCTATTGGTCCTGGTTGGTGTCTCAAACTGGGACCAATGCCCACCTTTGGTCCCGGTTGGTGGCACCAACCGGGACCAATGCCCACCTATGGTCCCGGTTCGTGGCACCAACCGGAACCAAAGGTCTTTGCTTCCCACCCTTTGGGCTGCTGAAAGCTGACCTTTAGTCCTCGTTGGTGGCACGAACTGCGACTAAAGGCTTTCCTATATAAGTGGCCCTTAGGAATTTTTCCACATTCTTTCCTGAAGCCAATGCCCGTGCGCCCCGACGCTGCCAGTCTACTCCTCGGCGATGTCGCCATCGCCGCGCCCTGCCCCGTCGCCGCTCGCTCCTCGTCACCGACGCTGTTGCCGACGCCTTCCCGACCTCGCCGTCGCTTCCCGACGCCTCCCCGCACACCTGCCCTGCCCCATGCTTGTGCCTTAGCCCCTACCTCACCGTCGCCGCCCGCTCGTTGCCGACGCCGCCTCCAGTGCGCATCCTGCCTTCCCCCGCTCCCCTGCCCTGCCGCCGTCGTTGCCGATGTCCTCTGCATTTTTTGTGCATATAAATTTTTAGTAAATGGATATGTATGCATATTTTTTTTCTAAATGTATGGAGGCATGTTGATGTATGGATATGTATGCATATTTTTTTCATAATTTTTTGTTCATATATGTGATGATTTTTTTTGTTCATAGATGATCGTATGATGTTTTTATTATTCATAGATGATCATATGATGTTATTTTTTCATATGCATGCATGGATGTGGATGGATGGATGTATATATATAAGTTGTTGATCCGCTCGTCCGTTTGTTCATAGAAATTTGTTCACTTGTATGCAAGCGATGTCGTTGTCGATCTACCCCCTCCCCGATAACTTCGAAATGAGGGGGGACGTTAGACATGCATGAGTGAGAGGCGGTCCGCTCATCGGACATGTCTTTTGGATTTTTTTTCATATATATAGAAAACTCCGGTAACTTCGACATGAGGGGGGACGTTGATCAACCCCCTCTCGCCCGACCAACTCTCGAGTCCACCCAAACCGGGACTGAAAAAGCGTTGTCGAGGCCACCCCAAACCGGAACAAGTCTAGATATATCGGAAAAACAAGTCTAGATATATCAGACGATATGTAGATATGTCAGATATTGGGTTTGCTTTATAACAAAGAATTGTTGTCATCTATGTATCATTTCATATCACGGTGGACATATCAGGCGACCAACTCTCAAGGCCACCCAAACCCTAGAAAAAATCATTGTCGATCTCCTACCCCCTCCCTCCCCTACTCGACAAACTCTCGAGGCCACCCAAACCCCTAGGAGAAAACTCCGGTAACTTTGAAGTGAGGGGGGACATCGATCAACCCCCTCTCGCCCGACCAACTCTCGAGTCCACCCAAACCGGGACCGAAAAAGCGTTGTCGAGGCCACCCCAAACCGGAACAAGTCTAGATATATTGAGGCCACCTAAACCTTGAAAGTATAACCCTGGTCCGATAACTTCGACATGAGGGGGGACGTCGAACATGCATGAGAGAGGCAGTCCGCAACTAATCCATTGCACATATATGCATATGATTCCTTGTTGTGATATTAGCTAGGTATATGTTTGCCACTAATTAATCCATCTCTCATGTTTGTATATTGCCATGTTGTAATATTTGCAGAAACTATGGAAAGAGACTTGGAACAAGAACAGTTGTTGGGGGATATAATCCTCGTCGGAGCTGATCCCTTGTCATTTCTCAACGACACCGATGGTCAGGAAGGAGAGGATGACGGTTGCGGTGATCCAACAATGGAGGAGGAAGGAGATCATGATAGCTCCGGTGATCGAATGGCGGAGCAAGAAGGAGATCATCATTACAGCTCTGGTGATCGTACGGAGGAGGGAGCTGTTGCAAAGTGCGGTGAGGTATATATATATTAATTAAGCATGTGCTGACTTGATGCATTAATTGTTTTGGGATGTACATATATTAATGCTTCTTTCTTCTTTTATAGCCCTCCGGATCAAGCCAAACTTCTGTAAGGAGACGAGGCCCGACGAAAAGGTTGCGCCAGAATGAAAAGTTCATGATCACAAAAATCGTGAACGATGGCCAACCGATTGCTCCCAGTCGGACCAAGGACGCATTTGTACATCAGTGCGGAGCTATTGTTAGGGACAGCATCCCGATCAGCGTCTAGCAATGGAATAAGAGTAAGGACGGCCCTAAAGTTTCTTATGTCTAGGATAGACTGAAAGGTGATCTTTGGACCTCGCTGATGCCAAATTCACCCGATCGTGAGAGGAGGATCCGGATAACCTAGTTATAGAGCCAAAGGTCAAGAAGTTTGCTCTTAAGAAGATGGCAGATCTATTCGGGAACTAGAAGAAAGAGTTGAACACAAAGTTTGTCGACAAAGGGAAGACTCCAGAATTCACCGGCCGATATGAGAAGATAAGAGATCACTGGCCCGCATTTCTGGCCAACAAGAAATCGGATAAGGGTAAGAAAATGTCAGAGACAAACAAGAAAAATGCTGCAAAGAAGAAGTATCACCATGACATGGGGTCAGGTGGCTACCTCAAAGCCCGGCCGTTGTGGGACAAAGCTGAGCAAGACCTGCTTGATAAAGGGGTCCAACCAGTGACATTGAACTAGCCAGATCGTTCAAGGACTTGGTTCTCCGGGGTTGGGGGAACTTTGGACCTGGAAACAGGGGAGTGTGTTTGGACGGACGAGCAACTTGCAATACCCATCAAGAAGCTTCAGAAATATGTCAGGGCAGCACAGCAAGGGATGTTCATTCCCGACAAAGAGAATGACGAGCTGACAGAGACCCTCGGGAATCCTGAGCACCCCGGACGAACACGAGGCACACCAGGCTTCGTTCCGTGGGTGGTTGGGTTTCCCGACAGCGGTGGTTACAGAACCCGAGAGAGAAAGAGGAAAGCGGATGTGAGCGAAATGTAGAAGCTCAATGCAAGAATAGCAAAGCTAGAAGTACTTGCAGCTACCGGCCCACCATCTCAGCGGCACGAAGGTCCTTGCTTTGACGCTGCCCCAAAAGCTACCCCACCATCTCGGCGGAGAAGCAGTGTGGCTTCCATGAAGCTCATTCAGCCTGATTTCATGGCTCCTCGCTACCCCGTGGATACTATCACGGAGGCTCAACATTGCGAGCTAATGACGAAATGACAGAACCTGAGTTTGAAGGCGGCTGTCGGTTCTGTTGCACCTCCTCAAGCTAAAGGATCTTTTCACTGCCGTCCGATTCCACATGGCTATGCTGTTGTGACGGTGGATGAGATAATGGAGGGATTTGAGGAGCTGGGGCTTTGACTACCCTACAGGTCAAGGGGAGAATCATCTAGTGAATGCTTTGAGGAGTACCTGTCTCTGGAGGAAGGAGTACATCAAGCTTCCAAACCGGATGCCTCCTCTTCTTCCTCCTCCTCCGGCGAGTGATCAAGGCACTCCGCCTCCTCCTCCGCCTCCTCCGATGCGTGGCGGCACTCCGACTCCTCCTCCGCCTCCTCCGACGCGTCAGAGCACTCGGCCTCTCCGGCGCGTGACGACACTCCGGCTCCTCCTCTGCCTCCTCCTGCGTGTCAACGGACTCCCAGGCCAAGCCATCAACTACTCCTGGGCCTCGGTCCAACGGCCTATAAGATCCAAGGACAAGGACACGCGTCTGCATGAAGATACCAGGACAGGGACACGCGTAGGCGACGATGTTTCTCCAAAGCAAATCTAGCATTATCGTCTGTGAGGTCACGAAGATGACGATATTGCTTGGCAGCTCCCATGACCCCTCCCCTACTCTCACCTCTTTTAATCATTGGCCTCCGCTTTCCACTTGTGATCCTCACCTCGGCTGAAGCCTCCGGACTGCTAGCGCTCTTCATCTCCAGCTCCACAGTGAGTAGAATTTTATTGATCCAGTTTTGTAGTCGTCAGATTTAGTGATTTGTTGTGCAGCAAGCAACTTCGATGCCAAAACACATCTAGGGTTCTATAAAAAACGTTTCCACCTCTATCCCTTTTTGAAACACTTTGCAACATCAAATAAAGTGTAAACATTTCCGCTAGAACACTAGATGTGTTTTGTAGTCATCAGATTTAGCGATCTATTTGATGTTGCAAAGTGTTTCAAATAGGGATAGAGGTGGAAACATTTTCGCTAGAACCCTAGATGTGTTTTGGTGTCGAAGTTACTTGATGCACAACAGATCGCTAAATCTTGTGATTTCAAAACTGGATCAATAAAGTTCTACTCACTGTAGGCAGGAGACGAAGAGCGCCAGCAGTCTGGAGGCTTCAGAAGAGGCGAGGAGCACTAGGAAAAAGCGGAGGCCAACGACTAAAATAGGTGAGAGGGGGGGAGGGGTCGTGGGAGCCACCGAGCAATATCGTCATCTTCGTGACCTAACAGACGGTAATGCTAGATTTGCTTTGGAGAAATATCATCGCCTACGCGTGTCCCTGTCCTGATATCTTCATGCCGACGCGTGTCCTTGTCCTTGGATCCTATATGCCGTTGGACCGAGGCCCAGGAGTAGTTGATGGCTTGGCCTATGAACCGGCCGACGCTGGTCATTCGAAAGCGGCTCGATAAGAACAGTTGAACGCGCTCGGCTATTTGTTCCTAGTCAGTTACCTGCCGCTTGTTCGCATCATAACGCCCCGCTCTCTCGTTTTCCCACTGAACTTAGTAAACCCTATGCATAAATTGACAACTGCGAACTTCTAAAATCAACAACATTTTTTGAATTCATGAAGATTTTATACTATTTTTGAATATTTTTAAAATCATCCATTTTTTGAATTTCAAAAAGATTCACCTATTATGAGAACAAACATCCAGAAACCATGGTTAGATATCATTCAGATAGATAGACGAGTACTTTAGATAGATATCATGCATACATAAGTTCAGAAACCACACATAGTGACCTGCTGCTGCATGAATAAGTACAGAAACTAAGTACTTGAGACAGTGAGTTTAGAAGCTAACTGAACCCATATATAGGTTCATATCTTGCTGCAGAAACTAACAAGGTCAGATACAGCATCAAACTCACTCTTGTTGCAGGTTCAGAAGACGGAGATATTGGTGAACTGGCACCATGATGCGGAGCTACTGCTTCTTTCTCCTGTTGCTTGTGCCTATCTCCACCTGCATCTACTACTGCTGCTCCATTTGCTGCTGCTGCTGCTCCATCGGCTGGTGTTGCTCCATCTCCAGTGGCACCATCTCGGAGAGAGGAGCGAGGGGCAACACTGGAACCAAGCCATAGAGCACGTTGTCCATGCAAAGTTGGTCGCAGTTCTGGTACATGTACTAGCGTGCCCTCTGGTATGGATCCGGGGAATCCCTCGCCTCCCCCATTGCCCTGACCAAGTTCTCGATCAATGGGCGGTGGAGGTCTGGCAATCGGGCTTACTCCTCATGGTTGGCAGCTGCCCTCACTGCGTGTGCATGGTTCTTTAGGATTTCAATGTTGGCGTACCAGGTGCTCAACTCGCGCGCGTAGGAGAGCTTGGTGTTGTCGTTGTCGAAGATCTCCTGGAGCGCCTAGTCCCATCCGAGGGCAAATGCCATGGCACGATGGAGGCTTTTTCGGTGGGAGGAGAAAGTTGGATGTAGAGGGGATGGAGAGAAGGAGGAAGTTGGATGGGGAGAGTATGGAGAGTTGTGGCTATCTGTGCAAGAAATGAATGCACTTTGTGAAGTTGGCCAAATTGAGGACACCGCTTCCCCTTCCCGGCGGAGGTCACTCCAGCCTCACGCGCCTCTTCCTCCATGGGACAGATTCATTTCCCTTTTGATTTAACATGTGTTTGGTCCCGAGCTTGCGGTATTGCTTTGTAACGATAAGAGAATTACTGTTTGTTGGGATCCCAAGAATGCGGTATTGCTCCTGGGCGAAAGTAGCAGTACAATCCCTTTTGTACCCCAAGTCTATGATATTGCTCCGTGGCAACATAGGACTACTATCTATTTGGATCCAGAGGGAGGGGTAGTGTTCCGTGTCGCAACTACTATTACCTCTCTGTTGGACCCCAATGGAGCGGTAGTTGCTCCATGGTGAGCCTATCATTACCCTTTTTGTGGACCCCGAGAGGGCGGCTGCCAACCATGAGGAGTACGCCCGATTGCCAGACCTCCACCGCCCACTAATCGAGAACTTGGTCTGGGCGATGGGGGAGGCGAGGGATTCCCCGGATCCATAACAGAGGGCACGCTGGTACATGTACCAAAATTGCGACCAACTCTGCATGGACAACGTGCTCCATGGGTTGGTTCCAGTGCTGCCCCTCGCTCCTCTGTTCGAGATGGTGCCGCCGGAGATGGAGTAGCAGCAGCCGATGGAGCAGCAACAACAGATGCAGGTGGAGACAGGCACAAGCAGCAGGAGGAAGAAGCAGCAGCAGCTCGGCATCATGGGGCCAGTTCATCAATCTCTCCGTATTCTGAAGCTGCAGCAAGAGTGAGTCTGATGCAGCATCTGACCTTATTAGTTTCTACAGTAAGAAATGAACCCATATATGGGTTCAGTTAGTTTGTGAAGGTACTGTCTCAAATACTTAGTTTCTAAACTTATTTATGCAGCAGCATGTCACTATGTGTGGTTTCTGAACTTACGTTTGCATGATATGTATCTATCTAGAGTACTCATGTATCTATCTGAATGATGTCAAACTCTGGTTTTTGGATGTTTGTTGTCATAGTAGCGGAATCTGTTTGGAATTCAAAAACTGGACGATTTTAAAAAGTGTTCACAAATAGTATAAAATCTTATTGAATTCAAAAAATGCTCTTGGTTTTAGAAGTTTGTTGTTGTCAATTTATGCATAGGGTTTACTAGATTCAGTGGGAAAACAAACGGGCAGGGCGTTACAGTGCGAACAAGCAGCGTGTAACCGACTAGAAATGAACAGCCGAGCGAATCCAACCGTTCTGACCGAGCCGCTTTCGAACGACCAGCATCGGCCGGTTCCCGGGCCAAGCCATCAATTACTCCTAGGCCTCGGCCCAACGGCCTATAAGATCCAAGGACAAGGACACGCATCCACATGAAGATACCAGGACAGGGACACGTGTAGGCGACGATGTTTCTCCAAAGCAAATCTAGCATTACCGTCTATTAGGTCATGAAGATGACGATAATGCTCGGCGGCTCCCACGACCCCTCCCCCTCCTCCTCTCACCTCTTTTAATCGTTGGCCTCCACTTTCTGCTGTTGCTCCTCGCCTCGTCTGAAGCCTTCGGACTGCTGGCGCTCTTCGTCTTCTGCTCCAGAGTGAGTAGAATTTTATTGATCCAGTTTTGTAGTCATCAGATTTAGCGATTTATTGTGCAGCAAGCAACTTCGATGTCAAAACACATATAGGGTTCTAGCAGAAATGTTTCCACCTCTATTCCTTTTTGAAACACTTTGCAACATCAAATGAAGTATAAACATTTCCGCTAGAACCCTAGATGTGTTTTGTAGTCATCAGATTTAGCGATCTATTTGATGTTGCAAAGTGTTTCAAAAAGGGATAGAGGTTGAAACATTTCCGCTAGAACTATATGTGTTTTGGCGTCGAAGTCACTTGCTGCACAACATATCGCTAAATCTTGTGACTACAAAACTGGATTAATAAAGTTCTACTCACTATGGGGCAGGAGACGAAGAGCAACAGCAGTCCGGAGGCTTCAGAGGAGGAGAGGAGCACTAGCAAAAAATAGAGGCCAACAATTACAAAGAGGTGAGAGGAGGGGAGGCGTCGTGGGAGCCTTCGAGCAATATCGTCAGCTAGATTTTCTTTGGAGAAATACCGTTGCCTACACGTGTCCCTGTCCTGGTATCTTCATGCGGACGTGTGTCCTTGTCCTTGGATCTTATAGGCCGTTGGACTGAGGCCCAGGAGTAGTTGATGGCTTGTCCTACGAACCGGCCGACGCTGGTCGTTCGAAAGCGGCTCGGTCGAAACGGTTGAACGCGCTTGGTTATTTGTTCCTAGTCAGTTACCTGCCGCTTTTTTGCACCATAACGCCCCGCTCTCTTGTTTTCCCGCTAAACTTAGTAAACCCTATGCATAAATTGACAACTGCGAACTTCTAAAATCAACAACATTTTTGAATTCATGAAGATTTTATACTATTTTTGAATATTTTTTAAAATCATCCAGTTTCTGAATTTCAAATAGATTCACCTACTATGAGAACAAACATCTAGAAACCATGGTTAGATGTCATTCAGATAGATAGACAAGTACTTTAGATAGATATCATGCATACATAAGTTCAGAAACCACACATAGTGACCTGCTGCTGCATGAATAAGTTTAGAAACTAAGTACTTGAGATAGTAAGTATAGAAGCTAACAGAACCCATATATGGGTTCATATCTTGCTGCAGAAACTAACAAGGTTAGATATTGCATCAGACTCACTCTTGTTGCAGGTTCAAAAGACGGAGAGATTGGCGAACTAGCACCGTGATGCAGAGCTGCTGCTTCTTTCTCCTATTGCTTGTACCTATCTCCACCTTCATCTACTACTGCTGCTCCATTTGTTGTTGCTGCTGCTCCATGTGCTGCTATTGCTCCATCTCTAGTGGCACCATCTCGGACAGATGAGCGAATGGAACCACTGGAACCAAGCCATGGAGCATGTTGTCCATGCAAAGTTGGTCGTAGTTCTGGTACATGTACTAGCGTGCCCTCTGGAATGGATCCGTGGAATCCTTCGCCTCCCTCATTGTGCTGACTAAGTTCTCGATCAGTGGGCGGTGGCGGTCTGGCAATCAGGCTTAGTCCTGATGGTTGGCAGCTGCCCTCACTGTGTGCATGGTTCTTCAAGATTTCATTGCTGGCGTACCAGGTGCTCACCTCACGCGCGTAGGAGAGCTTGGTGTTGTCGCCGTCGAAGATCTCCTGGAGCGCCTGGTCCCATTCGAGGCCAAATGCCATGGCATGATGGAGAATTTTTTGGTGGGAAGGAGAAAGTTGGATGGAGAGGGGATGGAGAGAAGGAGGAAATTGGATGGGGAGGGGATGGAGAGTGGTGGCTATCGGTGCAAGAAATGAATGCACTTTGTGAAGTTGGCCAAATTGAGGACACCACTTCCCCTTCCCGGCGGAGGTCAGTCCACCCTCATGTGCCTCTTCCTCCATGGGACAGATTCATTTTCCTTTCGATTTAACATGGTTTTGGTCCGGACCTTGCGGTATTGTTTTGTGGCGATAAGAGAATTACTATTCGTTGGGATCCCGAGAAGGCAGTATTGCTCCTGGGCGAAAGTAGCGCTATAGTTCCTTTTGTACCCCAAGACTGCGATATTGCTCGATGGCAACATAAGACTACCATCTATTTGGACCTAGAGGGTCGGTAGTGTTCCGTGTCGCAATGAATATTACCTCTCTGTTGGACCCCGATGGACCGATAGTTGCGCCATGGTGAGCCTATCATTACCATTTTTGTGGACCCCGATAGGGTAGCTGCCAACCATGAGGAGTACGACCGATTGCCATACCTCCACCGCACACTTTCAAGAACTTGGTCTAGGCAATGGGGGAGGCGAGGGATTCACAGGATCCATACCAGAGGGCACGCTGGTAAATGTACCAGAATTGCGACCAACTTCGCATGGACTACGTGCTCCATGGGTTGGTTCCAGTGCTGCCCCTCGCTCCTCTGTTCGAGATGGTGCCGCCGGAGATGGAGTAGCAGCAGCAGATGCAGGTGGAGACAGGCACAAGCAGGAGGAGGAAGAAGAAGCAGCAGCTCTGCATCATGGGGCCAGTTCGTCGATCTCTCCATCTTCTGAACGTGCAACAAGAGCTGCAGCAAGAGATGCCAAAACACATCCATGTCAAAACACCCTCATGTGCCTCTTCCTCCATGGGATAGATTCATTTTCCTTTTGATTTAACATGGGTTTTGTCCCGACCTTGCGGTATTGCTTTGTGGCGATAAGAGAATTATTGTTTGTTGGGATCCCGAGAAGGCGGTATTGCTCATGGGCGAAACAAGCAGTACAGTTCCTTTTGTGCCCCAATACTGCGATATTGCTCGGTGGCAACATAGGACTACCATCTATTTGTACCTAGAGGGGGCGGTAGTGTTCCATGTCGCAACGACTATTACCTCTTTGTTGGACCCCGGTGGACCGGTAGTTGCTCCATGGTGAGCCTATCATTACCGTTTTTGTGGACCCCGAGAGGGCAGCTACCAACCATGAGGAGTAGGCCCGATTGCCAGACCTCCACCGCCCACTGATCGAGAACTTGGTCTGGGCGATGGGAGAGGCAAGGGATTCCTCGGATCCATACCAGAGGGCAAGCCAGTGCATGTACCAGAATTGCGACCAACTCCGCATGGACAATGTGCTCCACGGGTTGGTTCAAGTGCTGCCCCTCGCTCCTCTGTTTGAGATGGTGCCGCCGGAGATGGAGTAGCAGCAACCGATGGAGCAGCAACATCAGATGCAGGTGAAGGCAGGCACAAGTAGGAGGAGAAAGAAGAAGTAGCAGCTCCGCAGCATGGGGCCAATTCGTTGATCTCTCCGTTTTCTGAACCAGCAGCAAGAGCTGCAGCAAGAATGAATTTGATGCAGCATCTGACATTGTGAGCTTCTACAGCAAGATATGAACCCATATATGGGTTCAGTTAGTTTGTGAACTTACTGTCTCAAATACTTAGTTTCTAAACTAATTTATGCAGCAGCATGTCACTATGTGTGGTTTCTGAACTTATGTTTGCATGATATGTATCTATCCAGAGTACTCATGTATCTTTCTGAATGATGTTAAACTGTGGTTTTTGGATGTATGTTCTCATTGCAGTTGAATCTGTTTGGAATTCAAAAACTGGATGATTTTTAAAAATGTTCACAAATAGTATAAAATATTCATGAATTCAGAAAATGCTCTTGATTTTAGAAGTTTGTCTTGTCGATTTATGCATAGGGTTTACTGGGTTCAGTCGGAAAACGAACGGGCGGGGCGTTACGGTGCGAACAAGCAGCGTGTAACTGACTAGAAATGAACAGCCGAGCGAATCAAACCGTTCTGACCGAACCGCTTTCGAATGACCAGCGTCGGCCGGTTCCTGGCCAAGCCATCAAGTACTCCAAGGCTTCGGTCCAACGGCCTATAAGATCCAAGGACAAGGACACACGTCCGCATGAAGATACCAAGACAGGGACACGCGTAGGCGAGGATGTTTCTCCAAAGAAAAATCTAGCATTACCGTCTGTTAGGTCACGAAGATGACGATATTGCTCGGCGGCTCCCACAACCTCTCCCCTCCTCTCACCTCTATTAATCGTTGGCCTCCGTTTTCCACTGGTGCTCCTCGCCTCGTCTGAAGCCTCCGGACTACTGGGGCTCTTCGTCTCCTGCTCCACAGTGAGTAGAATTTTATTGATCCAGTTTTGTAGTCATCAAATTTAGCGATATGCTATGCAGCAAACAACTTTGATGCCAAAACACATCTAGGGTTCTAGCAGAAATGTTTCCACCTCTATCACTTTTTGAAACACTTTGCAACATCAAATGAAGTGTAAACATTTCCTCTAGAACCCTAGATGTGTTTTGTAGTCATCAGATTTAGCGATTGCAAAGTATTTCAAAAAGGGATAGAGGTGGAAAAATTTCCGCTAGAACCCTAGAAGTGTTTTGGCGTCGAAGTTACTTGTTGCACAACAGATTGCTAAATCTTGTGACTACAAAACTGGATCAATAAAGTTCTATTCACTGTCGGGCAGGAGACAAAGAGCGCCAGCAGTCCGGAGGCTTTAGACGAGTCAAGAAGCACTAGCAAAAAGCGGATGCCAATGATTAAAAGAGGTGAGAGGAGGGAAGGGGTCGTGGGGTAATGCTAGATTTGCTTTGGAGAAATACCGTCGCCTACGCGTGTCCCTGTCCTGGTATCTTCATGCGGAAGCGTGTCCTTGTACTTGGACCATATAGGCCGTTGGACAGAGGCCCAGGAGTAGTTGATGGCTTGTCCTATGAACCGGCCGACATTGGTCGTTCGAAAGCGGGTCGGTCGAAACGGTTGAACACGCTCGGCTATTTGTTCCTAGTCAGTTACCTGCCGCTTGTTCGCACCATAACACCCCGGTCTCTCATTTTCCCACTGAACTTAGTAAACCCTCTGCATAAATTGACAACTGCAAACTTCTAAAATCAACAACATTTTTTGAATTCATGAAGATTTTATACTATTTGATACTATTTTTTAAAATCATCCAGTTTTTTGAATTTCAAACATATTCACCTACTATGAGAACAAACATCCAGAAACCATGGTTAGATAGCATTCAGATAGATAGACGAGTACTTTAGATAGATATCATGCATACATAAGTTCAGAAACCACACATAGTGACCTGCTGCTGCATGAATAAGTTCAGAAACTAAGTACTTGAGACAGTAAGTTTAGAAGCTAACTGAACCCATATTGGGTTCATATCTTGTTGCAGAAACTAACAAGGTCAGATACTGCATCAAACTCACTCTTGCTGCAGGTTCAGAAGACGGAGAGATTGGCGAACTGGCACCATGATGCGGAGCTGCTGCTTCTTTCTCCTGTTGCTTGTGCCTATCTCCACCGACATCTACTACTGTTGCTCCATTTGCTACTGCTGCTGCTCCATCGGATGCTGCTGCTCCCATGTGTTGTTGTTGCTCTATCTCCAGTGGCATCATCTCGGACAGAGGAGCGAGGGGCAACATTCGAACCAAGCGATGGAGCGTGTTGTCCATGCAAAGTTGGTCGCAGTTTTGGTACATGTACTAGCGTGCCCTCTAGTATGGATCCGGGGAATCCCTCGCCTCCCCCATTGCGCTAACCAAGTTCAAGATCTGTGGGCGGTGGAGGTCTAGTAATCGGGCTTAGTCCTCATGGTTGGCAACAGCCCCTCACTGCGTGTGCATGGTTCTTCAGGATTTCAATGCTGGCGTGCCAGGTGCCCACCTCGCGCGCGTAGGAGAGCTTGGTGTTGTCGTCGTCGAAGATCTCCTAGAGCGCCTGGTCCCATTCGAGGCCAAATGCCATGGCATGATGGAGGATTTTTCGGTGGGAAGGAGAAAGTTGGATGGAGAGGGGATGGAGAGAAGGAGGAAGTTCGATGGGGAGGGGATGGAGACTGGTGGCTATTTGTGCAAGCAATGAATGCACTTTGTGAAGTTGGCCAAACTAAGGACGCCGCTTCCCCTTCCCGGTGGAGGTCAGTCCACCCACAAGCGCCTCTTCCTCCATGGGTCAGATTCATTTTCCTTTTGATTTAACATGGGTTTGGTCCCGACCTTACGGTATTGCTTCGTGGAATTAAGAGAATTCTTGTTCGTTGGGATACCGTGAAGGCGGTATTGCTCCTGAGCGGAAGTAGCAGTACAGTTCCTTTTGTACACCAAGCCTGCAATATTTCTCGGTGGCAACATAGGATTACCATCTATTTGGTCCCAGAGGGGGCGGTAGTGTTCCATGTCGCAACGACTATTACCTCTCTGTTGGACCCCGATGGACCTGTAGTTGCTCCATGGTGAGCCTATCATTACCGTTTTTGTGGACCCCAAGAGGGAGGCTGCCAACCATGAGGAGTACGCCCGGTTGGCAGACCTCCACCGCCCACTGATCGAGAACTTGTTCTGGGCAATGCGGAAGGCGAGGGATTCCCCGGATCCATACTAGAGGGTACGCTAGTACATGTACCAGAATTGCGACCAACTCCGCATGGACTACGTGCTCCACGGGTTGATTCCAGTGCTACCCCTCGCTCCTATGTTCGAGATGGTGCCGCCGGAGATGGAGTAGCAGCAGCCGGTGGAGCAGCAACAACAGATGCAAGTGGAGACTGGCACAAGCAGAAGGAGGAAGAAGAAGAAGTAGCTCCGCATTATGGGGCCAGTTCGTCAATCTCTCCGTCTTATGAACCTGCGGCAAGAGCTGCAGCAAGAGTGAGTCTAATGCAGCATCTGACCTTGTTAGTTTCTGCAGCAAGATATGAACCCATATATGGGTTCAGTTAGTTTCTAAACTTATTTATGTAGCAGCATGTCACTATGTGTGGTTTCTAAACTTATGTTTGCATGATATGTATCTATCTAGAGTACTCATGTATCTATCTGAATGATGTCAAACTGTGGTTTTTGGATGTCTGTTCTCATAGTACCTGAATCTGTTTGGAATTCAAAAACTTGATGATTTTAAAAAATGTTCACAAATAGTATAAAATCTTCATGAATTCAAAAAATGCTCTTGATTTTAGAAGTTTACTGTTGTTAATTTATGCACAGGGTTTCCTGGGTTCAGTGGCAAAAGGAACGTGTGGGGCGCTACAGTGCGAACAAGTACCGTGTAACTGACTAGAAATGAACAGCTGAGTGCATCCCACCATTCTGATCGAGCCGCTTTCGAACGACCAGCGTCGGCCGGTTCGTAGGCCAAGCCATCAACTACTCCTAGGCCTCGGTCCAACGGCCTATAAGATCCAAGGACAAGGACACGCGTCCGCATGAAGATACCAGGACAGGGGCACGCGTATGCGACGGTATTTCTCCAAAGCAAATCTAGCATTACCGTCTGTTAGGTCACGAAGATGATGATATTGCTCAGCGTCTCCCACGACCCCTCCCCTCCTCTCACCTCTTTTAATCATTGGCCTCCGCTTTCCGCTGGTGCTCCTCGCCTCGTCTGAATCCTCCGGACTGTTGGCGTTCTTCATCTCCTGCTCCACAGTGAGTAGAATTTTATTAATCCAGTTTTGTAGTCATCAAATTTAGCGATCTGTTGTGCAGCAAGCAACTTCAATGCCAAAACACATCTAGGGTTCTAGCAGAAATGTTTCCACCTCTATCCCTTTTTGAAACACTTTGCAACATCAAATGAAGTGTAAACATTTCCGCTAGAACCCTAGATGTGTTTTGTAGTCATCAGATTTAGCGATCTATTTGATGTTGCAAAGTGTTTCAAAAAGGGATAGAGGTGGAAACATTTCCGCTAGAACCCTAGAGGTGTTTTGGCGTCGAAGTTACTTGCTGCACAACAGATCGCTAAATCTTGTGACTACAAAACAAGATCAATAAAGTTCTACTCACTGTGGGACAGGAGACGAAGAGCGCCAACAGTCCAGAGGCTCCAGACGGGGCGACGAGCACTAGTAAAAAATGGAGGCCAACAATTAAAAGAGGTGACAAGGGTGAGGGGTCGCGGGAGCCGCCGAGCAATATCGTCATCTTCGTGGCCTAACAGACGGTAATGCTAGATTTGCTTTGGAGAAATGCCGTGGCATACGCGTGCCCCTGTCCTGGTATCTTCATGCGGACGCGTGTCCTTGTCCTTGGATCTTATAAGCCATTGGACCAAGGCCTAGGAGTAGTTGATGGCTTGGCCTACGAATCGGCCGACGCTGGTCGTTCGAAAGCGGCTCGATCGGAACGGTTGAACACGCTCGGCTATTTGTTCCTAGTCAATTACTTGCCGCTTGTTTGCACCATAACGCACCGCTCTCTCGTTTTCCCACTAAACTTAGTAAACCCTATGCATAAATTGACAACTGCAAACTTCTAAAATCAACAACATTTTTTGAATTCATGAATTTTTTTTATTATTTTTGTAAATACTTTTTAAAATCATCCAGTTTTTGAATATCAAACAGATTCACCTACTATGAGAACAAACATCCAGAAACCATGGTTATATATCATTCAGATAGATAGATGAGTACTTTAGATAGATATCATGCATACATAAGTTCAGAAACCACACATAGTGACCTGTTGCTGCATGAATAAGTTCAGAAACAAAGTACTTGAGACAATAAGTATAGAAGCTAATTGAACCCATATATAGATTCGTATCTTGCTGCAGAATCTAACAATGTCAGATACTGCATCAAACTCACTCTTGCTGCAACTCTTGCTGCAGGTTCAGAAGACGGAGAGATTGGCGAACTGGCACCATGATGCGGAGCTTCTGCTTCTTTCTCCTGTTGCTTGTGCCTATCTCCACCTGCATCTACTATTGCTGCTCCATTTGCTGTTGCTGCTGCTCCATCGATTGCTGCTGCTCAATGTGTTGTTGTTGCTCCATCTCCAGTGGCACCATCTCGGACAGAGGAGTGAGGGGCAACACTGGAACCAAGCCATGGAGCGTGGTGTCCACGCAAAGTTGGTCGCAGTTCTGGTACATGTACTAGATGCCCTCTAGTATGGATCCGGGGAATCCCTCGCCTCCCCCGTTGTGCTGACCAAGTTCTCATTCAGTGGGCAGTGGAGGTCTGGCAATCAGGCTTTGTCCTCATGGTTGGCAGTTGGCCTCACTGTGTGTGCATGGTTCTTCAGGATTTCAATGCTGGCGTGCCAAGTGCTCACCTCGCGCGCGTAGGGGAGCTTGGTGTTGTGGCCGTCGAAGATCTCCTGGAGCGCCTGGTCCCATCCGAGGCCAAATGCCATGGCATGATGGAGGATTTTTCGGTGGGAAGGAGAAAGTTGGATGGAGAGGGGATGGAGAGAAGGAGGAAGTTGGATGGGGTGGGGATGGAGAGTGGTGGCTATCTGTGCAAGCAATGAATGCACTTTGTGAAGTTGGCCAAATTGAGGACGCCGCCACCCTCATGTGCCTCTCCCTCCATGGGACAGATTCATTTTCCTTTTGATTTAACATGGGTTTGGTCCCGACCTTGCTGTATTGCTTCGTGGCGATAAGAGAATTACTGTTCGTTCGGATCCCGAGAAGGCGGTATTGCTCCTGGGCGAAAGTAGCGGTACAGTTCCTTTTGAACCCCATGCCTGCGATATTGCTCGGTGGCAACATAGGACTACCATCTATTTGGACCCAGAGGGGGCAGTAGTGTTCCGTGTCGCAACAACTATCACCTCTCTGTTGGACCCCGATGGACAGGTAGTTGCTCCATGGTGAGCCTATCATTACCCTTTTTGTGGACCCCGAGGGGACGGTAGCTAGTGCTCCATGGCGAACACATCATTACCGTCCATTTGGACCCTGAGACGTCGGTGTTTCTCGGTGGGGAAGCCACATTACGGTTCCTCTTGGCCACCGAGGTGGCGATATTGCTCAGTGGCAAAAGTTTCATTACCATCTCTCTTGACCCTGAGAGGCG
Organism: Triticum dicoccoides; assembly: GCF_002162155.2. Lineage (NCBI taxonomy): Eukaryota > Viridiplantae > Streptophyta > Magnoliopsida > Poales > Poaceae > Triticum > Triticum dicoccoides. The sequence continues at coordinate 78,471,494 of NC_041385.1, forward strand.
GTACTGCTCCGGCGCGAAGCGGCCATTACCGTCTCTCTGGACCCTGAGAGGCGGTATTGCTCCTTGGCGAAAGATTCATTACCATCCTTTAGGACCCCGAGGGGCCGGCAGTGCTCCGTGGGGAAGCCAGCATTACCGTGTCTTTGGACCCCCGAGGCGCTGTAGTGCTCGTTGGCGAAAGAATCATTACCATCAAATAGGATCTCGAAGAGCCAATAGTGCTCTGTGGGAAGCCACCATTACCTTAGCTTTGGACCCCTGATGGGCGGTATTGCTCCTTCGTGAAAGGATCATTACCGTGTCTTTGGACCGCCGAGGTGCGGTATTGCTCCTTTGCGAAAGGATCATTACTGTCCTTTGCGACCCCGGGGAGCCGGTACTGCTCCCGAGCGAAGTGAGCATTACCGTGGCTTTTGGACCCCCGATGAACGGTATTGCTCCTTCGCGAAAGGATCATTACCATCCTTTAGGACCCCAAGACATCAGTAGTGCTCCACAAGGACGCCACCATTACCGTGGCTTTGGACCCCCGACGGGCGGTATTGCTCCTTCACGAAAGGTTCATTACCGTCCTTTTCGACCCCGAGGAGACGGTACTGCTCCCTGGGCAAAGGGAGCATTACCGTGGCTTTTGGACACCCAATGAACGGTATTGCTCCTTCGCGAAAGGATCATTACCGTTCTTTTCGACACTGAGGAGCCGGTACTGCTTCCCGAGCGAAGGGAGCATTATCGTGGCTATGGACCCCTGAGGCAGGGTAGTGCTCATTGGCCAAAGAATCATTACCGTTAAATAGGACCCCAAGGAGCCGGTGGTGCTTGTTGGCAAAAAAATCATTGGCGAAATAATGTCTGCACATCTACCCGCCCGTCGCCATCGCCACTCGCCTCTGCCGCGTTTGCATGGCGGCCCTGCGGTCTGCCTCGCCAACCTCGTCCCCGGCTGTGTCGGGCCGGTTGCGTCAGGCTCGTCGGCTGCATCAAGCTCGAGCACCGCTCCTCTGTTGGTCGCTCGGGCCTTGCTGCTTGGGCGTGTCGACGCTTCTTTGGTAGCTCGGGTGCCCGTGCTGACGCACTCGTCCGTACATCGTCCTACGCAGTCCGTCGTCGCCGGCTTCATATCGGACTCCGCCGCCACCCTACCTCCACCGAGCGGCGTCACCAACCTCGCGCGCGATCGAGTTGATCACCCGCTCGCTGCCGCGATCCGCCCCATCTACACCACGCGGCCGACCTGGCCCGTCGGTTGCACGCGCCTCCGCAAGTCTCATGAAGATCGTCCCCGAGTTCAACGCACCCCTCAATCGATCAAGAATGGGCTGCTGCTGTGTCACCCCGTAGTGCCGCCGCCCCGTAGTTCTCCTTGTGGCTCCATCGACTCGCGTGTCGTTGTTGTGTTGCCCCTTCGGGCCATAGTGCCACGATACGCGATCCCGCCGCCACCCCGAGGCCGTCCCTGAAGTTGCACCGACCCACGCTCCGCCATTGCGCCGCCCCTCTGGGCTGTAGCGCCACGGCCCGCGGTCCCCACGCCCGCCCTTGGTCTTCCTGTTGTCACCCCGACCCGCCTACTACTGCCGCATCACCCTTTCGGGCCGTGGCGCCGCGGCCCGTGGTACGCCGTCGTCCCTGTGTGTCAACTTCCCGTGGTATGTGCCGCGCCGCCTCCCTTGGCGCGAGAACGCCACCATCCGCGCTGGTCTTCGTCACACTGTCGGGTTCCTCACCTACTTGGAGCATCGCCGCCACGCTCCTAACCTAGCCGCCACCGCTGTCAGTCCACCGCCGCTCTTCTTCGACGACCGCCACCGCTACCCCCGTAGCAGCCGCTGGCGTCAGGCCACCGCCGCTCTTCTTCGACCGCCGTCGTTGCTACCCTCGTAGCTGCCACCGCCCGTCCATTTTCTTTGTCTTTGTCCAACACTAACCCATCGCCAGCTTAGCCATCATCTTCCCCTACCACTTCGTCTACTCCGACCATCATTAGTGACATCGGCTCCATGCCGATTGGCGCCAGAACCATCGCCGAGTCTCCTTCTTTGCTGGCCCTCTGACTTCTCCGACATGGCGTACAGTTCGTCCATGTCCCGCATCTACGCATGCCCGGTGCTGGCAACACTTATGTGTGCCTTCGTCCACGACGTGTCCTCGGGCCTAGCAAGCCTGGTGCGGCACTTTGTCAACTTTGTCTTCGTCCGTCTACGCATGCCCGACGCTGGCAACACGGACGCGTGCCTTCACCTATGACGTGTCCCCGGGATTGGCAAACCTAGCGCGACGCCTCGTCAACACTGCCTTCTTCATGACACACCACTTCTTCAACACTACTGCGCCCATGACTAACTCGGTGCCTCCTGGTGCCCGCGGCTCCACGACGTCTTCCTCGACATCGACCACAACATTCTTCTCACGGCGACACCACCCTATGCTCTCGACTACATTGACAAACGACACAAAGGGCTATCATCGGCTTGAGCAACTCGTCGGCTTCCTCTACAATCAACGCGTCCGTGACACAACACCGTCCCGACGCTCCTGCTACTATTGCGGGGGGATGTCAGCCTGTCAGTTGCTATTCTCTCCAATCTGACTGTCCGCGATGCTACCACTACGACTGCTGGGGGATGTTAGAGATATATTTGGGTTACATGTATTTGGTAGTCTAGGATTTGTAATCCATCTCCTACCTTATCTCTAGGAGAGGCTTCTTGCCCTCCAAGTCTTGTACTCAATATATTCTCACCCTCGAGGCTCAATAATACATCCATCATATTCCGCCAATCCCTCTCTATTTCCTTCTAACATGCACGAGGACGCCACGAGGACGGCCATGCAAGTAAAGTACTCGTGACTGCCAAAGAGTGCATGCATGCAGTTGGACACGGCATCAGACACTTGTCTTACAGTACCATAAGTAGGCAAAGCAAACTTGCTTGTGCAGATAACATGTGATGGGCCAACTCACGGCGCAAGGCTAGTCACGGTGCGGAGTAACTTAAAGTAGTAACATGCATATGTTATTAGTCTATATTACTTTCTTCATAGTGAGTAGTGTCATAGGTGTGATGATATAGAGGCCCTCATTTATTATTTTGTCCACCACGAGCTACTCGGGTGGCGGCGTGCGCGTCCCTCCCTTCCCTACCCTTCCATACCCTCGCCCTGGCCGGAGCCCTCAGGGCAAAGCCCCTCACGGTAGCCGGCAGCGGGGACCCTTTTCTCTGCTACTCGGGGATGGCCGATGCAGGGCAGCCTATCCAGACGACGGCATCGGGCGGGCCCAAGGCTCGGTGGCACAGCGGTGGCAAAGTCCTCGCGACGGGCGAGCGGCTACGCGGTAGCCATGGGATTGCCGGTGGTGGCCATCTTCTCCGTCAGAGGTGGTCAGCCTGAGGCTAGATGGTCGGATCTCGAGATCCGTCATCTAGTCCCAGCTGCGAGAGAGACATAATTGTCGGTGAAAACCGAGCCGACGGCGAGCGATGGTGGCATTCTCCGTCGTTACCTTGATGAAAGCATCGTCGTATAACTACCGTCGGTCTACTCGTGTTGCTTCGGGGAAAACCCAAGGATATGGTCTTCAAGAATGGACGATGGAGGCACTACGGTGCTATTTCTCTCTTGGAAGTGTCGTTTGTGGAGCAGCAGTGGAAAAGAGAGGCAGGAGGCGGAGTGGCTTCATCTTGCACGGTGTTTCGGTGGAGATGTCAAGTGTCATGCCTGTTCGGCGGGTACTACGCACGACAGATCTTCCAGAATCTTCGTGTCTGGATGGACGAGCGCATGGCCATGGTGGTGTTGGGCACCGTGGTGGCATTGACGGATGGTCGGACTAGCAAGGATGAAGCCGATCTCTGTCATGAAGATGGATCAGCGATTCGATGATGATGGCGGCTTCTAAAACGTGTGCATGTGGTGTACGTTTTAGATCTGCTGCACCGGCTGTTGGTTCTGATACGTTACGTGGATAGATCGACGACGACACCGGTTTTAAATATGGGAAGTGAGAGCACTACACATTATCGAGTTTGTAGGAGTGAGTGGTGGCTTTGGGTGGCTTAATGTATGTTCTTGTCAGACCTTTGTTGAATAATTAATAAAGATGGTTGTATGCATCGATTGATGCAAAGGCCGAGAGTATTACTTTGTAGAATCATTTTACATTGGGAAGCACTATGTGACGGTAACATATTATATTACTTTATTTCTTTCCTCCTTAATTACGTGTCACATCATTTTTTTAATGTGGCATACATGTTATTAGCTACTTCCTTCCTCCATAATAACTTGTCACATAAATAGATAAAAATATATGTATCTGAAATTATAATATGTCTAAATACATCTATTATATTTTCGGACCAAGTCCATGACCAGCCTTAGGCCCCGCTTGGAATGGTTGTAAGTTTATACACCTATATTCATTTTACAGATGTAAATTACTGGTCAATACTTGTTTTTTTCTAAAACAAAAACAACCGAACTGTGTATTCTAAACCGGCGAGAAACAGAGCAAAAGCGCAAATCCAAACAGGGCCTTAGCGGACCCGTATGGATAGCGTATAGTAGCTGCACACGCGCTCACATGCAGCTTCTACGTCTGAGATCTAGGCCAGTTCTTTTGCCAGAATCCAACCCCTACCTAGCTTTTCCCAGAATATTTGAGCCCCATTTATTTTACGATCCTATCTAATTAGACCCTACCCACAGTCAAAAAAAATTAGACCCTACCTAGATAGGATTGTAAAACAAACGGGGCTCAAAGATTCTGGGAGAAGCTGTGAAGGGGTCGGATTCTGGGAGAATCCCTTGATTCTGGCAAAAGAATTGGGCCCTAGCTAGACGTGGGGACCGGAGGAGGTAGATTTTGATGTTTTAACCCTTTGGCGAAAGTTTAGCGAAATCTGACCCTGGTTTAAAACTTTTTCGAGATCTGGCCCTTATTCTACTACTAGGTCAATGACAGTAGGGTATAACAACATATCGTCAGGGGCCTTAGCGGTACGGGTGGACGTCCTACCGTAAAAAATTCTAAGTATCAAATACAGTACATGCACTCACCTACCGCCGAGCATCTCGGCGATAGGGGTACACCTGCTACCGCCAGCCTGTTTGGCAGCCGGGCAGCACTGCGCTGACGTGGATAAGTTGCCTACTTCCAAAGTCCTTGGCGGTAGGGTATTAGAGCAGCTCCAACGCGATGACCCAAATTGTCCGCCTGCGATCGTTTGGGTCGGCAAAGGCCCAACGCGCCGACCCAAACCCAAAACGTGTCCGCTTCGCGTCGGCGCTGACCCATTTCAGTCCCAAATTTGGGCTGCAAATGCGTCGGCGCGGACGTGCCGTGCGGCCCTCGATGTCCGCCGCGACCCCACTTGGCGGTCGCCCAACTACCACCCGTCGTCTAATATATGACGACCAGCGACATCGGGGCCACTAGTCAGCTACTGAAAGCGTCCTTTTTTTAACCCACGCATGCATGGGGTCGGCCTCATCCACTCCAGTCCACATCTGCCCCCCACCACCCCCTTTGTGCATCCTCAAAAGCGACAAGCCAAACCCTAGCAATGGGGCTCTTCGGCAGCAGCAAGGGCAAGGGCAAAGGCACCCCCCGCGCCTCATCTTCTCGTGTTCCCCCTCCCCCTCCTCCGCCGCTGGCGCGTGCCCGCCAAGGTCGTCAGCGCCTACACATCCCGGTGCACCAAGCGCGGTGGCACTGGGAGTTCAGGCAGCCGCTAACCTACCCGAGTGTCATGCTGTCATGCTGCCACACCACTGGCACCTTGATCCGGATTGGATCCCATTGCCGGCGGTGCCGCAAACACAGTGGGCGCACGACAAGGTGCACAGGCACCGGGCGTAGCTCACACCGACGCAATTGGGCATGCCCCGAGTATGCCGCGGACTCTCCCAACTAGGAGTCCTGGTTTGCCCTCGAACACGAGGAGCAACAGCGGATGGGCGTGCAGCGCCACCACACCTACCTCCTGCCTCCCCCGTCGTCAGGCCAGAGGAGGAGGAAGCCGAGGCGGCCTACCAGGAGTCGCTGGCCAATGCCTTCGCCGAATCCATCGAGTTGGAGAAGCGGAAGGCCAAAGCGACAGCAACTGAGGAGGCTGAGTACAAGGCGGAGATGGCGGAGGCCATGGCCCTCTCCGTAGCAGGCGACTATGTGGTGCCGTCGTCTCCGCCACCGCTAACGCTGACGACGCCTATGCCTGAGCCGGCCGAGAGGTACGTCTGGACCGGCGAGGTGCAGGAGTTCGTCAACGCCCCCCCCCCCATTTGGCTTGGTGCCAGGCGGAGGAGCGCGCAGACGTCGAGCAACTCATGCAGAGGGAGCGGGAGGAGGAGCGCGCCTGCGTCGCCGCATTGCCTCAGCCGCAGCAGACGCCTTGGTGGCCTATCAAGCTAACTTCGATTGAGCCGGCCCGCCTCCCATCTTCATCAACCTCACCGGCGGCGATGACGATGGCAAGAGCAAGGCCGACGTCTAGGGCTACGAGCGGGGGTCAACTTTTTTTAATGTTTTTATGAATGTTTAATTATGTTTAAGTGCACTATGGCCCGCTGTTGACCGGACAGTTATTGTAAATTAAAGTTTCTAAGTTTGTTTTCTGTGTGCCACGTGTATTTTTTTCTGTTCGCGCGCAAATTTGGGTCCGCCTTCCGTTGGGCGGTCAAGCCTACGCATAAAAAAGCGGACGCGCACGTCCGCTTGGCCGACCCAAACGGACGAAAAGCGGACAAAGCGCGCGTCCGTTTAAGTCGCCCCGTTCGGTCCTAGTGAAAGTATAGATATAATATTCTTACCAAGATAACTGAAAATCCCAACCGATAAGAATCCTAGTGAACCTACCGCCATCGACCCTGAAGATAGAAAAAAGATCAGATCTCAAAAAAGTTTCAACCCAAGGACATATCTCGCTAAACTTTTGCAGAAAAAATACCAAATTTGGCCACCGGAGGAAGCTCGATGTATATATAACCATACCCCCATTGCAAGCACACCGGTAGTCACCATCAGGGCTTAGTCACCTCATCACAACAGCACGAACGTAGGCAGCCACGAACACCAGCTAGCTAGCAAGGCGGCGGCGACGACATGGCCGACGAGGAGACGTGCATGTTCGTGTTGCAGCTGCCGAACTCGACGGTCCTGCCGATGGCGCTCAGGACTGCCATTGAGCTGAGCCTACTCGAGACACTCGTTGGCGTCGTCAGGAAGGTGCTGACCCTGGAGGAGGTGGCTGCGAAGCTGCCGTCCACCAACCCGGATGTGGCGTCCATGGTGGATCGCATCCTGCGGCTGCTGGCCTCATACAATGTCGTGTCATGCGTGGTGGAGGAGGGCAAGGACGGCAGCCTCTCCCGTCGATACGGCGCCGCGCCGGTGTGCACGTGGCTTACCATTAACCAGGATGACGCCTCTCTAGCCCCGTTCGCGCTCCTTGCAACGGACAAGGGCCGGCCCACAGATTTAGGGGGCCCTGGGGCAAGGCATCAACAAGGGGCCCTTGTTGACTCGAAAGCTCAAAATATTTTCTATTTAAAAAGCAAAGTAAATATCTAGTGCATAGCATAGACGATGATCTTTGGACTTTAAAATTGACTGTAAAATTTATGTATTGATAAGGTGAACTACACCATGATAGTAATGAAACAATGTAATTCTACATAAACTCGCTTTCCAAAATTTGAACAATGCAGACTTCATTTTGTTCTGCAAAACATATAACCCTGTCCAAACTGGTTGCTATTTTAAAAAATCGTGCCACCATCAGATAAGAAGTTAGCACATATACATACATTTGTTTCTGAATCTTTCCCAATCCGCCATAATAACTCAAAAAAATTCACCCGGATAATAACTCAACTTTTTCAAATTTGTTGTTGTGGATTTGAAAAGCTTGCTCACCTTTCTGCAAGAAAGAAGTCCACATACCCCCCTCAAGTTGCAGGAACCGGTTGCTTAACCCCCTCAACTCAAAAACCAGGTATATCACCCCCTAAACTTTACAAAACCATCCAAAATACCCCCTGAGAGATATAGAAGTGGTTTTGAGAGTGGTTTGTCCACGTGGCTGTGCTTCCTCACCGTCGTTTCGGATTGTGCTTCCTCGCCGTCCGAATCCCCACATTCACCAGATGCTGCAACTCGCACTGCCTCCAGACCTGACCAAACTAAGTTACAGTCCGTCGCCTCCACATGCTGCCGCACACAGACGCTCTTGTACAGCGCAGTCGCCATATCCGTCTTCACATCGTTGGGCAAGCTCCACAACGCTGAGTACTCTCCTGTGACACACGACGACGACGGCAAAGTACGCTGACGATTCCACTTCCTATGTGGCTCGCTTGATCTATCCCTGATCAGTTAGCAACACACGCGTACACAGGAGCAGGCGCCAGAGCCCGTGGATCGACCTTTGCCGCTGACCGGAAAGCAACACATGCACGTACACATGCTCCTGGTCGATCCTTGCTTTGATCGATTCAGCACTAGTAGTGCTATGCACGCGAGACTCGAAACGATCGGATCGCCATAATTAAGCATCACTCCAACTGCTATTCCCCACTCCATGCATGGCTCTTGTGCGCGTGCTTTCTCGTCTGCCTTGGGTGGCGCCATGGCCGCTCCGGGCTCCTCGGCTTGTTGCGTCCAGCTCCGGCCTCCGGGTAGGCCTTCTCGCTGCTGTCGTCCAAGACATGAACTCGCAGAGCTCAGCAAGTTCCGGCAAGGGCGTTGTGTTGCCATCTATCTCGGGTGGCGCCATGGCCGCTCCGAGCTCCACCGCTTGTTTCGTCCAGCCCCAGCTCCGGGCAGGCTTTCCGGTTGCCGTCGTCCAAGACGTGAACTCACAGAGCTCGGCAAGTTTCCGCAAGGGCGTTGAGTTGGCATCTACCTCGATGCAGCCACGCTAGAGAACCTGCACCTATCATCGTTGTACCACTACTGCTACTGCTCGTGGCTGCCGCCACCGGAGGAAGCAGGGGGAGCAGCACCCCAGGCAGTACGGGTCGCGTCATTATAGGGGAGATATTTGAGTCTCTGACATGTAAGGCCCAATGTTCACGTGAGCTCATTGGCTCATGCCAGGTTGCAAAACCGCTTAATGAAAGAGCTTATAACAGGGTGTGGGGTGATTCATCTGGTTTTGTAAACATCAGGGGGTTAAATATCTGGTTTTGGAGTTGAGGGGATTAACCAGCCGGTTCCTGAAACACGAGGAGGGGTATATGGACTTCTTTCCTTTCTGGAATTATAAGTTTGTGAAAAATGTCTAGAATTACTAGGTAACACAATATCATTATCTCTAGAATTACTATCTCAAATAAAAGGCCTTACCATTCAGATTGTCGTAGTTTGGCGGATCAAAAATATTAACAGTGCATGATTGCTGTTCATCAACACTCGGTGTTCTTTTTACCAGATAAACACTTTGTAGAAGACATGACAGTAGAAAATGAGTAATACTGGGAAGAAACGCACCTAAATATGTATTGATGTGGATGTAGGTTGCCAGATCCGAAGGTTGCAGCAGTCAGCACGAACCAGTAGAAAACACCAAGAACTGAATAATTTACCCCATTCTGCAGTTCTTCTAGTCTCTTGACTCCGGAGGACTCTCACACTTAGATCCAGTAAAAATTAGAAGAACACCTATGAAGGTAGATGTGGATTCATCAGAGCAAGAGGGCAGAGCTATTTAGTTAAGGAGGAACGGGATTACGGGAAGGAAGAAAACAAGAACACCTACCGTCTCCATGTCTCCAACATCTAGTTGACGATGGGAACGAGAAGAACACTGAGAAAGGAAGGAGATCCGATTTGGGAACGGATTTTCGCCATTAATCTCCATTAATGGCCCGCTCTTGGAATCGGAAACGCACGGGAGCGGCGGCGCTGTTATGGGAGTCGGGATTTTGCGAAGTGGAGGAGTCGACGAGAAAAGAGAAGAAAGATTGACTATGGGTTTTGCCCCACGGCTGAATCGGCCCTCAGTTTTCTAGATATATTAATTGGGCTTCTTACCTCTCGGTTGGGGCCCAGGGCGGGCGCCCTGTTTGCCCGTCGTATGGGCCAGGCCCGCAACAGACAAGATGCTCGTACTATATGTTGTCCTTTTTTAAATATAACTAGCAAATTTGCCCGTGCGTTGCAACGGGAAAAAAACTATTAGATTTTTTGGAGGGTAAAACTATTAGATTATACAGGTGTGATAGAATAAAAAAGTCTGAACCAAATGCCCGGATGAGATAAGGACTTTTAAAATGTCATTTTCACAAACTATATCCGAGTGATGTCATGATGAGATAAGGTATTTTTAAAAGTCATTTAAAAAAATGTGATGGTCTTATCACGACTTGATCTCCTAAGGCGCCACAACGAAAAAATTCACTGAGCAAACTACATTGATGGATACTGTCTGAGCTAGACTGATGAATGATGTGTCTCACCCTGACCTAGCGTAATGGTGTTTCTCATAATTAGTATTATCATGCCAGAATAAACATAGTTGTAGTTTTATATAGCTTACAAAAAGTAAC